>NC_083406.1:60431829-60748496 GCF_020745735.1 Hemiscyllium ocellatum | reverse complement strand
CTGATATAATCCCATTTGCCAGCATTTGGCCCCTATCCTTCTAAACCCTTCATATTCATAGAATGCCTTTTAAATGTTGTAATTGTACCTGCCTCCACCATTCTTTTGGCAGCTTGTTTAATACATGTATCATCATCTTGACTATTCACCCTATCCATTATTAATTACCTTTTGCTCTTCTATGAAAATCACTTCTCAAGTTTCTTCATTCAGGTTTATAGTTCAAATTTTTCTCAAATCTTTCCTTAGAAGTTAGACCTTTGACTGTGGGGATCAGCCTTCTGACACTTTTCTTTTACTGACTTTAGCACATAAATGTGTCTTTTTGTTTCAATAACTAGAATTGGACACATTAGGAAGGTTTCATAGAACCAGAGCAGCCCACAGTGTCCTTTTGTACTAAATCAATAAAAATGCATTCCAGTTGTCCTTTACAAAAGAAAGCACACTCATTTTAAAGAGACACAACTCTTAGAGAACTATGTAATAACTAAAGGATAACTTTTATCACCACTGCCCTGATCCCATCACAAACACTATCATCATACTTTAAACGGAGGTAACAGCTCGGATCTTGTGTTTTTTGTAAATCCATTTCAGATGCATTAATAATGTTGTTGTAAAGAATTCTAACTTGTTGGAGATTTAACAAAATACCAATGATATCTATAGGCTAACTGTAAATCTACATTGGTTTTGTTTGGAAAATAAAATTGATTTTTATACCAATCTCAATGTATGAGTCAAGAGAGTTGCTACGTCTGGTTTGCATAGGATTGCTAACTCTGACATTTCTTCTCATCCCTCCAAAAACTTAGCTTCCATATTCCCATGACTGGTTAGCTTAAATAATGTGGAGGTGCGGGTGTTGGACTGGTGTGGAACAAAGTCAGAAGTCACATGACAACAGGTTTTGTGCAACAGGGTTATTTGAAACCTCAAGCTTTCAGAGCACTACTCTTTTTTCAGGTAAAGAGTGCAATGGACCAGGCCAGACCCCCTCAAAACATTTTAAGGTAGCCCAGACCCTAACATTTTATTTCCTTTTAGGCAGATGTACAGTGGATATTCCAGGAGTGATGTAGCTGGTCAAACCACTCAGCTTTAAACAAAACAAAATTTATATAAACATTGCAGATGAAACATAAATAACAGAAAACAGAATTTAGGGATAACCTAACTTATTTGATAGGCAAAAGTGAGGACTGGAGATGCTGGAGATTATAGAGTCAAGAGTGTGGTGCTGGAAAAGTACACCAGGTCAGGCAGCATCCGAGGAGCAGGAAAATCTACGTTTCAGGCAAAAGCCCTTCATCAGGAATGAGGCTGGAGGCCTCAGGGGTGGAGAGATAAAATTTTCAGCACCACACTCTTAACTTATTTGATAACTCAACTGTCATGATATCGCAACTTAATGAAGATGTTCCAATCCCTACAACATTCCATAAACATGCTCATTGGCAAAAGGTAAATTCAAACCCAGGTTCTTATAGTCTGGAGTTTTCAGAGAGAAAGTTCAGCAAAGGCCTCTATTGAAACATAGAATCTCATTTTACTATAGCCTTCTCTAGATCCCCCAGCAGTTTTTTTGACTGCCCGCTAAAACTAAACCAAGCTAGAAACAAAAACCTGAACTCAGAGAACTAACCACTGCCCTGCCATTTATGACCCCTCTAGAAAAAAACCAAGGTCATCATAACCTTGTGAAGGGGGAAATAGTATCACAGGAGGGGAAGAGCAGTGGCACAAATGGCATTATCGCAATTGCCTCAACACCGACAACTGCCAATTCCCAGATGCCATGTGACAACTCATTCGCTTAGCCTCGACAACGTTTTCATCTTCGACAACAGCGCTTCGTCCAGACACATGGAACAGTGATTGGTCCCAAATTTGCACCTCAATACGCCAATTTTCATGAAGAAGTTCATGCAAGACTTCTTCACTGCACAAGAACTCCAAATAAGACTGTACACCAGATACATCAACAACATTTTCTTCTGTTGGACTCATAGCAAGGAATTACTGAAATGACTACACAACGATATCAGTGAGTTTCATTCCACCATCAGACGTACCATGGACCACTCTTCAGAATCAGTCTCATTGGACACATGCATCTTTATCAAGGATTCAGTCTACCACAAGCCCACAGATAACCTCATGATGCTTCTCTTCTCTAGCTTCTACCCTAAACATATTCAAACAGCCATCCCCTATGGACAAAGACTGTGTGTGCACAGTGCTCAGACAAGGAGGAATGCGATGGACACCTACAGATGCTGAAAGATGCCCTCATAAGAACTGCTTATGATGCTCAACTCATCGATCACTAGTTTCAATGTGCTACAGCGAAAATAAATGCAGCAACTTCATCAGAAAACTGATACAGGACATAACTAATAGAGCATCCTTCATTGTCCAGTACTTCCCCGGAGCAGAGAAACTATGCCATGTTCTTCGCAGCCTTCAATGTGTCATTGATGATGAACCTTTCGCCAAGGATATCCCTATGCCTCCATTTCTCGCCTTCAAACAACCAAACCGATCATTGTTCACAGTGAACTACTCAGCCTTCAGAAGAACAGCTACCACAACACTACAGAACTCTGCCATGGCAGCATCTGCAAAATGTGTCAGATCATTGACATGGATACTACCATAACATGTGGGAACACCACCCACCATGTACACTGTCCATACTCATGAGACTCAGCCAATGTTGTCTACTTCATACACTGTAGGAAAGGACATCCTGAGACATGGTACATTAGTGAGACCATGCAGACGTAAATGAACACAAAAATTGCCTGGTTGGAGTGCTCTTGCCCAGTTGGGGAACACTTCAGCAGTCAAGGACATTCGGCCTCTAATCTTTAGGTAAGCATCCTCCAAGGCAGCCTTTGAGATACATAACAACACAGACTCATCGAGCAGGAACTGAGAGCCAAGTTCTGTACCCATGAGGATGGCCTCAACTGTGATCTTGGGTTCATGTCACGCAACATGTGATCCCACCATAGTGTTCTGTTTTTATAAAATCTTCCTCACTGTTCTGTTTTGACACCATCACCTGATAACTTGTTATTATCTGTCTACCTTAATCAGTTTGTACAGTTTTGGATTACTTGTTACTTTGGTTAAACCCTCGTCATGCGATTCTGATACATACCATGTTATTCCAGCCATTTGTTTTGACTCTAGTACCATCTTAGAGTCACAGAGTCATAGAGAGGTACAGCATGGAAACAGACCCTTGGTCCAACCTGTCCATGCCGACGAGATATCCCAACCCAATCTAGTCCCACCTGCTAGCACCCGGCCCATATCCCTCCAAACCCTTCCTATTCATATACCCATCCAAATGCCTCTTAAATGTTGCAGTTGTACCAGCCTCCACCACTTCCTCTGGCAGCTCATTTCATACATGTACCACGCTCTGTGTGAAAAAGTTGTCCCCAGGTCTCTTTTATATCTTTCCCCTCTCACCCTAAACCTATGCCCTCTAGTTCTGGACTTCCCGACCCCAGGGAAAAGACTTTGCCTATTTACCCTATTCATGCCCCTCATAATTTTGTAAACCTTGATAAGGTCATCCCTCAGCTTCCGACGCTCCAGGGAAAACTGCCCCAGCCTGTTCAGCCTCTTCCTATGGCTCAAATCCTCGAACCCTGGCAACATCCTTGTTAATCTTTTCTGAACCCTTTCAAGTTTCACAACATCTTTCCGATAGGAAGGAGACCAGAATTGCATCTATCTGAATTAAACTCCATCTACCACTTCTCAGGCTGTTGGCCCATCTGGTCAAGATCCTGTTGTAATCTGAGGTAACCCTCTTCGCTGTCCACTACACCTCCAATTTTGGTGACATCTGCAAACTTACTAACTGTACCTCTAATGCTCGCATCCAAGTCATTTATATAAATGACAAAAAGTAGAGGACCCAGCACCAATCCTTGTGCTACTCCACTGGTCACAGGCCTCCAGTCTGAAAAACAACCCTCCACCACCACCCTCTGTCTTCTACCTTTGAGCCAGTTCTGTATCCAAATGGCTAGTTCTCCCTGTATTCTGGAAAATCTAACCTCGCTAATCAGTGGCCCATGGGGAACCTTGTTGAAAGCCTTACTGAAGTCCATATAAATCACATTTTCTGCTCTGCCCTCATCAATTCTCTTTGTTACTTCTTCAAAAAACTCAATCAAGTGAATCACAGATCATCCCTTCATTTGCTGTTCATCTTTTGACACTTTACTCACACCATTTGACACTTTTGACCACCTGCAAAAATTTGTTATTCAGCCTGTCCACACTTCACTCACACTATTTGTGTTTTTTTCTTTTTTTTTGTTGTGTGTGCACATTGTTTGTTTGTGCACATTGTGTGTGCTTATCTGTTGACAATCTTAATTACCTGGATTTATCTTACCATTGTCTTTCTGCCTATAAATTCTGTCCCTGTGCACTTCCCTCCATTTCACCTGATGAAGGAGCAGCACTCTAAAAACTTGTGATTTCAAATACACTTGTTGGATTATAACCTGGTGTCGTGTGACTCCTGAGTTTGTTAACTTCACATTTCCTTCCTTAGGAGCATCTCCTTCCAATTTCAATCAAAGAAAGAATATTTTCGACATGTTATGGTGCACCTGTATTGCAGAGGGGACCAGAACCTAGAACCTCTAAGTGCAAAGGTGGAATGCTATCGCTGTCCCACAAGGTCCCACCATGCCAATGGGAAGCCAACAGGTCCTTCAGTACCAAGTGATTGATTCTCCCACATCCGTTAAAAAGCCTTTTCTGCTTATCTCCAATAAGATAAACCGAAGGAAAAGCGTTCCAATAAAAATTAAGTGTAGAATGTTTTTTAAGCATTTGATTATGTACTGGAGTGTTTTGCAACATGCTTTCAAAGATTATTTTTAGCTTCTTGAAACTCCAGGGTGATCTGGAGCACTGATTAAAGTGGTGCTGGAAAAGCACAGCAGGTCAGGCAGCATCAGAGGAGCAGGAAAATCGACGTTTTGGGCAGGACCCCTTCATCAGGAATTCCAAATCTTGACTCTAATCTCCAGCATCTGCAGTCCTCACTTTTGCCTAATCTGGAGCACTGGCAACCTGTGGATTTAACAAGCATCAAATTAAATTCTCATTCCTATGTAAAAAAAATTGCACTACGGATCACTCCAAAGTACCGTAAATATAATACGAAAAAAGATTAATCTTGAATTAGTGAAGTGCGTCTAATGACTACGACATACTGGTTTCAGAATAATTCATGTTACCTCCAACTTGCTTATTTTGAAACTGCAAATTTTTCCCAGCAAATTTAAATTAAATTCTCAACGAACACAAAAATGCTAACACGTTTCACCGAATCTTTGGTAGTTTTAACCCAAAGCACTTTCAACTAAACCAAAACTTCAGCGGCGATGCTGCACCCACAGGCTTCGCTGGCAGACGCTGCCCTCGAGTTCCTCAGCAACGTGATTGGTTGAGATGGTGAGACCAATCCAGTTGCGTCCTTGTGTTGCCCATGGTTACGGCTTCAGCGACGACTCCTGGTCCAAACAAGAAGCTGCACTGAAGGCGAAGGCAGAGTGAGGCCGCCCATCTGATCTCTGTAAGTACAGGCCCTGAAAGCTCATCTTGTCCGAATGGGAGATAACAAGATCGGTCGAGATGTAAGTGTCCCCGGACAAATTCATAATGTTCCCGTTAACTCACTTTGACCAAGTGTGTTTTCTTCGTCCAGTAGAAACTCCTGAACTGAACTCAGATACATGGAAACCTTTCATGTAATGAAAATAGAGTATACTGGAAATCGTCAGTTCTGTCTGTATCTTTGCAGAGACAGTGAGATAGCGTTAACTGGCTGAATTGAAGAAAAGTCCCGAAAATGCGAGAGAAACGCGCCAGGTCTGACAGCATCTGTGGAGAAAGAAACCAATTTAACGTTTCGAGTCCACTCAGTTTTCTTCTGAAGAACAATAGCTGCCACACTTGCTGAGTTTGTCCGGCATTTATTGAGTTTGTTTCGGATTTCCAGCGTCCACAATATTTTGCTTTTATTTGCAGGAAATACTGCAGTCATGGCTGGGAAATAATTCAGCTCCAGCTGGTATCAGGACACAAGGAGGTATATCACTAGCAATGGCCAAAAGCTACTATCTTAGTTAAAAGACTATCATGGTGGCCAGTGCTGAGACTGCTGCTGCAGGAGAGGGTGTCTCAATGACTAAGCATCGTCAAAGAAAAATATGTGGGATTGGGGTCAAGCAGGCATATCCTGGCATTCAACAGATCATTGCCACAGGGAAGCCCTCACTTGGGTTGTGCCCAGAAAGAAGGAACCACTACTACTACCCCCAGGGTTGCTCCCAAGTTCCAACCAGTACTCTCACTTTAAAGTGGTGGAGCCCTCAAGTGAGAAGTCATTTTAATTATTCACATAAGAACAAACTTTTCTGCTACTGGCATAAATCACATGATACTGGGAACTTAGTGTTATGTCCAGAATAGTTGCAGACAGCCTTAGACATAAGGGATTCTTTAACCATCATGTTGACTGCAGTTTTACTTGAGTATGGATAACAGTGAGGCCAAATGCAATGTGCAAGGTGTGTATTTGACTCAGAGAAAATTGCAGGACCCCTTTCAAAGTATTCGTCTCACTTACAACTAAGAGTGAGCTGCCGGATGTCTAGAGAATGGCTCATGTTATGCCTTTGTTTAAGAGGGGATGTAGGGAGAAGCCATGGTGGTGGGAATGTTGATCCTGAAAGATAAAATTTATATGCTTTTGGAGGGGTGAAGAATGCTTGGGATAGTCAGCAAGGTTATGTGCAAAGGAAATCATGTCTCTCAAACTTGATTGAGTTTTTTGAGGAAGTAACCAAGAAGATTAATCAGGGCAGAGCAGTAAACAATTTTTGCTTGGACTTCAGTAACGCCTTTGACAAGATTCTAATAGTAGGCTAATTAGTAAAGTTAGATGGGATTCATAGAGAACTTGCCAACTGGATACAAAATTAGCTTAACAGCAGGAAACAGAGGGTGGTGTTGAATAACTTTGAAGAGGAGAGACACAGACTTTTAATTAGTAATGGTTGAGAGATTAGAGAGAGAGATAGTGCAGGAAAGTGGGGTTGAGGCTGAGATGAGAACACCCTTATCGTATTAAATGGTGAAGCAGGCTTATGAAGCTGATTTGCTGAAACTTGCTTCTAGTTCTTATGTTTGAAGGAATTCCGATAAAACACAGGATGCTTATTTATTTCTGTACTCATATACTTGTAATACTGCTTCACTACTGAGCATCGCTTTTTAAGTTTCAAACAAATTTACAACATGGAAGAGTATTTTGAATTTACTAACTCCTTTGAAAACATATTTATTACAGTAATCAATATAGTGAAAATGGCAAAGAAAAAGAAGGACAGTAAAGGAGGCAGTGAAGATAAAATGGCTTTGGCAGAAGTTTTTCTCCATTTTCGGTAAGTGTATGGGTTAATAATGTTATTTTAATCTGCAGGAATTTACTTTTTGAACCAGACTTCTCTTGTGATATTTTTGCTAATCAGCTTACTTTTGTTTCTCTTTGTCATGCACTGTCCTCTTATAATTCCCTTTAATGGCTTCATTCAGTGTATGTATAGTTTAGATTTTCAGTCCATGTAGATTTTGTGTTTACTAATGGTTCTGCTACTTCATTAATTTCATCTAATGTAGTGGCAGGATGTAATTAGCCTCAGCATTCCTGGGCTAGGTGGCAAAAATCTTGCTTGGATTCTCACTCCTGATTATTGTTCACCCTTGCAGGTAATATATCTCAATTAAAGGTATAAAAACTGTGAAAGACCTTTTAAAAATGGTACTGTACCTTTAAGAGAGTTAATAGCTAACAAAACTTACCTGACAGCACCAAGTGTTCTCAATAAGATACAATGTAACAGGTGCTTCAGCTACTGGGCTAGCTAGGGTAGCTAGGATAGCTGGATGCCTGGAAACGACAAAACAGATTCAAATTAAGCTAATCAGTTTAAATTATACCCCCTAAAAAACTCCAACCCAGTTTGAATTTAGTATATTGACAACCTTAAAAACCAATGACACAATCTGATGCTTTGGGACATAAGATTTAGACAAATTGAACAGTTGAAAGGAGAACTGCCAAGCTACCAGCATATAAAAAGACTCCCCGAAAAATAGCTCTCTTAAAAGGTATCTTTATTGATCAGTAACCTGTGAAGTAGAATCCCCAAGAAGAAGAAAAGAAGACTGAAATACAAAGAAGAATGAAAGCTGCCTGGTGTTGAGATATGAAGTTTAGTTTTCTAAATTGTAATCAGGAGTTTTATTGGACTAGTATTATAGAAGGGAAGGTGAAAGATAGTTACTGTAAGGAGTTGTAAATAGTTGTTAGTTAATTATTCTCTGCTATACGTTAAGAAATAAAGTGTTGATTTTTACTTTAACTAGTTCTTGGCCTTTGAATTTTCACAGATTACTGCATGGGATAAGTCTTTTCTGTGTTTCTGGTTTTAAATTACGCAGCAGAGTTTACTCCATGTCGTAACAGTTGTATATTTTCTATTGTCTGTAAAGAGCCAATATACAATATAGCGAAGAACTAACATATTTTTATGTGTAAGTATTCCAAGGGACAACATTCATGGCTGCAGTAGGGAATTATGTGATGTTTAGTAGGATGCTGACTGAAATCAATCTTCTTACCATTCATCATGGCAAGCAGTATTAAACAGAAAGAGAAGGGTGCTTGTGGCACAATGATAGTGCTTCTAACACTGAACCAGGAGTCCTGGGTTCAATTCCTACCTGCTCCAGAAGTGTGCAATAACATCTCTGAAAAGGTTGATTGGAAAAATCTTGAATGCAAAGGGAGTCGAGGACCAAAAGTGTCCTAAAATAAATGGGTGCCAATTTAATACTGAGATGAGGCGGAATTTCTTATTTCAGAAAGTTGTGAGGTTTTGAAACTCTTTGTCATAGAGAGTTGTGGGGCATTGTGCATATACTTGATCAATGGAGAATCAAGGGTTTTAGGGGAATGGCATGAAAGTAGACATGAGGAATACTGAATTCTGTCATGCTCCTATAGAATTGCAGGGCAGGTTTTAGGGTGGAACAGCTTACTTCTATTCTTACTACTTAGAGTCTAATGGACTGGTTAAGATGTATCCAAGGATTTTGAAGGAAGTGAGTGTAGAATTTGCATGGGCCATTATCTTTCTGCTTTCCCCTTATTCAGGCAAAGTGCGAGAAGTGAATTTAAAACTTTTGAACACGGACAAAGGTGGGTTGATTAGGAAGAGTCAGCATGGATTTTTAAAGGGGTAATCATGTTTAACTAACTTTTTTGAGGAGGAAATGGAAACGGTGTATACATGGATTTCCAGAAGGCATTTAATGCAGTGCCTTACAACAGACTTATGAGGAAAGTTGTCAGTCATGGTGCAAAAAAGATATTGGATATGAAATTGGCTGAGTGATAAACAGAAAATAATGATCAATAGATATTTTTCGGGCTGGATGAAGGTTTGCAGTGGAGTTCCCCAGGGGTCAGTGTTGGGACCCTAGCTTTTCCTGATTTAAAAAAATGATTTGGATCTTGGTATGCAGGGGACAATTTCCAAGTTTACAGAAAACTTGAAAATATTGTAAGCTGTAAGGATAGTATAGAACTGTAAAAGAATTTTGACAAGTTGGTGGCAGATAATGTTCATGGAAGATACGGTATATAAAATAGATTCTGAAGGGAATCAAACCTTTGCCTAAAGTTAGGATATTCAGGAACATAACCCCAAGCTTGAGAGGAAACATTCTCTATTGCATAAAGCCAAAGGAACTTCTCAATCCTCTCTGATTTCTTGGAGTTGCCATCTCCAAGTTGGTTCTCTCAGGATTCAACTTGATTCTGTCAGGTCTGAAACTCATTTCAAAGTATTGTCATTTTGTTACTTTGATGTATTTTTGTGTGTTTAGCTTGATCCCATCACTCCTGGTTCTTTCCATGGCTTCATGTAAATATAGGCTTGACTGCGTTCATTTACTGCATGTAGCTGGCTATCTACTGTGTTTGCATGCTTTATTTACTTTTCACAGGAACACATTTCCGCTTGCTTTATTGCCAAAACATAGACACACAGGAATTTATAGCATCCAAAGGATGTGCTGAATGTTGTCAACAGTGAAGATTCCATGTATAGCTTCAAAATACCGTCGTCATTTGCAGCATCAGACTTGTTGAATGCTTTTTGCCCTGTTCAGGAGATAGTGGCAGTGTCACGGGACTAGTTATCCAGAAGTCCAGGCTAATGTCTGGAGACATGGGTTTGAATCTGCCATGGCAGATAGTGAAATTTGGTTTAGTGAAAAACTGACCTAATGGTCACCATGTGGTTATTGTTGTAAAAACCCATCTGGTTCACTTAATGTGCTTTAGGGAAGGAAATCTGCAATCCTTACCAGGTCTGGCCTACATGTGATTCCAGATCCACAGAAATGTTGTTAACTGCTGTCTGGGCAATTCTGGATGAGCATTAAATCCTGGAATAGTCAGAAATGCCTGTATTCCATGGGCAGATAAGAAACACAAGTGCTGGCGTGATCTCTTCCGGTGTTGGATTAGGATAGTGATTCCTCTTATTGCTTGGTTAAGATCTTTGGGATCCAGGAAATTCTTTGCCATCCATTTGGCTTCTCTCGCACCATGGAACTTGCCCAATCTTTTGGCTCTGTATTTTTAGAGATCACCTTTTCTTATATCACTTCAAGCTTTCTTTCAAGGGTTCTTTTTAGTTCTGTCGGTACTTTCAGTGGAGAATGAATCATCAGTTTTATTGCTGGGTCAATGATGATAAAATCTTCAAAACATCCAACTATTTCATCAAACTCCCTGTGTACGTATGTATGGTGATATATCATTGGTGCCACCTCATTCACATCCAGGTTCATTGAGATAATTGCATCCCTTCACAACTCTCAGATAGCAGGATCATCAGTTTCAGTTATATAGAATATATAATTAACATCTTTTCCTTTGTATGACCCTTTGTTTAGGTTTTCTTCACTGTTGCCCCTACACTGGGGAGACTGGGCGCCTCCTAGCAGAGCACTTTAGGAAACATCTCCGGGACACCCGCACTAATCAACCACACCGTCCCGTGGCCCAACATTTCAACTCCCCTTCCCAGTCTGCCGAGGACATGGAGGTCCTGGGCCTCCTTCATTGCCGCTCCCTCACCACCAGACGCCTGGTGGAAGAACGCCTCATCTTCCGCCTCGGAACACTTCAACCCCAGGGCATCAATGTGGACTTCAACAGTTTCCTCATTTTCCCTTCCCTCACCTCACCCTAGTTCCAAACTTTCAGCTCAGCACTGTCCCCATGACTTGTCCGGACTTGTCCTACCTGCCTAGCTCCTTTTCCACCTATCCACTCCACCCTCTCCTCCCTGACCTATCATTTTCATCCCCTCCCCCACTCACCCATTGTACTCTATGCTACTTTCTCCCCACCCCCACCCTCCTCTAGCTTATCTCTCCACACTTCAGGCTCACTGCCTTTATTCCTGATGAAGGGCTTTTGCCCGAAATGTTGATTTCGCTGCACTTTGGATGCTGCCTGAACTGCTGTGCTCTTCCAGCACCACTAATCCAGAATCTGGTTTCCAGCATCTGCAGTCATTGTTTTTACCTTTTTACAACTTGCAAGTTGTCTAGTAATCAAAAGACTGTTTTTTAGCTGATATTCTGTTCTACAGCCGTACGTTTGGCTCCCTGACACCTAAACATAATAACTGGTTCCTAACTCTTTACAAACAATAAAAAATATTCTCCTCCATGTTGATATATCACTGGAAGCTCCACAAGATCTTAAACTGCACATTAAGCTATTGTGTGACACCGACTTTATAACTTGTTGCTTGACCAATACATTTGGCTCCTGCTTACCCACCTTACTATTTCACCTTCAAAACTCTTTATAGTGAATAATTAACTTACAGTCCTCCTTAATCACTGATAAAGTTGACAGTATTCTGGTGGAAAATGTGAAGGAAAAGAACTATGCTTAGTTTGTTAACTATTCATATTATTCTCAGGTTTCAGTTAAAAGAAAAAGCTAAGGAAAGGTTCAGGCAGGAAATACAACAACTCGAAGAAGTGAAGGCACAAAACATTGAACACGTAAGTTACTAATATGAATAAAAATCAATACACTACAATAGCACTTGTATAACTTTAAAATTCTTTTCTAAACATCTTTGCATATTCTAAATGTTATTCGCCGAAATAATTATTATCATGAAAAATCTGAAAAAGTTCCCAGACAAGTAATGTTAAGCAAATTAAACTCTACCTAATCTTTACAATCAGCTGATATTATCTGTTTGAGTAATGTAACTCTTGGCTACTGCATAATTTGTATTAATGACAATTTGCTGCCTGTTACCTTACTAAAGCTCTTCCATGTGGCATTGTTTTGTGCTATTTTATTTGTTCATGGGATGTTATGACCTTAATATTAATTTATTGCCTGGACGGTAGTCAATGATCACCCTCACTACTATGGTCTAGAGTCAGATGTCAGCCAGACGACGTAAAGATGGCAGATTTCATTTCCTGAAGGAAAAATTGGTGAATTTGATAAGTCTTAAAAACAATTGATGATGGTTACATGGCCACCATTAAGCCAACTTTTTACTGAATCAAATTCTACCATCTGCTGAGGTGGATTCAAAACCATGTCTTCTGAACATTAACCTGGGATTCTGGATTACTAGTTCAGTGATGTTACTACTAAGCCACCGCTTTCCCTGTGAGATTGTGGTATAGTAGTAGTGCCCCTATCTGTGGGCTAAAATGTCCAGGTTCAACCCACATGCCATGAATATGCCATGTTATGGTGTCCAAGCAGGTTGTTTAAAATGAATGAGAATCCTGGAGAAACTCAAGAGGTCTGGGTCTGTGGAGAGAAAAATAGAAAGCATTTCAAGTCTGGTCAGACTCTTCATTAGAACCCCTCTTCAATTATATAAGACTTTCAAACTTTGCACTAATAAGTGCAGAATACCAGTCTTTCTAAAATTTGGATTTCTTATTCTGTGCATTTTTTATTCTGTTGACATGATTATATTAGTTACATGTATTTTATAATTACAAATAAACTTGACAAGAAAAACTTCACATGCCCAATTATTATGAAACACAGGGTAAGTTTATTTGCTCAAAATAGTAAATAAATGCACAATTTCAATATGAAAAGTAATAAGTAATAAAATAGAGTTCTATCCGAAATTCCAAGGGAGGAGGTTCCTTCAGGGGCTGTTATCTTCATAACTTATGTGGATTTCTCCGATGACATAATTAAAGAAACGTGCTTGAAATAATACTGTGTACAAATTTCTCCTCCAATATCAATTGCAACTTTATCACCTTATTGCTGTACCTGAGAAACACTTCTGTTCTCTTCCCTGCTTATGGGTTTTACTAACTCGTTATTTATGAAAAGTAATCCATGAAGTTTTCCTATATTTTTTGAAACGTCAGATTGTGTGCCTTCGTAATACAAAGATGAAGAATCCAGACCCAAAATGTTGACTCCCCTGCTTCTCTGATGCTGCTGGACTTGGCTGTGCTTTTCCCAGCTCCACACTTCAGTTGTCGTTGGAGGTCAATCATCTCAGCACTAGATGTCAACTTTGACTTTTGTGCTCAAGTCCTGGAATGGGACTTGAACTCACAATCTTTTGATCAGAGTTGAGAGTACTATCAACTAAGCCACAACTGACAGAATCAGCACTAAAATTTCAAATTACAATTTCATCTTAATGAGATGCAGATTATAACATCTTTGAAACAAATTAACATTTTTTAGTTGGGTCTGGGGTTGATGAGGGAGAAACCAAGTAGAGTTCTATATCATTTTACAATAATGTCTTAACATGTGTTGATGCAATCTACATTATTAACCTATGGTTGAGTTAAAACAAAGGTTTGACGAATATATCTTGAAGATCATGGCCAATGCACTCTTAATAATATTAAATTTATCTACATTTTTGTAAGAATGAACAGTTGAAGAAGGAGCAGAAGGAACATATCAGAATACTAGTCAGAAAAGCAAAGGAGCTGGAGAAAGAGCTAGAACGCAAAGAGAAAATCAACAATGAACAAGTAGCACAAGCTTTAAAAGAAAAATTGGAACTAATTAAACAAAACAAACTGCAAACACAAGGTATTTTCAATTATATTAACAGAATTTCTATTCTCAAGACTTTAATATTCTCATGAGTGATGGGGGTCAATTATAGACAGTAGGGTGGGACCTTGTAGTGAATCAGAGAGGAGGTCTGGAAAGGCAGGTTCATATGGTCACAGTAACTCTGATCTTTACATGTGTAGGACAATGAAGTGTACGGGAACTTTCAAAGCTATAGGATTTGGAGGTAAAGTGGACACATTAATAAATATGGCACAATGGAAATGTTGTGAGGAGGTCAGCTGATAAGTCATGGGTGCCACACAGTAAGCAACACAAAGGGAACATGAAGGAAGGGGCAGAAATTTGTACATCACAGTCAGAATCTGCAGTTTACTCACGTTGAAATTAATTTGGAAACTTGCTTTGTTAGATTGAAGTAAACTGTAAGATTGAATAGCTATTCAAATGGATATGACCATATGCACATTTGGTTAAAAAAACTTTTTTTTCTTTGGTGGAGTAATGTTTTTAGAAGTCGACGGTTTGTTAGTAATTTCAATGATTATGCCTCCACTGATTCTCTAATGCCACCCATCTGGCTTCAATTTGCATTGCATTGGCAGGTCATTGTGCAAAAATACATTTCAAAAATTATGACTTGATGCAATCATGATAATTACATTGTGCGCAGCAATTGCCTCTTTGTCATTTCATCTAAGCATGAGAACAACACACTTAAAAGCAGCATCTGAACTTTTCATTTCATGTAAATACTGAATTCTTAGGTTTGTAGGACAATGCATTGCAGCTGCCACATTCACACTGAATTCTAAGGATGTAGGGACATGGTCTGTGATGTGGAAGGGAGCCTTTTCTTTCCGGGGAAATCATCATGTTCACATTCCGGCAAAATTCTGCTACCAATGCATGAAAACTTTGTATTAGATCCTCACAACAATGACCTCCTTGGGATACTGTGGCATTTGCTACAAATTATCTGCTTATAAATCTCACATGAAGATCACTGTGGCTGGAGTACTTGTGGTCTTGATGCAACTACATGGGCAATGTGGAAGATATAAGAAACCCATGCAAAGATTACAACCTCCTGCAGCTGCCACACCACTTATAAATGGACTAGCAAAAGATACATATTCGTGAAGGAAGCGGTGGAAAATCAGGAGATCCTGCATTTGCAGGCCACGCTTTCAATATCTTAATTGTCAGAAAGGATTGTTTAAAGACATTCTGGCACAGCATCGCTTAACTGTTTAATCTGCAGGAACTGGATTTGAAGTCAGAAACCCCATGTTGTAATCCCAAACTAATGTTTATTAAGGTTGGAATTGTCTACAATTTTTATGCGAGCAGCTCATTTTAGGAAGCAAGTTGGGTTCTGTGTGTTGTCCTCCAGCCCTCAATTCATAAATGCATTTGATTTGTTTCTGATGTCATTTTCTCCAGAGCGCAGCTCATCATATTCTTCCGATGTGATGAGAAGAATTAAATAGTCCAGGCAGTGGGATTTTAGATCATTGTTGTCTTCCAACAGGTGCAGGGCTCTATCAGCTGCACCTACGTTGCTTAAAGAGTGCCTTTTCACCAACCTGCAAGGTTCATCAACAAAAAAGGCTACAATGTTGCTTACACTTCTACCAGAGCAAAGGTGAATAGTTGGACATGTCTTAACAGCTCTGGTGGAAATTTGCAGTGTACCCTGAAGAAAATGTTCTGCACTAGTGTCACATATTGCACCCTTCACAGCTAAAACCGACAAAGGAGAGGGACACAATGGGAGGTGACATATGTTGAATGCGGACAAAATTTTTTGAAGATGAAGATGATGATTAGAATACTGATCAGGAGGGCCATCCAAGATAGTGTGACAAAGCAATGCATCATTGAACCAAACAGGCCAGGGATATCCTAAATGAAACCCACATCTAGGATGAATGAACCAGGTTTGGACTTCATTTAATTATTTAATGTTCTGATTGTGATATGGGAGGCAACACCTGCTTAGTGAAAAAAGTATGGGGACCTTGTCAGCTTTGCAGTCTTTGACTTTTGGGGTAGCTGAATAAATGTCTGGTTATGCGTTTGACTGTAAACTTAATATTTTTGGATGCTTGCCCTTTCATGCAAGAGTGCAATTTCACATATGTTTTAAAAAATGAAAAGTTTCTTACAATATTTTACCTATGCTACCTATGTGTCCTCAAAAAGTTTCCTTCTTCCTCTCTCTCTCCCACTATGTCAAAGTGCAATCCTGACTTCTGCAGTTGAGATAGAGGAAAGCTGCTGTGTGGTTAGCCATACTGTCTTGGAAGGCTTGAGCACACACTCTCTGGTGCCTTTGGGCCTGCTGAATTCCTCCTGCCCAAGTGCAGGTTCACCATTCCTCTTCAACCCCCACCTCCCCCTCACTTTCTGTTCCACCTGAAACTAATACAAGCTTTGGGATCACAGGCAAAGCAGAACTGGAAGGGTTAGGAACCTGGGAGTGCCCTGAGAAGAAGCTTCTTGAGGGTTGAGGGGTTTAGTGGGGACTCTGTCTGTTGCTCCTCCCCATTTTGGCTGACAACTGATACTACCTTGTTTCCCTAAGAGGAAGGAGCCTTTTCAGTGAGGTCAAGGTACTGCAACACCATCGCTTTGCCATTGATGCTGAGCACCTGTGGCTAGTGCAGTGGAGTGCAGGTCTATGCACACATGTGTCAGACACCAAGTATGCTGGACCTGGTTCTCCAAGGTGGTTGCCAACTTGTATTCATCAATATGCCAAAGCCGCATGGTACTGATAATGTCGATGAATTCTTCTATCCTTTGATCCATTGTACCACATTGTTTTGGCAACAATGCCAATTGTTCCTTTACCTGTCTGTGCAATTTGATGAAGTTATTACTAGCCAAGAACTGGGACTTGCCTTCAGCTTTGGGCTGAGCAGATGCCTGAGCTCGAGCAATTTTCCAAATGTAAGGTGTTTTTTCCCCTCAACTAGCTGAGGAGATATGACTGTGAACTGTTCACCAGATTGGACTGCCAACCGAGATGGAGTACCAACCAATGTGAAAGCTTCTGAGCTGGAGGAAGGTGGCAGATGTAGACAGCACAGTGGATTCTCCTCTAAGATGGAGATGGAGCTGAGAATCTCTGGCCTTGGTCTTTTTATAGAGGTTTGCAGGGTGCCACTAGTTCCAGCATGGGACAGGATTTATTGTCTCAGAAGGATAAAATCTTGTGGCAATTAAGAATGATTTAGCACTGATGGAATGGGAGCAGCATAGCACAACACAATGGAGCTTACTGGGTTGGTTCACCATCAAGGTCCCTCATCCCCACATGAGCAGTTATGCTTATCAGCTAAAACAGAATATTCAACTTGTAAGGAGTGAGGAACCTGATGACCACTCTCACAGCTTCCTTATCTTGGACTTTGCAGCCTAGTATGGGCCACCACTTCCTGCACAGCACCAGGCACCTGGTTTTGATTCTACCCTCCTGCAACTGTCTGTGCGGAGTACGCATTCTCCCCTTGTTTCTGTGGATTTCCTCCAGATGCTGTGGTTTCCTCCCACAGACCAAAGATGTGCAGGTTAGGTGGATTGGCTGTAGTAAATTGCCCCACAGTGTCCAAGAAT
Source organism: Hemiscyllium ocellatum (assembly GCF_020745735.1). NCBI lineage: Eukaryota > Metazoa > Chordata > Chondrichthyes > Orectolobiformes > Hemiscylliidae > Hemiscyllium > Hemiscyllium ocellatum. The sequence continues at coordinate 60,730,627 of NC_083406.1, read as the reverse complement.
GTGCAGGTTAGGTGGAATAGCCATGGGAAATGCAGGGTTACAGGGACAAGGTAGGGGTGTGGGTCTGGATGGGATGCTCTTTGAAGGGTCAGTGTAGACTAGATGGGCCTGATAGAATCCCTACAGGGTGGAAGCAGGCTATTATTCTATGATAAAATGGAGAGATTAAGTGTGATAGAAATGTATGACGGAGATATTAATGGTGATGCAAGAGCAGAAGAGATAGTGAAGTTTCCCTACTGAGTGTATAGGAAACACTGAAGGGCAGGACGGTTAGTAGTGTGGAGCATAAGGTAGGTCAGACCCTTTAGGGTGGACATAATGCATACAGTGGTGAGAGCTGTAGCTCATGGTCCTTGGTGAGATGTTTCTGAATTTGCAGAGTTAGAGTGAGTGGTATCCCTGTGAGGTAGCAGAGAGAAGGTGATGGCAGTTATTCTTGTGGAGTGCAGAAGATTTTTGACCTTTTTTGCACTCCTGTGCATTCCAATTTACCAGAGACATAGCACTGATGTGGGTTGCAATTTGTGACTGTGCTGGCTGCGTCTGGTGACATGGCCTCCTTGTCAATTGGCTGGAAAAAGGATTGTTCTCCTCTTCACCTCCCCATTCCATAAGATTTTCAGATCACTGTCCATGAAGCAATGAGTGAGTTTCCATTTCCTCTGGGCCATGTCCTGAATCTAGAGACTGAACAGGGTGAGGCATTTAGAATGGTGTACAGCTGAGTGTTCGACATGGCTCTGGGGGATGCGAGTCACAAGGACCTGTCAGTGGCAAGAACATCCACCTCTCGGGTTACGCGATTCCCTGAGATGTGCCTTCAGTCCCTTGGATGCCAGATTAACAAGGTGATGAGCATTGTGTGAGAAGTGTTGCTATGAGAAATCTCATGTGACAAAATCTTAAAGTGAAAATGTGAAAAATATTTCTCGATGAAGTTCAGCTATTCACTGCCATTTAGTATTCCATTACCTTCCAAACTATAAAACCTTTGTTCTTTTAAGCTAGCTGATGAATAATTCATTGTTGTTTGCAGCACAGAAAGATGCCTTTTGGCCTATATTCCTGAAGGATATGCTAATGCAAATGGATATCTGAATACTACTGAAATGTTTTGAGAGTTTCTATTCAATCATCTTTCCATTACTCTCAAAGTGAAAAATTTCTTAACTTCCCTCTTAGCCTCCTACCTCTTGCCTTAAATATATGCACCCTGGTTACCAACACCACTACATATTGAAAAATGCTTTCCTATCTAGTTTATTGATGCCCCTCAATCTTAGTGTCTTAAAATCTTATAGCATGCAAACAGGCCCTTCAGCCCACCATGTCTATGTCAATGAACAAACACCAGACTACACTAATCCCATCCATAGCCGATTATTCCCTGGCATTTTAAGTACTCATCGATATGCTTCTTAAATGTTGCAAGAGCACTTGCCTCCATCACCCCTCAGGCAGCATGGATCACTGTCTGGAGAAAATAAAATTCCTCAGATCTCCTCTATATCATTTGCTCCTGAGCGTAAACCTATGCCCTCTGGTAGTAGAGAGTCTTAGAGTCATAGAGATGTACAGCATGGAAACAGACACTTCTGTCCAACTCATCCATGCCAGCCAGATATCCTAAACTAATTTACTTCTACTTACCAGCACTAGACCCATATCCCTCTAATCCCTTCCTATTTATACACCCGTTCAGATGTCTTTTAAATGAGACCAGAACTAGAGGGCATAGGTTAGTGTGAGAGGGGAAAGATATAAAAGAGACCTAAGGGGCAACTTTTTCGTGCAGAGGGTGGTATGTGTATGGAATGAGCTGCCAGAGGATGTGTTGGAGGCTGGTACAATTGCAACATTTAAGAGGCATTGGGATGGGTATATGAATAGGAAGGGTTTAGAGGGATATGGGCCGGGTGCTGGTAGCTGGGACTAGATTGAGTTGGGATATCTGGTTGGCATGGACAGGTTGGACTGAAGGGTCTGTTTCCATGCTATTCATCTCTATGACTCTAAATGTTGTAATTATACCAGCCTCCACCACTTCCTCTGGCAATTCATTTCCGTACATGCACCACCCTCTGCGTGAAAAATTTGCCCCTTATGTCTCATTTAAATTTTTCCACTCTCACCCTAAACCTATGCCCTCACATTTTGGACTCCCCCACCCCACAGAAAATGCCTTGTCTATTTATCTTACCCATGCCTCTCATGATTTTATAAATCTCTATAAGATCAACCCTCAGCCTCTGATGCTCCAGGGAAAACAGCCCCTGCTTATTCTCTCTCTTCCTATAGCTCAAACCCTCCAACCCTGGCAACATCCTTGTAAATCTTTTCTGAATCCTTTCAAGTTTCACAACATCCTTCGTTTAGGAGGAAGACCAGAATTGCACACACTATTCCAAAAATGGCCAATCAATGTCCTGTACAGCCACAGCATGACCTCCAAACTTTTATACTCAATGCACTGACCAATACAGGAAAGCATACCAAATGCCTTCATCACTATCCTATCTACCTGTGACACCACTTTCAAGAAACTATGAACCTGCACTCCAAGGTCTCTTTGTTCAGCAACACTTCCCAAAACATTACCATTAATGCAGCATCTCACATTTATCTAAAATTAAACTCCATCTGCCGCTCCTCAGCCCATTGGCCCATCTGATGAAGACCCCCTTGTATTCTGAGGTAATTTTCTTTGCTATCCACTACACCTCCAATTTTAGTGTCATCTACAAACTTACAATATCCCCTGTGTGCACATTCAAATAATTTATATAAATGATATAAAACAGTGGATTTAGCACAGATCCTAGTGGCACACTAATGGTCATAGGTCTTCAGTGTGAAAGGCAACCTTCCACCACCACCCTGTTTTCTACCTTTGATTCAGTTCTGCATCTAAGTGGCTAGTTCTCCCTGTATTCAACGTAATCTAACCTTGCTCAGCAGTCTTATCATGAGGAACCTTGTTGAACACCTTACTGAAGTCCATATAGATCACGTCCACCACTCTGCCCTCATCAATCCTCTATGTTACTTCTTCAAAAGTTAGTGAGACATGATTTCCTATACACAAAGCCATGCTGACTATTCCTAATCAGTCCTTGTTTTTCCAAATACATGTAAATCTTGTCCCTCAAGATTCCCTCCAATAACTTGCCCACCACTGATGTCAGGTTTACCGGTACATTGTTTCCTGGCTTTTCCTTACCACCTTTCTTAAATAGTGACACCACGTTATGTCAAGGAGAAGAAATTCCCATGATCTACTCTGTCTATGCCTCTTATAATTTTGTATACCTCAACCAGATCTCCCTTCAGCCTACTCTGCTCCAAGGGAAACAAATCTAGACTATCCAGTCTCTCCTTAGACTTCCATCCCAAGCAACGTCTTGGTGAAGTTTCTGTGCATCCTCTCCAATACAATCACATCCTTCGAATAGCGTGGCAACCAGAACTGCACACAGTATTCTATCTGCAGTCTAACCAATATTTTATAAAGTTGTAACAAGATTTTGTTGCTCCTATAATTTGCACCATTGCTTATGAAGGTAAGCATCCTGTATGCCTTCATCACCAACCTGTCTGCCTAAGCTGTCATCTTCAAGAATCTATGGCCTTGTCCACCAATGTCCCTTTGTTTCTCAATTCATCATTTTGTATATCCTTCCCTTATTATACTTCCCAAATGCATTACCTTGCACTTATCAGAATTAAATTCCATCTGCCATTATTCTGTCCAAATTACCAGCCAATCAATACCACAATGTAGTCTGAGAGCACCCTCCTATCAACAACACCAATTTTTGTATCATCTGCACACTTATAAATTGAACCTTCTACATTCACATCCATGTCGTCTAACAAATAACAAGGTTCTAGCACCAATCCCTGTGGTACATTGCTGGTCACTGGCTTCCAATTCCTAAACAACCCTGCACCATCACCCTTTGCCTCGTAGTAGTAAACAAATTTTGGATCCAATTTGCCAACTTACCTTGGATTCCATGAGCACTTACCTTTTGGGCCAGTGTTCCATGCAGGACCTTGTCAAAGGCCTACCTGAAGTCCATGTAAACCATATCAACTGTTCTGTCCTCATCAATATATTTAGTCACTGTTTCAAACAATTGAATTAGTCAGATAAGATCTCCCTCTAACAAATCCATGCTACTCTCTCTGATCAATCCTACCTTTCAAAGTATTGATTAATCCTGTCTTTTGAATTTTTTCCAATTATTTGTCTACCACTGACTTCAGACTAACTGGTATGTAATTATCTGGCCCATTCCTGCTGCCCTTCTTGAACAACGGAACCACATTTGTTTCCTCCAGTCATCTGACACTTCAGCTGTGGCCAGCAAAATATTAAATATATCACCACAGCCCCATCAATCTCCCCCCATGCCTCCCAAAACAGCCTGAGTTCATCTCATCAGGCCCTAAGGATCACATACCTGTATGCCTGCTAAGACATCTAACACTTAATCCTTAATCGTCATAATGTGTTCTAGAAACTCACCATCCTAACTGAAATCCTTGGCTACAATGTCTTTCTCTCCTGTGAATAGATGCAAAGTATTCATTTAAGACCTCTCCCATGTCCTCTGGCTTCATGCACAGATTGTCCCTTTGATTTGTAATCAGTCCCACTCTGTCCTTTGTAATCTTATCAATTTTAATATACCAATAAAAAGCTTTGATTTCATCTGTCAAAGATAATTTCCTTTTTCAGCAACCTCCCACACTCTCTATACTTTTGAATGCCATTTCCCTGTATTAAATGCACTGATCTGACATATGCTTCCTCTTTTTGCTTTATCAAACTCTTGATATCCCCTGACATTCAGGATTCTCTGGACTTGCTGTCCTTGCCCTCCACTCTGAAAGGACCCCCCCCACCAATCCCCATTCTCACTATCCTATTTTTAAAAGGCTCCCACTTTCCATATGTGGCCTTAACTAGAAGTATCTGCTCTTGATTTATGTTTGCCATTTCCTGTATTGCCCTTCATCTAATTTAGACACTCCAATTCCTGGATTACCCTTATCCCTTTGAAACTTAGAGTTATGGTCACTATTCCCAAAATGCTCACCTACTGAAACTTCAACCACTTGATTAGTTTCATTCCCTAGGCTTAGGTGTAGAACTGCCCCATCTCTAGTGGACTGACATAAAAATATTCCTGGATGCACTTTAAAAGTTCCACCCATCTAATCTTTTCACACTTAAGGTGATCCCAGTCAATGTTAGCAAAGTCCCTTACAATTATAACATTGTATCTCTCTTACCTTCCTCTGATTTGCCTACATATTTTCTCCTCTTTCTTCCTCTGATTCTTAGGAGGTCAATACTATAAACTCAGTGAAGTAATCACTCCTTTTTTATCTCAATGCTGTACTCAAATGGCCTGATTTGAAGACCCTTCCAGGGCTTTATCCTCATTACTGTATTCATCGTTTCCTTTATCAATAATGCAATGCTCCCACCTTTCTGACTTCCCACCCAATCGTGTCTAAACTTCTATATCACTTCGATGTGATGGTCAAGAAAGCACAATAACGCCTCTACTTCCTCAGAAAGTGAAGGAAGTTCAGCATGTTCACAAAGACTCTTCCCAATTTTTGTAGATGTGCCATAGAAAGCAACCTATCTGGATGCATCACATTGTGGTATGGCAACTGTCCTTCACAAGATCGCAAGGAAATACAGAGAGTCGTGAGCAGAGCCCAGGCTATCACACCAACCAGCCTTCCATCTATTGACTCCATCTGTACTTCCTGCTGCCTTGGGAAAACAACCAACGTAATCAGACACTCCTCTCACCCTGATTATACTCTCTTCCACTTTCTTCCATCAGGTAGAAGATTTATAATTTTGACTACAAGTACGAACAGATACAAGAACAGCTTTTTCTCCGTTGTTATCATACTTTTAAATGGACCTCTCAAATGTTAATTCTGATCTCTGTCCCTGCAGCTTTAACATTATATTCTGCACATTGTCTGCTAGCCTGATGCACTTTGTATGGTACAATCTGCCTGTAAAGCACACAAAACACAACTTTTCACTGTATCTCGGTACATATGACAACAATAAATGAAACCAAACCAAATCAAATCAAATATCATGCAATGTTGAGCTATCAGTCCTGTCCTTCTTTGAACCATGTCTCGGCAATTGCAACATTACCATATTCCCACGAGCTGATCAATGCTCTTATCCGCTTTACCAGTCAAGTTCCATGCACTGAAGTAGATACAATTTAGTTTTCCAGACTTCCTATATATTTACTCTGACCATTTGTTCTCCACCTACTGCACTGTCCTAGTGTTCCTTCTATATCTGATTAGACCTTGCAACTGCTCTGTGCCCCAATCCCCTGCAAATTCAGTTTAAACCTCTCAACTTTCACTGCCCAAAGGAAAACAACCCAGCCTAATCAACTTTTCCTCATAGCTCAGATTCTTCAGTCCAGACAGGGATGTATTTGTCCTTTGGAGAGGCAATGGCCTTGTGATATTATCACTGAACTATTAATCCAGAGACACAGATAATGTTCTAGAGACCCTAGTGTGATCCTTGCCATGACAGATGGTAGTATTTGAATTAAGTAAAAATTTGGCATTAAGAATCATGAATCCATTGTCAATTGTCAGAAAAACCCATATGCTTCACTAATGCCCTTTGAGAAGGAACCTGTCATTATTACCTGGTCAGGCCTACATGTGACTCCAGGCTCTCAGACTCTTGTGGTTCACTCTTAACTGTCCTGTGGGTAACTGGGGATGTACAATAAAATGCTGGCCAAGCCAGTGACACCCTCATCCCTGAAGGAATTAGGAACCAAAAGAGGGGCTGAATTGATACAATGTTGTTGGAAGCATTTTCAAATGTAAATTACACTTATTTATTTAACGTTTCTTCTCTCCAAATTCTTGAATGAACTATTCCTGATCTCTTTGAGTACCTGTTTTATTAACATTTATCTTATTTCTTCTTGATTGTGATTGTCTGACAATCTGGAAGAGCTGTGTACTGAGCTAAGAATTCGTACAAATACTGAATGTATTTTATTTTGTTTGAGTCAGAGTTGCTGAATTCTTTAAAAGCTGTGGAGCAGAAAATTCTGAAGGAGGAAGAAGTGAAAGCATACTGGCTGGAATACAAGAATGTCGGAAGCAGTGAACATCGCAGAATTATTACGGTTCAAGAAAATGAACTTGTGGAGCTGGTGAAAACTTTTCGTGAAATCGAAGGTATAGAGTCATATGTTTAACATTTCAGAACAGAAATTAAGGCAGGTGCTAGATGACTTCCTAAATGTCCAAAATAATCATCAGCATCCTCTAGTCATAATTAATTTAAGCAGTAATTATATATGCAAATAAGAGGCCTAATGCCTAGGTTTCCCACTAGTACTGACTGTACTTAGAAAGTATCTACGACGGTGATCATCTGCAGAAGAATAAGTTACTTTCAAGGAAAGCATAATCTTGATTTCTGCTGAGCCTAGCTGTCCCACCATTGGGATTGTTAATCTTAATTTTTATTTCATATTGATCTTCTTCTTACCCTGATCATCCTACCCCAGGCTCTGGCTCTGTCCTAAGATGTCTCACTTGTTGACCCCAAGTTGTATAGTTATTCAGGAACTAGATTTTGAATCATTTTTGAAAGGAAATTGCGGTCTTTGAAGAAGGAGGCCATTTGGGCTATTTGGTAGTGGAATTGGTCCTCCTGGGACCTCTCAGTCCCAACCCCCGGATTCAGCACCACCCTCTTGACCTGCAATCTTCTTTCCGACCTCTCCGCCCCCACCCCATCTCTGGCCTATCACTCTCACCCTTACCTCCTTCCACCTATCGTATTCCCAGCGCCCCTCCCCCCCTTACTTTTATTTCAGCCCGTTTGGCACACCAGCCTCATTCCTGAAGAAGGGCATACGCCCAAAACGTTGATTCTCCTGCTCCTCGGATGCTGCCTGGCCTGCTGCACTTTTCCAGCACCACACTTTTCAACTCTGGTCTCCAGCATCTGCAGTCCTCACTTTCTCCCAACTATATACAATACTTCAGGTAGCTCTACATAACTGCAGAAAGACAATTTTACTCCTGTACTCAAATCCTTTTGCAACAAAGACCAATATTATGGCAAGTCCCAATGATTTGGTGGCTTACATCCTAGGGTCCTAAAGGAAATAGTGGCAGAGATAGTGGATCCATTGATTATAATATTCCAAACTTCCTTACATGCAGTAGATTAGAAAAATGCTTCAAAACGTAAGGCAGAAAGTAGGAAACTACAGACCATGTGTCATTGGGAAATTATTGGAATCCAATATTGAAATAATAACAAAGCATTTGGAAAGTCAAAACACAATCTAAAAGTCCGCATGGTTTTATGAAGGGTGAATCATGTTTGCCAAATTTTCTAAAAGTTCTTTAAAGATGTAACAAGCAATATGGATAATGAGAATCCTGTAGATGTTGTATATTTGGATTTCCAGGGTGAGCTTGCCAATTGGATATAAAATTGGCTTAACGTCAGGAAACAGAAAGTCATGATAGACTGGAGACCTGTAAGCAGCAATGTTTCATGGGGTTTGGTGCTGGGTTAACTTTTGTTTGTCATTTATATAAATGATTTAGATGAGAACATAGAAAGCATGGTTAATAAGTTTGCAGATGACACCAAGTTTGTGGTATAGTGGACAGTGAAGAAGATTCTAAGATTACAAAGAGATCTTGATCAATGGGCCGGAGAGTGGCAAATGGAGTTTAATTTGGTAAATTGAAGGTTTGCATTTTGGTAAAACAAACAAAGACAAGACTGATACAATTAAAAGTAGTGCCTTGGGCAGTGTTTTAGAACAGAGGGACTTAGGGGTTTAGGTGCATAATTCTTTGAAGTTTACATCACACATAGATAGGTGAGTTAAGAAAGCATTTAGCATGCTTCCTTTCATTGCTCAGACCTTTGAGTATAGGTGTTAGGACATTATGTTGAGATTGTACAGGATGTTGGTGAGATCTCTTCTGGAGTACCGTGTCCAGTTCTGGTTTCCCTGTTACATGGAGGATATTATTAAGCTGGAGATGGTTCAGAAGAGATTTACCAGGATGTTGTTAAGAATTGAAGGTTTGAGTTATAAGGAAAAGATGGATAGGTGGGACTTTTCTCACCAGAGTGTGGAGGTTTAGAGGGGACCTTAGGGTGGGGAATTTCAAGACTAAGACGCATAATTTTAAGATGAGAAGAGAAATTTTTTTTAAAATGATATGGATGTAACTTTGTTTACAAAGAGAGTGGTTTTTGTGCAGAATGAACGTCTAGAGGAATTGGTGGATGCGAGTACAGTTACAATGTTTAAAAGACAATTGGATATGTCATGAATAAGGAATATTTGGAGAGATATGGGCCAGGAACAGACAGGTGGGACTAGTTTAGTTTGGGATTATGGTTGGCATGGTCTGGTTGGACTGAAGGGTCAGTTTCTGTGCTGTATGACTCTATAACTATTTGATAAGGTTACTGCACAGAAGGTTGATATACAATGTTAGTAAGTACATTAAGGAATAAGTACATTAGCAAGAAATAGTTTTGGACTGGATGATGGTAGAATTAACCACCTAGCTGACCAAGGCCAGTCCACTAAGAATTGAATCATTGCCTTGATTGGGCATGTAAGTATCCCCTGACTGATTGTAGTCCCACTTGATCTCACTAAGGTGCACCTCTAATTACAGAAATGGCCATTTGGTTAAAGTAAATGCAGTGTGTTTGTCCTATATGCTCCTAGCACATTCTGTATGTATAATATTGATGAAGCATGGTGCCGTACAGCATAATACCTATCCCGCATAGACAGTGCATTGTCTGCCATTCCCTTTGCACTGAAAAACAATGCAAGTAAGAGGTTGGCAGAGTCTAAGTGGGCACAAAAAAGGATTGTCCTGTGAGCAAATGTTAAACAGGTTGGGACTCTACGTTTTGGTATTCAAAAGAATGAGAAGTGAACTCATTGAAATGCAGAATTCTTGAAGAACTTGACAGGGTCAATACTGAAAGGACGTTTCCCCTCATGGACTAGAAGGTACAAGCTCAAAATTAAGGAGTGCCAAATTACAACTAAGATGAGGAGGAATTTCTTTTTTCAGAGTGTTGTAAGTCTTTGAACACACAGAGTTGTGGGGGCAGAGTCCTTGTGTATATTTAAGGTTGAGACAAATGTATTTGTGATCATTCGAGAAATTAAAGGTTACAGGGAAAGGGCAGGAAAGCGGATGTGAGGAATGTTGGATCAGGAGTGATCCTATTGAATTGTGGAGCAAATTTGAGGGGCCTAATAACCTTCTCCTGTTCCTATTTCCTTGGTCGTCTTATGGTGTAAGATTAATTTAGGTAGGTGAATGAGATGTATGTAGATATTCATGTGGGCAAATGACCATATCCATGACCTTCCAGAGGATTGAAAATCATAAATGTCCATGAAGATCTGAAGGCCTGGAGTGGTAGGTTAGTTGCTCCAAAATTAATCATGATGAGGTGATAAGACCAATTTTCTGGTACTGATCTGCTTGAACAAACAGTGGAAGAGGACACTGCCCAAAGTGCATGCAGGGACATTGTTCTGAAGACAGAATTGTCTGAAAGTCTGCTGAAGCAAGTGGCAAGCTACTGCTGCCAAGCAATTGCCCAGTCTTACATGTCGAGATTTGACCTTTTAGTTTTTCAAGACAGGAGAGGAAAAGTGGGAGCTGTATACAAATAAAGAATGGTTAGCTAATAATGAGATGGAAATGTATGGAAATAAGGTAGCTGCCACTCAGTAACAAGATTCAGAATTTTTGTTTAAACCCTAAAACTAAAACCAGAAATTTATTGTCATTGAAAATTTGTTTTTCAATTTTATTCCTCAACTTTTTCACCCTTATTCACACTGCTCGTGAATGAAACATATCCGAAAGATCTGATTGTAAGTACAGTCGGTTCTGCTATAACCCATATTTCTTCAATGCGAATTGGCTTTAAGGTGATTGAAAAATTTAGACCGTTATTTGTAGAAAGCAAACTTTTCTTACTTTTATTGGGTATAATGTAATTCCATCCCCATTAGTTTGAATGGCATAGCTTTTGTGCAATTTTCTTATAACACAATGTGGCACGACAACGGAACTGTCACATTATATCAGAACTGACTATAATGTACAGTTTCAAAAGTGAGACTGTTACTGTGTCATATAGTCTAGTAGGCCACTTATCATATGTAAGCATGGCAAAAGACTGGAGTTCACAGCTGGAGTGCTAATTCCATCTCCAATTATGTTGCTCCAAATGAGGAAAATCATTTGATAATTCAGTATATGCAAGGCACTGTAAATGGATCTTCCTGAGCTATATGGAGTAAATCTATACTGTGGGATCATTTACCAAAGGTTATTGGGCAGCTGTGTTGTATTTTCTTCCATTTTTAAACTTTTCTGTGTTTTTAAAAGACCACTTTCATCGAGCCTTAGCTCGAGCAAAGGAAGAAATTGACAGAATAATGAAGGAACAAATGGATGAGAAAAAGGCAGTGGCTGCAGAGGTAACCAAAATGATCAGTTTATATTTTGTTCTTGTTGCACAGCTATGTATTGCAGTGCTTGTGCTACATAAGTTTAATTCCTTAAATGTAATACTAAAGCTCACAATTTTCCTTGAAATTAAAGATGGTGAAACTGAACAGAACATACTGTGCCCAGGAGTTTGCTGTGTTGGCATTATTAACAATCACTGTTGTTTGCCTCAATACTTCCTCACTGATCAAACACCAAAATATTCTGGGAAATTAAATCATATGTGTTACATGATGGTAGTGGCAGTCCAAAGATTTCCAAATAAGTGTTATAGTTCAAATGTGTACACTATTCTATTTTTAATCACTATTTATATAATTGTAATAATTAACTTCAAATACTTTGGCAATTATAGTCAATAACATTATTAGTTATTTTTGTTTTATGACATTCATTTAACGATGTTCTGAATACAAAAGTAAATATTGAATTCACATTAAAATCAATTAAATTAATTAAAACTAATTTTAGTTAGCACTCAATCGTATTTTGTAAACCTGACCTAAGCATAGTCACAAATCACTTGGGGGGGTGCATTGGAAATCAAGCCCCACTATTCCAAAGTCATCATAAATCTTAAAAGATGCAATTAAATTATATACCTGACTGGCAATAGCTAGCTGCTTGGAAAGTTCTATTGTCTTCTCTACTCACAGAAGGGAGAGGAGAGATGTTTTCTCCTTCATAGACAGGATGTTTCTGCTGTTTGGTCCAAATTCAGAGCTGTAGTCACATACCCATGAAACAGTCAAGAAGTGGTTACCATGCTGAGTATTCCCGAATACATGCTCCTGATTGAATAAACAAATCAAAGTCTGTTACTGGACAAAACAGCCTAAGACACACACCCATAACGCTGTGATAGACTACCAGCTTGTTTAAATAATACTTTATAAAGAATATGTCACTATATCATAGCAGTCTAGATGTGCCACCGATACCTAAATCTGTGGTCAACCAATTCACAAACTTAGTTGCCCATGAGTTCTGTTTCAGTGACATTATCTATGCCCAAATATGTGGCGTTGCCACAGGATCCCCTCCAGGCCTTACTACCATACCATGAGTAGGGCATCTTCAATGGATTGACTTCTAACCCCTTATTCTTTGTATATTTCCAATGTGTAGATGACATATTTGCAATATTTGAATTTACAGCTGCAAAGAATTTCTTTACACAGCTCAATAAACTCCATATTGCATTCAAATTGTCCCATTTCAATGGTCAGTCAAATAAGCTCCTTTTCCTCAATATATTAATTGTACAGTCTGCCAATGTCAACCATTATCTATCAGAAGCATGCATGTACTGGTCGGTGCGTGTGTTGGGATTTCTGTAGTCACACACACTACTATTGGCAACCTCCTGGACAGTGCCATAGCCATTGCTCATTGAGTAAGCTTGACACTGAGCAAGGGCAAATCCAAAATATCCCGCAGGATAACAGAAATCGTGATCAAATTACAAAAATTCATGAAAGGGTCTATGTCCACCATGTGCCCAGCCTCTCTCAGATTGAAATTTGTCAAAAATTTGAACAGCAGGTATAGCTTGCAGTCTTGCACTAATAATATGCCATAAACCCATGAGTGGTTTTCCCCACTAGCAGTATGCTGCAGTCAAGCCAAATTGACATTTTGCCAGCCACACAAAATAATAATTTGATATATGAATTTCAGTGCAGGTGTGATGCCAGGTATGTAAGCCAAGCATCCGAAGTCTGCTTTTTACATTCTACTCCTGATGAATGCAAGACAAAAACCTTTGAGCAATGATTATGGACTGCTTAAGCATCTGAGGGCTTTTGCATGATGCTGAACATTGTGCAATCATCAGCAAGCACCTCACTTCTGACCTTATGAGGCAGCTGAAGATGATTGAACCTAAAACCACTCTGAGGAACTTTTTATGTTTAGGTGAAGTGGATAATTAATTCCCTTTTATAACTCCATCATGGTCAGTTGCAACAAACATATTTTTGTAAAGCATGCAGCTACCACACAGCAGTTAAACTTAATCAACCAAATCCAGATCAAAAACAAAGGAGAATCTGTTCCAAGGCTTTGAGCGAAAGTGGATTTTTACCATCTATTAAACACATGGAAAATAAAAAGATGCAATATCTAACACACAAAGACAATAAGCTTTAAAAATTTAAGATGCTGATTATCTATACAGACAATTGTATTTTAAAGTTTTTTAGGTTCCTTCAGTTGTAAAAATGAAACCTTGACAAATAATTGTATAGCTGTTGCTGTTTGTTTTCTTCAAAAGGGTGTACAAATAACTTTTACTTCTTGGTGAAAGACTTTTTTTAAGGTTGCTTTTTTTTTCCACCAAACACTAATCTATTAACTTGAAGATGGAGATTCTTCCAATTCTTGCTTCTAAGTCTATTTTTCCTAATCATTTGTTGCCCAGAAGTAGCCATTTGAATACAGAACTGGCTTAAAGGTGATGGAAGGTGATGGAGGACTGTGACCAGTGGTGTGCCACAAGGATCGGTGTTGGGTCCACTGCTTTTTATCATGTATTGAAATGATTTGAATGTGAACATAGGAGGTATAGTTAGTAAGTTTGCAGATGACACCAAAATTGTAGGTGCAGTGGATAGTGAAGAAGGTTACCTCTGAGTACAACGGTGTCTTGATCAGATGGCCAATGGGCTGAGGAGTGGCAGATGGAGTTTAATTTAGATAAATGCGAGGTGCTACATTTTGGAAAAGCAAGTCAGAGCAGAACTTATACACTTAATGGTAAGGTCCTGAGGAGTGTTACTGAACAAAAAGATCTTGGAGTGCAGGTTCATTGTTCCTTGGAAGTAGAGTTGCAGGTAGATAACATTGTAAAGAAGGCATTTGGTATGCTTTCCTTTATTGGTCAGAGCATTGAGTATAGGAGTTGGGAGGTCATGTTGTGGCTTTACAGGACATTGGTTAGGCCACTTTTGGAATAATGCATGCAATTCTGGTCTCCTTCCTATCGGAAGGATGTTATGAAACTTGAAAGGGTTCAGAAAGATTTCCAAGGATGTTGCCAGGGTTGGAGGATTTGAGCTATGGGGAAGAAGCTGAATAGGCTGGGGCTGTTTTCCCTGGAGCATTGGAAGCTGAGGGATGACCTTATGGATTTTTATAAAATCGTAAGGGGTATGGATAGGATAAACAGACAAAGTCTTTTCCCTGGGGTTGGAGGGTCCAAAACCTGAGGGCATAGGTTTAGGGTGAAGAGAGAAAGATACAAAAGAGACCTAAGAGGCAACCTTTTCACACAGAGGGTGGTGCATGTTTGGAATGCACCACCCAGAGGAAGTAGTGGAGGCTGGTGCAATTACAGCACTTAAAAGGCATCTGGATGGATATATGAATAGGAGTGATTTGGAGGGATATGAGCCAAATTCTGGTAAATGGTACGAAATTAGGTTATGAAATCTGGATGGCATGGACAAGTTAGACCAAAGGGTCTGTTTCCGTGCTGTATATTTCTATGACTCTGACTCTAAGTAGCTGTTGGTAAAGGTCCATTTGTATATTCCTGAATATGCTCATTATTTTCCAAGCCGAATACTCTACAGGCAAACTTTCAACGCAATGTGTAACTTATAGAAAGATGTGGATCAACTAGGAGACACAGAATTGGGTTTCAGCACCCTTTTATAACAATGTTAACTTTGGCTCAAACTGATCTTTTCTACTAATGGTTCCATGAGCTGCCTCAACTTGTTAACTATGAACACGCCAACTACTTTAGGTCAGTATTTGTCCTTTTAAAAAGATTGCTTTTTGTCCATGAAATTCTCAGATATTAAAATGTTGAATACTGAAAGTCCATTTTAACTACGATCGTAGCAAATAAAATCAGCATAAACCAGACATGCCAGAATTCAGTGGAATTACTACATTAAAATAATGGCCTACATGGTTTTTTGGAAATTCCAATCCGTGATGCTATCAAATTATTTATGTTTACAATATACTTTTTCACTGTACAGTCAGTAATCAATTATGTGATTCAATCCTGGGGTTCAGTATTCTTGCTAGTTTAATGATCTTCCACATTGTGTTACTGAAATATCTGGGACTGTCATTTTATGATTATCTTGTTTTGATTGCTGCTGTTTCTGCTGATACTTTTTTCTTCTATTGCTACTCGCCCTCCTACTGGTCTAAACTGATTACTATGATTCAAATTATGTTATGAATATATAGCAATCTGGCAATGTGATTCTTTGAAAACTACTTGCTCTTCTGTCTAGAATGCTGTAAGTTATATGGGTAAATACACTCGACAACAAGTAAAGGAAAATGCATGGCTAAAGAAAGAGGTAAGCAAACATTATACAATTTATTTTAACTTCATCTTACATTCTTTAATTAATATGTACAAGTATTAAACACAACAGACTCTTTTCACATAAGCCTACTTCCTCTCTAGACCATGTGCAAAAGCTTACACCTAGGAGTCCAATGGCAAGACCGCCGATCATTTAAACCCTATTGCCTAGATATTGGTGAGCTGCAGAATGTTATTAGTTAATCATCTATTTGAATGATTTGCAATCAGAGGAAAAAGACTTTTCAGTAGATACAATCATACCTAACTAAACAAAGATATCGAGTTAATGGATTCAAGCTGCATAAAGAATAAGCATTGAGGATCTTGTTGCCAGAGTTGATAGAGTTGTTAAGAAGACATACGATGTGTTAGCTTTTATTGGTAGAGGCATTCAGTTTCAGAGCCACAAGGTCATGTTGCAGCTGGTGCAGCCACACTTGGAGTACTGTATACAGTCCTGGTCACTGCATTGTAGGAAGGATGTGGAAACTTTGGAAGGGGTTCAGAGAGGATGTACTAGGATGTTGCCTGGTATGGAGAGAATGTCTTATGAGGAAAGACTAAGGGACTTGAAGTTGTTTTTTGTTAGAAGAAGATTGAGTGGTGACTTAATTGAGACATAGAAGATAATCAGAAATTTAGATAGGGTGGATAGTGAGAGCCTTTTTCCTCAGATGGTAATGGCTTGCATGAGGGGACATAGCTTTAAATTGAGGGGTGATAGACATAAGACAGATGTCAGAGGAAATTTCTTTACTCAGAGTAGTAAGGGCTTAGAATGCACTGCCCGCAACAGTAATAGACTCACCAACTTTAAAGGCATTTAAATGGTCATTGGATAAATATACGGGTAAAAAAATGGAATAGTGTAGATTAGATGGGCTTCAGATTGGTTGTACAAGTTCATGCAACATGAAGGGCCTGTACTGTGCTCTCTACTCTATCTTTGGATAAATATCCAGACTGCAGAGCTAACTAAATATTTTGTGACTAAAAATATTAATAAAAAATCAGTGCCGCTGTAATTATTATTTATTGTGATATTTCATTACAATATCTTAGAATACATCAGCATACAAATTAGATTGTGCCCAAAATTGGTTATTGGATTCACTAAGTTTTTAAAATTCTCTCATGGGATATGGTCATTGCTGACAAGACTAACATTTGTTTCCCAACCTTAACTGTCCATGAACAGAATATTGCTTAGCCATTTCATAGGTCATTTAAGAGTCAACTATATTGCTGTGGTGCTAGTGTGCTAGTGGTGCTGTGGTGCTAGTGTGTGTAGGAATGGGGATTTCACTAGTGAACAAGATAAGTTTTTACAACAATAGCTAATAGTTGCCATCATTACCATTACTGAAATTTGCTTTACATTCCAGGTTTATTAATTGAATTTAAATTCCAACTTCCCAGTATGGGATTCAAATCTATGGGAAACGTCCAAGATATTCCTGGAAAGCTGAATTTGTCTTACTTCAACGGGTTCACTCAGACCTCTTGGAGATATTGATACACTCTAATCTACCAAATTATTTCCCAGTTAAAAACAATCTATCTCTTCAATATTGAAGTCTGACATCATCCTGGATGTCAGTAGGAATCAGAGGAACACTGTGCATTGGTTAGAGTGATACTCAGCCCAGTGGAAGATGTTCGTGGTTGTTGGAGGTCAATCATTTCAGACCAAGGACATGATTACAGGAGTTCTTCAGAATAAGTTTTAGACACAACTATCTTCAGCTGCTTCATCAATAACCTTCCCTCCTTCATAAGATCATTAGTGAAATGTTCACAATTAATGATCAGCACCATTCATAACTCCACAGCTTATGATGCAGTCCATGTCAATATGCAGCAAGACCTGGACAACTTGTGGGCTTGGATTAATAAGTGGCAACACTTAAGCAACAGAAGTGCCAGATAGTGATGATCACCAGTGAGAAATAATTTAACCATCTCCCTGACATTCAATGATACTACCGTGCCTCAGTTCCATAATATCAACATCCTACATGCTATTTTTGATCAGAAATTGTAAAGAAGGTTGATGAACAATGGTAAATCTTTTTAAAAATTACTTCATCACTCATAGAAAAGGTAGGGCGGCACGGTGGCACAGTGGTTAGCACTGCTGCCTCACAGCGCCAGGGACCTGGGTTCAATTCCCGCCTCAGGCGACTGACTGTGTGGAGTTTGCACGTTCTCCCCGTGTCTGCGTGGGTTTCCTCCGGGTGCTCCGGTTTCCTCCCACAGTCACAAAGATGTGCTGGTCAGGTGAATTGGCCATGCTAATTTGCCCGTAGTGTTAGGTAAGGGGTATGGGTGGGTTGCGCTTCGGCGGGTCGGTGGGGACTTGTTGGGCCGAAGGGCCTGTTTCCACATTGTAAGTAATCTAATATCTAATATATTCCAGTGAGGAAGGAGGATTCTAGGAAAGGGATAAGTTGATCTTCTTTAACCAGAGAAGTTAAGGATAGCATCAAATTAAAAGTAAAAACAATGTGGCAAAGAATTGGGGAAGATTTGAAAACCACTAAAGAGAAAAACAAATGATGAGAGCAAACTAGCAAGTAACATAAACATGGACAGTAAGAGCTTCTCTAAATATATGGAAAAAAAAGACAGACAACAATGAGTACAGGCCCCTTAGAGAATGAGTTTGGGGAGATATTAGTGGGTAGGCAGAAAATGTCAAATGAGTTGAAGAAATACATTATATCAGTCTTCATTGAAATGATACTGCTAGCATTGCAGAAACAATAAATGATTAATGAGATAAATGGGATGGTGGCAATAAATAAGTATTAATTATCACTAGAGAACAACTACTGGAAAAACTAGTGGAACTAAGGAATAATAAGTCCCCAGATCATATGAGTTGCATCCTAGTATTTTTAAGGAAATAGCTACAGATATAGTGAATGCACTGGTAGTAATCTTTGCAAGAAATCTTAGATTCTGGAAAAATCCCAGAAGATTGGAAAAACTGCCAATTCAACAGTTTGACTCAAAAATTGAGGGAGACAAAAAAAAGGTAACTGTAGACCAGTCAGCTCAAAATCTATTATTGATAAATTGTTATAATCTATTATAAAAGATGTAATTGCAGAACATTTAGAAACTCAGTATAATCAAATACAGTAAACATGGCTTCATGAAGAGAAGATCATGCCTAAAAAACGTGTTGCAGTTCTTTGAGGAGGTAACAAACAGAGTAGATAAAGGAGAACCAGCAAATGTAATATACTTGAATTTCCAAATGGCATTCATTAGGGATTACACACAAGGCTATTTAGTAAGAAATTGTGATTTTAGTAATGTATTGTGGCTAGTAATATTAGCATGGATGGAGGATTGGTTAACCAATGAAAGACAAAGAGTTGGGATGAAGGGAGTTTTTTCAGGATGGCAACCAGTAACTTGTGGTGTGCCAAAAGGATCAGTGCTGGGGCCACAATCATTTGCAATGTAAATTAATGGCTTAGATGAGGGAAGTGACTGTAGTATTGAGAAGTTATGTATGACAAAATACCTGGAACGGCAGGTAGTAAAGTTGAAACAGGGAGTCTACATAAGAATATACACAGGTTGAATGAGGTAGAATACAATTTGGAAAAATGGTGAGCTTATGCACTTTGGCAGGAAGAAGAGAGGAGCTAAATATTATTTAAATGAGGAAAGACCATAGAAGCTGCAGCCCGGAAGAATTTTCGGATCTTAGTAAATGAATTATGAAACTATAGCATCCACGTTAAGTGGGTAATAAGGTAGGCAATTGGAATGTTGGCCTTTATCTCAAAGAGAATGGAGAATACAAGTAGAGAGGTCCAGCAAAAGCTATACACGGCATTTGTCAGGCCACAGATGGAAGACCGTTAAAACTGTTTTGTCCCTCTTATTGAAAGAAAGGTATACTGGTTTGTCAGTCTAGAAGTATGGAGGGATTATTTTTATGAGGAGAAGTTGAGTCGATTGGAACTGTACTCATTGGAATTTAGAAGTATGAGACAGGACCTTATTGAAACATTTAAGATTTTCACTCATCAAGTAGAGTACTGAATGCACTGCAGTGAAGTGTGAAAGTGTTATGGAAGCATTTGTTTTGATTTTTTTGAATAAAAATAATATGCAATAGTATGGAGGAAAGCAGGTTATAGGAACTATGTAATGAGGGTCATTTGAGGAACTAGTGCAGACACAACAGGCTGAAAGGGCTCCTTCTGTGCCATAGGACAATTATGACCTCTGAAACAGAGATGAGTTGTATACTGCAAGACTCCTAGCCTCTGAACTTCTTTTGTAGCCACGATATTTATAAAGCTATTTCAAAATTTTATCCACTTTTCACCATTTCAAGACATCCAGAGGAGGAAGTGTTGGATGTCTTGAAATGGTTAAAAGTGGATAAATCCCCAGGACCTGGTCAGGTGTACCCTAGAACTCTGTGGGAAGCTAGATATTTGTATCATCAATAATCACAAGGGAAGTGCTGGAAGACTGGCGGTAGGCAAACGTGGTGCCACTGTTTAAGAAGGACAGTAAAGACAAGCCAGGGAACTATAGACCGGTCAGCCTGACCTCGGTGGTGGGCAAGCTGTTGGAGCGAATCCTGAGGGACAGGATGTACATGTACTTGGAAAGGCAAGGACTGATTAGGGATAATCAACATGGATTTATGCATGGGAAATCATGTCTTTCAAACTTGATTGAGTTTTTGAAGAAGGAACAAAGAGGATTGATGAGGGCAGAGTGGTAGATATGATCTATATGGACTTCAGTAAGGTGTTCGACAAGGTTCCCCATGGGAGACTGATTAGCAAGGTTAGATCTCATGGAATACAGGGAGAACTAGCCATTTGGATACAGAACTGGCTCAAAGGTAGAAGACAGAGGGTGGTGGTGGAGGGTTGTTTTTCAGACTGGAGGCCTGTGACCAGTGAATGCCACAAGGATTGGTGCTGGGCCCTCTACTTTTTGTCATTTACATAAATGATTTGGATGTGAGCATAAGAGGTACAGTTAGTAAGTTTGCAAATGACACCAAAATTGGAGGAGTAGTGGGCAGCGAAGAGGGTAACCTCAGATTACAACAGGATCTGGACCAGATGGGCCAATGGGCTGAGAAGTGGCAGATGGAGTTTAATTCAGATAAATGTGAGGTGCTGCATTTTGGGAAAGCAAATCTTAGCAGGACTTATACACTTAATGGTAAGGTCGTGGGGAGTGTTGCTGAACAAAGAGACCTTGGAGTGCAGGTTCATAGCTCCTTCAAAATGGAGCCGCAGGTAGATAGGATTGTGAAGAAGGCGCTTGGTATGCTTTCCTTTATATACCCCTTTATGTACTCCTGAATACAGGAGTTGGGAGGTCATGTTGTGGCTGTAGAGGACATTGGTTAGGTCACTGTTGGAATATTGCGTGCAATTCTGGTCTCCTTCCTATCGGAAAGATGTTGTGAAACTTGAAAGGGTTCAGAAAAGATTTACAAGGATGTTGCCAGGGTTGGAGGATCTGAGCTACAGGGAGAGGTTGAACAGGCTGGGGCTGTTTTCCCTGGAGCATTGGAGGCTGAGGGGTGACCTTATAGAGGTTTACAAAATTATGAGGGACATGGATAGGATAACTGGATAAACTCTTTTCCCTGGGGTCGGGGAGTCCAGAACTAAAGAGCATAGGTTTAGGGGAAAAATATAAAAGAGACCTAAGGGGCAACGTTTTCACGCAGAGGGTGGTACGTGTATGGAATGAGCTGCCAGAGGAAGTGGTGGAGGCTGGTACAATTTCAACATTTAAAGGGCATTTGGATGGGTATATGTAGGAGGAATTTGGAGGGATATGGGCCGGGTGCTGGCAGGTGGGACTAGATTGGGTTGGGATATCTGCTCAACATGGACAGGTTGGACCAAAGGGTCTGTTTCCGTGCTGCACATCTCTATGACTCTATAACTCTAATTCAGTTTCTGATCAATGCTAAACCTCAGGATATTGATAGAGAGGGATTCAGCTAGGATAACAGTATTGAGTGTCAAGGGCAAATGGTTAAATTCTTATTGGATATTGTCATTCCCTGGCACAAATGTTACTTGTCACTTGTTGTGATCTTTCTGCATTTGGAAAGGGATTGTTTTGGTATCTGAAAAGTTGCGAATGGTGTTAAATGTTGTGTAATTATCAGAGAACATCTTTATGCCTGACCTTCGGATGGAAGGAAGGTCTTTAAGAAGCAGCTGAAGATGGTCCTAGCAGACTGCCCTGAGGAACTCCTGCAGAGATGTCCTGGAGCTGAGAGGACTGACCTCCAATAACCACAACCAACTTCCTTTGTGCCAGGTATGACTAACCAGTGACAGTTTTTTTCTGGGAAATATTTGTGGAAAATCACCTCCAGTGAGTTGTTTAGTTATCCTTTGCCATTCAGAACTGGGCATAGCAGTTCAGCAATGTGGGAACCTGCATTCCACAAAGATAAGTGCCACCATTTTCTCTCTTGCCTCACTCTTAGAGTCACTACTCACTTTAACTAAATTACTGCACATGCCTCTCATTAAGGCCTATGAATAATAACTTTCACTATTGCATACATCATATCCACTCAGTGGCTGTCAGCTACCTCATTCTCCCAAAATACTAACCCATCTAATCCTCTGCATTTCCAACTGAATCACTAGGAACACTCATTCTTAACTGGCATCAGCTTTTATCCAACAACTAATTCCCTCTCGTGTGGGTACGACCAGCTCCCAGTAAAGCTCCGTCCTGAGGCAGCCAACACTAAAGCCCCTCATCTCCACTTCCTCACGTGAAGAGGAAGCTACTATTTCCTCAAAGGATGCAGCATCAAGGCTTTCACCTGCACCCTTCTCCATTCAAAGACTTTCACCTCAGTGTTTACTCAGGAGCACAATCTGGTGGGAGTATCACCTACACATCTGCACAGTTGCTCACGGAAGAAATGTTCCATGTCTGTGACACTTAGAGGATTGCTGGAGAGTAGATACCTGTTTAGCTGCAAGAAGATGAGTCCCTATTCTTGGCATCAGTGACTTAGTCAAAGTTCAGAATCAGCCACAGGAACATCAGGCGGGTTTGTTAGAGGCTCTTAGAAAGCTTATTAAAAGATGGAGGAATTCACCAATATTATCAACACATGCTGGCTGCCTCTAAGAACAGGCATATTCTCCCCATGTCTGCATGGATTTCCTCCAGGTGTTCTGGTTTCCTCCCACAGTTCAAAGATGTCCAGGTTAGGTGAATTGGCCAGGCTAAATTGTCCATTGTGTCCAGGGATGTGCGGGTTAGGTAGATTAATCATGGGACATGAAAGGTTACAGAAATAGGGTAGGAGGGTGAGTTTGTATGAGATGCTCTTCAGATGGTCATCTGTGAGCTTGTTGGGCTGATTGGCTTGTTTGGAAACTGTAGGGATTCTATGAATCACATTCCAAGTACCCCTTCCTCTCAGGCGACCAGTTGTAATCAGCATGCACCAATTAGTAGACCTCAGAAGCTTCCTCCTTAGGACTCTCCACAGATGCCTGGCCCTTCCACCTCTCCTTGTTTATGATTGCACAGCCTGTAGGTGTCCAAGCCACAGAGAATTAGCCTGAATCTGAGCAAGGCACCCTCAGCAGGCTTTGGCCATCATAGCCTAAATGGTCTTTGTCGCTGTCAGAATGAGTGAGAGATGAGCACCTCTTCACGTGTCCCAAAGGTGAAAGCAGTTGTAATGAGCATGTATTGCTCATCTTTGATAAATGACCAACTCCTTGACTGCAGAAAGCATCAGGCATCTTGCAAGTCACAGAGGCTGGCAGCCTTCAAGTAACTATAAAGTGAATAAGCACTAAGAAGATGCATCCTAACTAAATGCATGACTTGTATGTTTGTTTTGGTATGTAACCTGGCAGAGGAGTGCAAGTCGTCAGTACAATCAGTTCTGCTAGAACGCATATTTCTTCAACACAAATTGGCTTTAACACGATTAAAGGATATAAATCATTATTTGTAGAACATGAACTTTCCTTACCTGTATTGGCTATAGTGCAATTCTGGCCCCATTAGTTTAAATGGTGCGGTATTGTGTGATCTTTATGGTGCATGAGATCGCACAAAAATGGAACTATCATGTTATAGAACATAGAACATAGAAAAATACAGCGCAGTACAGGTCCTTCGGCCCTCGATGTTCCGCCGACCGAAGCCTACCTAACCTACACTAGCCCAATAACCTCCATATGCTTATCCAATGCCCGCTTAAATGACCATAAAGAGGGAGAGTCCACCACTGCTACTGGCAGGGCATTCCATGAACTCACAACCCGCTGAGTAAAGAATCTACCCCTAACATCTGTCCTATACCTACCACCCCTTAATTTAAAGCTGTGTCCCCTAGTAACAGCTGACTCCATTAGCGGAAAAAGGTTCTCACTGTCAACCCTATCTAAACCCCTAATCATCTTGTACACCTCTATCAAATCTCCCCTAAACCTTCTTTTCTCCAATGAGAACAGCCCCAAGTGCCTCAGCCTTTCCTCATATGATCTTCCTACCACGCCAGGCAACATCCTGGTAAACCTCCTCTGCACTCGTTCCGATGCCTCCACATCCTTCCTATAGTATGGCGACCAAAACTGCACACAATACTCCAGATGAGGCCGCACCAGAGTCTTATACAACTGCAACATGACCTCAGACTCCGGAACTCAATTCCTCTACCAATAAAGCCCAGTACACCATATGCCTTCTTCACAGCACTATTTACCTGGGTGGCAACTTTCAGAGATCTGTGTACATGGACACCAAGATCCCTCTGCTCATCCACACTAGCAAGTAGCCTACCATTAGCCCAGTAATCCATCTTCTTGTTACTCCTACCAAAGTGAATGACTTCACACTTAGCTACATTGAACTCCATTTGCCACCTTTCTGTCCAGCTCTGCAACTTATCTATATCCCGCTGTAACCTGCCACATCCTTCTTCGCTGTCCACAACTCCACCGACTTTCGTGTCATCCACAAACGTGCCCACTCAACCTTCTAGCCCCTCCTCTAGGTCATTTATAAAAATGACAAACAGCAATGGTCCCAAAACAGATCCTTGTGGAACACCGCTAGTAACTGCACTCCAAGATGAACCTATACCATCAACGACTACCCTCTGTCTCCTTCCAGCCAGCCAATTCCTAATCCAAACCTCTAATGCACCCTCAATGCTATACCTCCGTAGTTTTTGCATTAGCCTGCCATGGGGTACCTTATCGAACGCCTTGCTAAAATCCATATACACCACATCTACTGCTTTATCCTCGTCCACTTCCTTGGTCACCTTCTCAAAGAACTCAATAAGGTTTGTGAGGCACGACCTGCCCTTCACAAAACCACGCTGACTATCCTTGATCACATTATTCCTATCCAGATGTTCATAAATCCTATCCCTCACAATTCTCTCTAAGACTTTGCCCACAACAGAAGTGAGACTCACTGGCCTATAGTTACTAGGGCTATCCCTACTCCCCTTCTTGAACAAGGGGACCACATTCGCTATCCTCCAGTCTTCTGGCACTATTCCCGTAGACAACGACGACATAAAAATCAAGGCCAATGGCTCCGCTATCTCCTCCCTAGCTTCCCAGAGGATCCTAGGATAAATGCCATCAGGCCCAGGGGACTTATCTATTTTCATCCTTTCCAGTATTCCCCAGACCTCTTCCCTACATACCTCAAGGCCATCCATTCTAATCACTTGTGACTCAATATTCACATCAGCAACAGCATCCTGTTCCAGAGTGAATACTGACGAAAAGTATTGATTTAGTGTCTCTCCAATCTCCTCCGCCTCCACGCACAACTTCCCACTACTATCCTTGACTGGACCGATACCTACCCTAGTCATCCTTTTATTCCTGACATACCTATAGAAAGCCTTTGGGTTTTCCCTAATCCTACCAACTAAGGACTTTTCATGTCCCCTTCTCGCTGCTCTTAGCTCTCTCTTTAGATCCTTCCTGGCTACCTTATAACTCTCAATCGCCCCAACTGAACCTTCACGCCTCATCTTTACATAGGCTGCCCTCTTCCCTTTCCCAAGGGATTCCAATTCCTTATTAAACCACGGCTCCCTCACAAGACCCTTAACTTCCTGCCTGACTGGTACATACTTATCAAGGACACCCATTAGCTGTTCCTTGAACAATCTCCACATATCATTTGTGTTCTTCCCTTGAAGCCTATTTTTCCAATCAACGCATCCTAAGTCATGCCTCACCGCATCGTAATTTCCCTGCCCCCAGCTATAACTCTTGCCCTGCAGTGCACACTTATTCCTCTCCATCACTAGAGTAAAAGTCACCGAGTTGTGGTCACTGTCCCCGAAGTGCTCACCTACATCCAAGTCTAACACCTAGCCTGGTTCATTACCTAGAACCAAATCCAGTATAGCCTCACCTCTTGTTGGCCTGTCTACATATTGTGTCAGGAAACCCTCCTGCTGACATTGGACAACCACCGACCCATCTAACGAACTCGAGCTATAGCTTTCCCAGTCAATATCTGGGAAGTTAAAGTCTCCCATAACAACCACCCTGCTACTTTCACTCTTCTCCTGAATCATCCTCACAATACTTTCCTCTACTTCTCTCAGACTATTAGGAGGCCTGTAGAAAACTCCTAACAGGGTGACCTCACCTTTCCTATTTCTAACCTCAGCCCAAACTACCTCAGATGGCAAGTCTTCCTCCATCGTCCTTTCCACCGCTGTAATATTATCCTTGACAAGCAATGCCACACCTCCCCCTCTTTTACCCTCATCTCTGACCCTACTAAAACATTTAAACCCTGGAACCTGCAACAGTCATTCCTGTCCCTATTCTACCCACGTCTCTGTAATGGCCACAACATCGAAGTCCCAGGTACCAACCCACACTGCAAGTTCACCTACCTTATTTCTTATACTTCTGGCATTGAAGTATACACACTTCAAGCCACCTTCCTGTTTACAGACACCCTCCTTCGAGATCGATGCCACGTTCCTAACCTCCCTATACTCAAGGTCCTGTACCCTAAAGCTACAGTCCAGGTTCCCATGCCCCTGCAGAGTTAGTTTAAACCCTCCCAAAGAGCACTAGCAAACCTCCCCCAAGGATACTGGGTGTCCCTCAGGTTCAGGTGTAGACCATCATGTAGACCATGTAGTCCCACCTTCCCCAGAAAGAACCCCAGTTGTCCAGAAACTGGAATCCCTCCCTCCTGCACCATCTCTGTAGCCACGCATTTAACTGCTCTCTCTCCCTATTCCTCGACTCTCTATCACGTGGCACGGGTAACAAACCGGAGACAACAACTCTGTTCGTTCTAGCTCTGAGCGTCCAACCTAGCTACCTGAAAGCCTGTCTAACATCCTCACCCCTCTTCCTACCTACGTCGTTGGTGCCAACTGGACCACAATCTGGGGCTGCGCCCCCTCCCCCTTCAGGACCCGGAAAACACGATCAGAGACATCACGTACCCTTGCACCTGGGAGGCAACATACCAATCGTGAGTGTCTGTCGCCCCCGCAAAACCGCCTATCTGTTGAGTCCCCAATAACTATCGCTCTACCTTTCTCCACCCTTCCCTTCTGAGCAACGGGTACAGGCTCCATGCCAGAGGCCTGAATCTCGTTGCTTATCCCTGGTAAGTCATCCCCCCCACAAGTATCCAAAACGGTATACTTGTTCTTGAGGGGAATGACCGCAGGGGGTCCCTGCACTGGCTGCTTCCTCCCACTCCCCCTCACTGTCACCCATCTCTCTATAACTTTCGGAGTAACTACTTCCCTAAAGCTCTGATCTATGACCACCTCTGCCTCCCGAATGATCCGCAGTTCATCCAACTCCAGCTCCACTAACACGGTCTTGGAGGAGCTGGAGATGGGTGCACTTCTTGCAAGTGTAATCAGCAGGGACGCTAATGGCTTCCCTCACCTCTAGATCTAAAGAAACAAACAAGCAAAATGCAGCACTTACCTGCTTACCACAATGGGTCTTATTATTAGGTTAGAGGAGGAGGGCGGGTGGGAGGCTCTACCACTGTAGTGCCTTTGGGTTCCTCGCCTGCGCGCTTATATAAGGAAAAAAACCTTCCCAGGTAAGCTAGCGCGACACCAGCTTCCGGGTCCGCTAGGCGCTTAAAAAAAATTTTAAATTTTAGCCGTTAAAAAAACAATAACTGGACTATACCGCGACTTAAAAAAAACACCACCAGACAGCCGTTACCTGCTCCGCCGAGAGAGTGAGAATCAGACCCAATTGTATTCCAGAGTTCCAAAATAAGGTCTTGACTGGCTGAAGGAATTGAGAGTTGGTCTGAAAGCAGCCATGATCATAGAATCATACAGCACAGCAGATGGTGATATGAATCTGGTGGCTTTGCTGTTGCTGACTTGCATGAAGGAAGGGTAAAAGAGGATTGTGTCCATGGAATATGCATATTGCCAGGTATTCACTCTGATGTTCATGTCAGGAATTTACGATAACTAAATTCTCTGAGAAGGAAAGGCAATTTGGAAGCTACGTAGAAATGAAGAAATTTTGATTATTAAGGGGATGCAAATGCACAGAAGTAAGGTAGTTACCAGTCATCAGCAAGATTCTGAACTCGAGATAATTAGAAATAACTTTTCCCTGATATTGACTTGCTGGGTTTTTCATTTTTACTTGCATTTTCTCACCTTATTTTGCCCTTATCCATACCTCTCAAGGAAGCAGAAATTCCACCCTTTTTTCTTGAAAATCCAGAATTGATATGAGTTTGTTCTGAAACATAAGTATCAAGTATCACAGTTTTAGCTGTTCCATAGTCAGAAGACTGTTTATGCTAGTGGTTTCCCGACTAAGATATTCTGCAAAAGAATGATCCTTTATTCTGGACACAAATTACCATTTAGCTCTTTTTACACTGATGTTAAGCTCAATGTAAATATTCCTAGCCAAATCAAAATTCAGGGAATGAATTGAAATCATTGTCCAATCTGCCAGTCATTCCCAGTTCAAGTAAACAAAGCCCGAATCCCGCTGCCTAACTTACTTCTCTCTTCAAAGCTTTCATTTCTATTCTCTCTTCATTTGTTAATTTTCCTTCCTGGAATTTAATATCAAGCTTCCGTATCTCTAGTTCTTTTGCCATTTCATACTTCATCTGCACGAAATCCTACTTAACTCCATCGTTGATTTATCTAGATTCACCTCCAAATGCTACGCTATTTCTGTTTCTTTTGACCCCCTGCATTAAACTGTACCTTTATGACAGATGATTGCAGGGCACCTTGGGGTTGCCCTTCACTTCAGGCTGCCTTTTTTTTCAGGGCACATCTTCACTTTGCATTGCCATCACAATTGATTAAACTTGCACTTCTCAATTCTAGACTTATTGAAAAATTTCTTGTATTTTTAAATTTTATGGAATAAAGTGAAGGTGGGTTTTTAGTAATGTACCACCTGCATTATTACTGCTAAACATCTTCACTGTCCATAAAAGTTTTGTGTGGAATCTTCCCAGCCCCTGAATGATGAAGCATCAGCAAATCAGTTAGAGAGCTAGAGTAAGATTTGCAGAAATGAGATTCTCAACAAGAAGGAAAGGTCTGATTTTCCAACCAAGTCTTGATCCATGAGACAAAAATCTCATTAGTGAATAGCCAGAGGCCTATTTAAAACCATTTGTATTAACATGCTATTGTTACGCAACCTCACCTTATTGATATGCAAGTTCCCAATCTCCCAACCATCAGATTGAAACTAGAATGTTGGTCATCAGTCACTAATATCTCAGAGCAAATTCAATAGGCAGTGATTGTCCACACACCCACCCATGGGCATTGGCATCGGACAGTACCAGCCTCACCATCCCTTTATGGAACATCCCTGATCCACTTACAATTATAGCTGTCCATATTAGTGCAGCTTCTTGGAGTGCACAGTCTTCTTTCATTGTAATACACTTGCCAGGACATTTTGTAGGCAGGGACAGGCACCAAACTCATTGATTCGAATGTAGGAAATAGGCTTTGAAATTGCGCCATGCCAGAAATCCCAGGAGATTCCCACAGTAGTGAGTACCTTCGCCTGTAGCAAGAAGGAAGGTAGGACAAGAGGGGTACCATAGAGGTGGTGTACATGGGTAATGAATCAAGGTTTGAGAATAGCATGAGAAATCATCTGAGGGTTTGTAGAGAGAAACACCAAAACTGATACTTAATTGATTTCTGGGAATGTTCAGCCTTATTTTTCTGTCCACTCTGATTTTCTTTTAAAATGTGGAATCAATCAATTTTATCTGTATGTTACCTTTTAAATTCAATCATAATCATTTTTATATTCTAAAATGAACATTAAAATTGAAGGATATTAAATATCTTGTTTAATGTGTGAATACTTCAATGTCATTGGCTGCTTAACTTGCTCACTAACATCAATGCTGCTGCACTTATTACCAGATTTACAGTAAGTTTCTAAGAGGGTTGTGACAGTGGGGATATGGGCCAAAATCAGTCCTGGGCGTCAACTCAATGAAAGGTAAAAACAATGACTGCAGATGCTGGAAACCAGATTCTGGATTAGAGGTGCTGGAAAAGCACAGCAGTTCAGGCAGCATCTGAGGAGCAGTAAAATCCCCACCCCTTTCTGCCTTCCGCAAAGACCATTCCCTCCATGACTACCTGGTCAGGTCCATGCCCCCCTACAACCAACCCACCCTCCCATCCTGGCACCTTCCCCTGCTACTGCAGGAATTGCAAAACCTGCACCCACACTTCCTCCCTCACCTCCATTAAAGCCCTAAAGGAGCCTTCCACATCCATCAGAGTTTTACCTGCACATCCACCAATATCATTTATTATATCCATTGCTCCTGATGCGGTCTCCTCTACACTGGGGAGACTGGACGCCTTCTCGCGGAGCACTTTAGGGAACATCTCTGGGACACCCGCACCAATCAACCCCACTGCTCTGTGGCCCAACATTTCAACTGCCCTCCCACTCTGCCGAGGACATGAAGGTCCTGGGCCTCCTTCACCGCCACTCCCTCATCACCCAACGCCTGGAGGAAGAACGCCTCATCTTCCGCATCGGAACACTTCAACCCCAGGGCATCAATGTGGACTTCAACAGTTTCCTCATTTCCCCTTCCCCCACCTCACCCCACTTCCAAACTTCCAGCTCAGCACTGTCCCCATGACTTGTCCTACCTACCTATCTTCTTTTCCATCTATCCACTCCACCCTCCTCCCTGGCCTATCATCTTCATCCCCTCCCCCACTCGCCTATTGTACTCTATGCTACTTTCTTTCCTCCCCCACCCTCCTCTCATTTATCTCTCCACCCTTCAGGCATTTTGCCTGCATTCCTGATGAAGGGCTTTTGCCCGAAACGTCGATTTTACTGCTCCTCGGATGCTGCCTGAACTACTGTGCTTTTCCAGCACCTCTAATCCAGAATGAACTCAATGAAAGTCAAGAGGAGGTTACGAAGAGTCACTGTTTTGACAGGAAAGTTGAGGAAGTCAACTTACAGGCAAACCATGCCACAGAGACTTCCTGGTTAGTATCAAACACACTTCATAGAATTCCTACAGTGTGGAAACAAGCATTTGGCCCAACAAGTCCACACCGATCCTCTGAAGAGTATCCCACCCAGACCCATTCCCCTACCCTATAACTTTACATTTCCCCTTACTAATGCACCTAACCTACACATGCCTGGATACTGTGGGCAATTTAGCACGGCAAATCCACCTAACTTGCACATCTTTAGGTTGTGGGAGGAAACCAGAGCACCCGGAAAAAACTCATGCAGACGTGAGGAAAATGTACAAACTCCACACAGTTGCCTAGGGTGGAAAGAACCTCGGACCCTGGTGCTGTGAGGCATCAGTGCTAACCACTGAGCCACCTCTTGTTTCATCACTGACAAAATTTCAGGTGAAAGTTTGGTCAGATTTTGATACTGATAAACTTATTATTTGTTCATGTTTCTGCAGCTAAACCTATATAGTCTCGAAGTTACTAATTTGGAACAAGCAGTACAAAAAGTTGAACAGGACAATCTGAAAATTTTGAGTCAACTGTTTGATTGCCAGATCAGTGACCTTAATGTATGCAGGTAATTGTCAATCCTCATAAGTATTTAGACATCTCTTACCTTCTCAATATACTATTAACAGATCTGTACAGTCTTAATTTTAATACTTAAATGCTATTCTTAATGTTTATTATACCTGCCATATTGCCTTTTTAATGCATTGGTATCAGCTGTAATTAAGATTTGAGTGAATGGATTTACCAAGTTATAAATCCTTGCTGTAAACCCAAAATATTAGTAGCAATACTCAAAATAATATACAAGTTACCCTTTTAGCAAAGTTTTAGGGAGAAATTTTATTTTTGGTAAGATGTAACTCCATTCTATATTATGCCAACTGTGCCATATTTCTGAAAGTGTCAGAAAAGACACAGCCAGTAAAATCACATGTTTTTGTTTCCACCTGATAGATACAAAATCATTTGTTTCATACAATTTGCAGAACCTGCTGGCTTCTCTATTAGCATGTTTGGAAGCAGGAAGAGCATTTAGTAGGGTAGCAACTCCACCCCAATTAATTATGGGATGGGAAGGCTCTTATCATCCTTCAGCATCCCACCAATTGAAACCTTCAGGTGACAACCAGTGACCACATCAGGGGCTCAAATGCTTCTGCTTTTAATAATCAAGCTGCAGGTTTGTCATGTGGTATGCACAACAAGTTCATCTGTATTGGCTGTTTGTCTGAGTGGCAGCATGGCCCTCACTCAAAGGCATTCCATTCCAGGTTAAAGGAATGCAAAATTCCTCCCATCATTACTTTAGTGTGGCCTGCCTGGATCCCTCCATAATCTTATCTGTTCAGTAGGTAGTTGTCCTGGAGTTAGCCCGTGCATATAAAATATACTGAGAAAGATTCCTGCTAGCCTTTGAGTAGCCAGTGATACTCGGTTGCAGAGACCCCTGCCTCAAGAGTTTTGATCCTGTGCTATGGACTAGGCCAAACCACTCAAAACATTCTTAAGCAGGCAACCCAGACTATAAGCTGAAAATGTGTTGCTGGTTAAAGCACAGCAGGTTAGGCAGCATCCAAGGAATAGGAAATTCGACGTTTCGGGCATAAGCCCTTCATCAGGAATCCTGATGAAGGGCTTATGCCCGAAACATCGAATTTCCTATTCCTTGGATGCTGCCTAACCTGCTGTGCTTTAACCAGCAACACATTTTCAGCTATGATCTCCAGCATCTGCAGACCTCACTTTTTAACCCAGACTATAACTTTGCTATTTGTTTTGGTAAATGTACAATGAAAATTATCCAGAGTAAGTTAGCTAGTTTGACTACCATGTTTTAAAATAGCTAACAATTTATTCACAAAATTACAGAATGAAACACAAAGAACAGAATATAGAATATCCACAGAACAGTCCACCAAACTAGACTTAATCATGTTGTTCTTAAAAATAAGTGCAATAATCCCAATAAACGAACCCCTTAAACACAGTAAAAATGAAACAGGGGCTTACAGGTTGAAGTTAGAAGGGCAGAAGAGAGAGTCTAGCAGCCTGTTTCCACACAGCCCACTGCTACACTGTCCCAAAAGCCTCAGCTGCCTGGAATGATCACTCCCCTTTCAGTATACAGGTTACTTTTAAAACATGAAAGCCTGAAGTCTAAAGACTCATTTGTTTACATATACACAAAAAGCTTCTCAGTAAACCCTTTCATCTCTGTACCACTTCAGCCGATTCAGAGCCTGGGTTGTTTTATGACCCCTCTGAAAAACATCAAGGCCACAGTATACTTGAGAAGGAACAACTTTCTGACACCTGTGGAAAGGTCTGCCGATGACCTGTCATGTGCCTAGTTGACTCTGGATTCATTAGGCCTTCCCCAAAGAGGACAACGTATGTGATTACCAGCTCTCCAGTCACCAGATAAGACTCATCCTATAATTGATCCTATATGATAATTCAAATCTTTTTTTCCAATGGTCGTAGAAACCTGTTCAAAATTCGTGCAGCTGGATCAAAGAGCCAAGATGGTGGGATATTGGAAGAAGAATTAGCTAAATTAACGTTCAGAGGCGAACCTTCAGGTAATAATAAGAAAACAAATTGTAAATCACATAGGAATACTTTATTTCAGAAAACAATATATATTTCCGCGTTGTTAAATAATATTCATGTTTCTGTAACACTACATTTTAAAAAATATATGGTTAAATATATGATATTGGTTAGTAATTAACAATGGACAGATCATTTGACATTGAGTTCACATCATTTGAGTTACTTTATTCAAGTAATTACGTGCAGTGATTTAGGATAATACAGATTATTTGTATTCATTAATGGGATGTGGATGTCACTGGCAAAGGCCAGAATTTATTGCTGATCTCTATTTACTTTGGAGAAGATGTGTTGAGGTACCTTCTTAAACCTCTGCTGTCCTTTGGGTTTAGGTATATCCATAATGCTGTTAGGAAGGGAGTTCCAGGGAGTTCCAGGATTTTGATCCATAAGGGAAAGGAACTGTGATATGGTCCCCCCAGGTTTGGATGGTGTTGGAGGGAGCAGATGGTGTTCCCATGGATCTTATGTCTTTGTCCTTTTAGGTGATAGAGTTTGGCAGTTAGAGAAGCCTGTGTGAATTGCTATGGATTTAACCAATAGCTGGAGATTATTCAACACAAAATGCTTGGTGATTATGAGAAACAGTTATATACTACTGTCCTTTCCAGATGCCCTGTTGATCCTATCATCCTAGGCTACCCTTGTCTCCTGCAGGTTTAGGAAAAGGGGGAACTAAAAAGTTGAGGAAAAGCTCCAACTAAAAGGGAATCAAAGATCTAAAATGATGAAGAACCATTTATCAAAAGGTCTGTAAATGGGCCTATAATTCAGAAATTGAAATAGAGCTAAAGCTACCCCTTAATGGTCATGCCCAATTTGTGACAGAGGCAGTGTAGCCTTGCCAGAAAGTACCACGCCACAAGGCCTCTTCAGTACTTTTCTTGATCAACCCATGCTGCAACCAGAAGAGCAAATTCCCGTTGGAGCCAATGAAAAGGCATTGTTTTACAAGCAGCGGTCTATACCCTTGTTTCTTCATTGACTGAAAGATAAAGTCTAATGTTACTATTGGGATGTGAGCATGTTTCTCTGCATTTTGAACAAAACAATAATATGACAATTGTCATCTTCCAAACCACCCAGAATTCAGGAGATTTTCTATAGACATTTATATACCATAAGGTCAGAGTAGATCCAATTGCTAACAATTCTTACATTCAGTTTCAATACAATTACTACAATAGTGAAACGGTGTTCAGTAGTCTATCGAGCAGGACCTGGATAAAATGGAAGCTTGGGGCAGACAAATGACAAGAGATATTTGCACAAATGCATCATGTCAACATCATTACAAACAGGAGAAAGGCAAGTCATTATCCTCAACCTTCATGACATCTCCAACATACCGAGGGTTACCATTGTCAACAATTTCAAATTGACCAGCCATATCAGCACAGTAGCTGTAACAGTAGGGCAGAGGCTGCATATTCTGTCACAATATAGTTCACCTTCTGAACCTTAAACCCTACTTACCATCTAAAAGAACTATTACCTATATATTAATGCAGTCACATTAACATTCAAGATGCTCAATCCCTCTGTCTAGGATAGAGCAATCTGCTACCATTAGAAACAGTGTCCATTGCATTGCTTTACAAGTATCACCATATTTTAAAGAAATTACTTATAGATATGCAAGAATTGAACAAGCAGCCACCAAAGGAGCAGAAAAACAACAAAAGAATAGGAAGTGAGCATGTCAAGACATAAAGTGATGTGAGAGAGAATCTGAATCCCAGTCACTGTGGTTGGGTAGTAGAGGGTAGTAGTAGTTGGACACAGAGGAACCTGAAAAAGGGGAAAAACCTTAAAACCAACTTTCTGGACTATAATGAGGCAATGGAATTTGGCAATGATGCAAGTGAGCTGAGACACTCTGACTGAGTTACAACACATTGAGGTTAGAACTGCAAGCAGAGCATAAAAAGATCAAGCCATGAGGTGAAAGAGTTAAATAAAAATCTACTTAGACTGATAGAAGGTAAGAATGGGTGTTCTACACCAATTGGTGCTCTGACTATGCAGAATGAGCAAGTAGATCATAATTGCAATAAAGCAAGTACATGGTGGTGCAATTTGCAGACTAAGAGGCCAGCTACCCCTTGGAAAATGAAACTACAACATATATGCATGAAGATATCTTGGTGTCCTGAAAAGCAAATCATTAAAAAGCAATGCCATGGTGATCCAAAATGGCAGCGATCTAGGAAGATCGCATTGCAGAGCTCTGCACCACATCGCAAGCGGAACGAAGTCCTAACCCACCCTATCCAGACCAACACGATATTCTGGGACTCTGGAAAGGTTGTGGAGTCCCAGGAAACTGTTAGAGAGCAACTTACCTTGGTTTTCACTGTCCAGTGATATCGAAGAAGGGAGAAGGTAGGTCTGAGGTCAGGCCCGTGCCCAGCCTGCAGGATCCTCAGACTTGATTTCCTACCAGGTCCTGATAAAGGAGCTCATGAAATCTTGCAAGATATTGAGCAAGCAGATAGAGGAGAAGCTGGCCCCGATCGCTATCATGCTGTAGAAGCATGAACAGCAGCTGGGAGACCTATAGGAAAGAACACATGAGGTAGGACACAGAGCCACAGTGGTGGAAGCCGATACTGGTTCCTCCAAGCACAGCATCCAGGTCCTGGAGATGCATGTCTGTAATTTGCTTGACCAGGTTGCTGACTTCGCTAACAGGGGCAGGAGAAAAAAATATTTAGATTGTCAGTCTGCCGAAGGCTAAGGAGGGTGAGCGGCTGGTAGAATTTATTGAGGACTGGTTGCCGAAATTCCTTAACTTGGAAGTTAGAATGAGAAGTTTCAAGATTGAGAGGGCTCATTGGGTCACAGCACGGAGGTCAGGTCTGGACCACTGTCTCGTCCTATCTTGGTACGGTTTCATCACTATAGAGATGAGGAGAGAATCAAGGAAGCTTCCAGAATCCAAAGGAAGGATCCGAAGGCCCTAGTTTACGAGGGCTCTAAGATCATGTTCTTCCAGGACTTTTCAGCGGCGGTGATCTGGAAAAGAAACTCCTATGACAGCATCAAGAAAAGACTGAGGGAGTTCGGGATCCAGTACTCTGAGGTATCCGGCGATGCTTCAGATCACCTTAGATGGATCTGTATATCTCTTTGACACATCGGAGGAGACAAGCGACTTTGTGACAAATTAGCTTAATGTAAACAATTTTGTATGTACAAATAATAGTGCTGTTTGGGTACATCTCTATGACTCTATGTCTCTACTTCTCTCTTAAAAAAAAAGGAGCACGTCCAGTCAGGGATTTCTTTTCTTTTTTATTATCGGTAATAATCTGGTCTAAACTATTTTCAGGGGCGGTTTAGATGTGTACTTTCTATTTCTAAGTTATACCAAAATATGGATGGGGTACTCACCTCTTGTTTTCTTTCAAAATTTCTTTGTTCACAATGTTATTTCAAGGTGTATTTTCTTACTTTTCTGCTTGTGTTTGTGATGCGGCTCTAGCAAGGAGGAGAGAAAATGGTTGGGGATGGCTAGATGCCTACTTATGGGCAGTTTATGCCTGGTTCAGATATTTAAATGCCCTGGCTGCAGTATTGGCAGTGGGATGGGAAGTTGGGTTTTGGGATATGTAGATGCCCCCTTTGGGCAGGAAGTGAGTTCCCCTCTTCAGCCCCATTGGTGCTTTATATGTTGGGTTTGTTTATT
Organism: Hemiscyllium ocellatum; assembly: GCF_020745735.1. Lineage (NCBI taxonomy): Eukaryota > Metazoa > Chordata > Chondrichthyes > Orectolobiformes > Hemiscylliidae > Hemiscyllium > Hemiscyllium ocellatum. Next base: position 60,692,776 of record NC_083406.1, on the reverse strand, counting down.
GTATATAGTCTTTGATGGCTTTGTGGGTTTGTTTAACTGTAGTGATTTTAATTTATGCAGTTTTTATGTTCGATGGATCTCACGACACTAAGGCTCAGCGGTTTGTAATTAGAGTTCCCCCTCTCTGGAATCTAAATTTACTGCAGAAGGTTATGGCTAATGAGTTGATTAAATAGTGTACCTGGAATATCAAGGGGAGTCACTCACCAATTAAGAGGAAAAAGGTACTCTCGAGCCTTAGAAAGGAAAGGGTGGATAATGCTTTATTACAGGAGACGCATTTGAATGATAAGGAGCATTTGAAAGTACAGCAGAATGGCTTTCATTGGGCTTACTTTTCATCTTTTAATACCAGAAGCAGGGGACTGCTATATTGGTTAGGAGGAATCTCCCGTTTAAATTACTAGAGTGTATTAAAGACATACACAGGAGGTTTGTAATCCTCAAAGCCCTGATAAACGGGGAAGAATATGGTGTTTTAAATATTTACTGCCCTCCAGCCCATCCCTTCCAATTTCTGGTAGATGTGTTCTCCAAATTGATCAGTCTGGAGTCCTGGCATATCATTATAGGGGGAGATTTTAATTGTACTTTGGATCACACAGCCAACAGGTTGTCCAAAGTCCCCCAGATAGTCCAAAGTCCCCCAGATACCCTTTCTACAAATTAAACAATTAGTGGATCTGTGCGTGGAGTTAGGATTGGTGGACGTCTGGATGCATATCTACCCTACAAGCAGGGATCTAATCCACACAGATGTCACACCAGGATTGATTTTTTTCTGACCCCTGTGGCAATCCTGGATTTGTTGGCATCTTGTGCGGTTGGTAATGTTACCATCTCCGATCATGCTCCAGTGTACTTGTTGGTTAAGATTAAAGATGCTATAGTGGGTCTGAGGCACTGGCGAATGGATCCCTTTATCCTTAAAGATAATAAGTTTGTGGAGTACTTCTCTAAGGAATTTAGAGCTTTCCCAGACATTAATTCAGGCTTGGTTAGTAGCCCATCCGTCTTTTGGAAAACTGCCAAAGCCTATGCCAGAAGGCTAGTTATTTCCTATTTTGCCACTAGGAAGTGATAGAAGGGTGAGCAGCAACGTCTCCTCAGAGCATGGTTGACAGGCCCTCGACTCCCGCCATCTCTAACAGAGGCCAAAATTTTGTTTATTATTAAAAAAAGAAGGCCCTGGAGGACTGTGCTTCTTACAGGCCCATTTCACTCTTAAATGTTGACTTTAAAATCCTCTCTAAGACTCTTGTGTTAAGGCTGTAAACTGTGTTACCTACTATTGTTAAAGAGGACCCAGACAGGCTTCATAAAGAGCTGCAGACCTTTCAATAATGTTAGTAGGCTGCTTAATGTAATTCGAGCAAATCAGTAAGTCAATATAGGGATTGGTGATTTCTCTAGATGCAGAGAAGGCGTTTGACTGAGTTGAGTGGCAGTACCTTTTTTTGTATTCTTGAGCAGTTTGCCTTGGGCAAAGCTCTTATAAGATGGATAAAGATTCTCCACAGTGATCCTGTTGCTGTGGTCATTACCATTGGGGTACGATCAAACAATTTTAGCATTTTTAGGGACAGCTGACAGGACTGTCCCCTTTCACCATTGTTTTTTACATTGGTGATTGAACCATTGAAGGAAGCCATTCATAGGGATCCCAATATATCAGCTCCAGCAGTGGGGTCAAAATTACACAAGATTTTGTTGTACGTGAACGATGTTCTCATTTTTTTGTCAAATCCAGCAGTTTCAGTACCTCGCCTTTTACAATGCATCAGCTTGTTTGGCACCTTTTCAGGGTACAAGATTAATTTTGCAAAAATCAGAGGTCTTACGAAGGTGCTAGGTCTTGAGGGCAAATCTTGATTCCCATTTAAGTGGTCACGGGGTGGGGGGTTTATGTATTTGGGCATATTCATCACTCTAGTTCTTGATTGGTTCTTTAAAACTAATTTTGTTCAATTATTCGACAAAATCAAACAAGACCTTCAAAGATGGGAGGTGCTTCCAGTCTCATGGTTAGGTTGGATAGCTCTTATGAAGATTCTTCCTTGTTTGTTGGACCCTATATGGATGCTTCCCCCTATTTTCAATAAGCAATCGTTCAGGAGACTGAATGGCTGGTTCAGCTCTTTTATTTGGCATCTTAAGTGGCCCCTTATTAGATTAGCTAAACTGCAATTGCCTTGCAGTCTAGGGGGAGTGGATTTCCCGGACATTAAAAACTATCAACCAAGTTCGCTTTTATCTTACATGAGTGATTGGGCTTCTGGGGACATGTTTCAATAGGGTTAGATATTGAAACATCTCAGGCAAAGTGCCCTCTTACTAGTTGACTTGTTCCTCAGGCAGCTGAGGAAATTTGACATGACGGCAAATACCTTTGCCAATAGATGCACCATCGAGAGCATTCTCTCTGTACCATTCAAGATTGGACACAGTTACAGAGCGTAGTGAATGCAGCCTGGACAATCACAAAGGCCAACCTCCCATCTATAGAATCCATCTACCAGGCCCGCTATCAAGGAAAGGCCACCAGCATTCTCAAAGATCCATTCCGCCATGGCAATGTTTTTCTACAACCTCTACCATCAAGGTGAAGGTACAGAAGCCTGAACACACGCCGGTTTCAAAACAGTTTCTATCCTACTATTGTTAGAATACTGAATGGACTCACAAACTTTTAACATTTGCTTGTACCTGTGTTTTTGTTTTTGCTGTTGTTTACCTATTACTTACTTATCTAGCTCAACACACTTCTCTCTCCCACGTTCTGAATTGAATTGAATTGAATAGAATTTATTGTCACATGTACCAAGGAACAGTGAAAAGCTTTGTCTTGCAAGCAATACAGGCAGGTCACATAACAGGGGTGCAATGGAGGGGATTTTGGATGTAAGAGTGGAGAAGGGCTCTACCTCTCTTCTTCTTGGCCTGCCCAATGTAATCCCTGTAGATGCACAGAAGAAAAAAACTTTTCATCATCCTCAATTTCTGTGCAAGAAAGAATATCTTGTTAGGGTGGGTGTCTGAAAATCCCAGGGCTGGTTGCACTAGAGGAAGGTTGTTATGGAGCATATTCCCATGGATTTTCTAACAAGTATGGTACACCACAAAACTGAGAATTTCTATAAGACATGGCAGCCCTTTATGGAATACCTGGACACAGGTTTGTCTGCCACACTTTTATATAGCAGTAACAGTTGTACTTTATGATTCCACTATCCAGAGAGGGGGATCTGCGAATGTAAGTGAAAATTAATGCTCTTGCTATTCAAGAGTTAGTGTTTTGTTTTGCTGAGCTGTAATATTATTCAAAGTTTGGGAGAATAATATTATTATTTATCAGGTTGTTAGTTATTATGTATTTAGTTAAGTAGTTAATTTGGGTTTTTAAAATATATTTTTATATATATTCATACATTTGTACTTGAGAGCGGTTTGGGTTTTTAAACTTTTTTTGTGTCCTTTCTTTGTATTGTTTCGTATTTATTGTAATATTAAAAAATCTATTTTTCAATTTAAAAAAATTTTTTAAATCAATGCAGCTTCATAAAATCATTATATTACAACAAAGCATTGAGTTCATTTCTAGAGGAATACAATTCAGAAGTAGAGAATTTAGAACTTTGGTTAGACCATGAATAATGCTGTGCACACTTCTGGTTTCAACATATGTCATCAAAGGATAAGCAATCACTGAGGTAAGTGCAAAAGAGTTTTACATGGATGATAACAGAACTTAGAAGTGCAGCTATTAGGACTGTTTGAACAGGCTTCATACTCTTTCTTTCATTAAAAATAAAATGAAAATGCTGAAAAATGGTGGACAGAAACAGTGGTGTTTCTGCTCAATGGAATAATTAAAATACCGTGGTTAAACAGTCATGAAAGGCTTCAGTAGCCCAGCTTCATTGAAGCCAAAAGTTCACTTGATGCCAAACTGCCACCAACTAGCTTAGCAAGACCAAGCATTCAACATGTGATCTCTAATTGCAAAAGTCAGCTACTCACTATGTTAAGTCAATCATCTCAAGTTTCAGGCAATCAGTTTTTGGATTGTAATAAGAGTTTTATTTTTAAACAGATGCCCCTGTGGCAATCAGTGATGCTAGCTACAATCTACCAAAACTCAAGAGTGCAACATTGCTTGCATCAGAGAAGAAAGTTTCATCAATGCAACCGTATTTTAAAGAGGAAATGACAGAAAGTGATAATGAACCACAGTTCCAACTGGGCAAGTCTGTATCACAAAATCTCACCTACTTGTTGCAGGAAGATGAAAAATACTTTAAGGTTAGTTAAGTGAAATTGAAAGTAAGTTTTAAAATCTTTGGTTGTTACCCACAATACTGTTCAATAATAGGTCATGCATGAAGATACAGAATGAAGTTCAGTGTTATTATTTGTAAAATTGTATTTTTATAGCTATAAATGTTTGGAAAACTTATCAAATATACATTTAGATAAAGATAATGGTGCAATGATGTATGTTCCCTTTTAATTTAATATTGTTCAGACACATGTTCTCATGTTAAATAGAGCCCTGGCTAAAGTGTCAATCCTGATAATTATTGGAGTCCAGTTCCAAAATTAAGTAATGGTAAACAAAACAAAATGTTTTGAAATTTCACTGTCAACAATGATCTCCCACTTTCCTTCAGAGACTTCCTTATGGCAGCACCATTAGGTAATCTTATTATGCTACTATTTATTAGGTTTTCACAAAGTAATATGCCTTAGTAGAGAACAACTCTTTTATAAGTTAACTCTATGTTTGAAGTACTAAAACATGTAAATCAAAATCAGAGCAAATTAGAAACTTTACACGTTTAGACACTCTTACAATGTCGTCTATGATAAAATTGTTCTTGCAAGCATGCTGTAAACGGTAGTCGTAATGTTTTGAAGTTTAAAGAAACAATTCGTTCTGCTATAATGCACATTTCAGCAACACAAATTCGCTGTAACACAATTGATGAATTGTGCTGTTCTAAAGCATGAACTTTTAAAACCTATATTGGCTATAGTGTGATTACATCACCAACACTTAAAGTGCTGTTTCTAAAGTGTGATTTTTCTATAAAGCCGGGTTGCACAAGAACGGAACCACCATGTTATAGAAGAACTGACTGCACATGAATGGATATTTTAGAAGTATCTGGAATTGTTTATTCCCTTTCTCTAATTTGCTGGTTTTTGAGGAATTAAAAGTTGGGAATAATTGTAACCACTTCATTACACAGCAGAATAAGATTATATGCAAGATTTCTGAATCATATTTGGCCGTCCAAATCCTAGCCTTCAATTTTTGGTATTTTTTTAAAAATCTAATCAATAGGCCCATTTTTCTTCTAGATCAGATGTTTTTTCATCTCCTTCAGGGCAATACAATTCTCTTTTTCTTGTGATAACTGTTGATAATTCTCATTATTTAAAAAATTAGCTGAATAGAACTGAGAAGCCTGCAATGTCAGAACAAAAGAACAATACAGCACAGGAACAGGGCCCTCCAAGCCTCCACTGCCATATTTCAAGGACCGCAGATTCCCCCCAGATGTGATCGACGATGCCCTCCACCGCATCTCCTCCACTTCCCGCTCCTCCGCCCTTGAGCCCCGCTCCTCCAACCGCCACCAAGACAGAACCCCACTGGTTCTCACCTACCACCCCACCAACCTCCGTATACAGCGTATCATCCACCGTCATTTCCGCCACCTCCAAACGGACCCCACCACCAGGGATATATTTCCCTCCCTTCCCCTATCAGCGTTCCGCAAAAACCACTCCCTCCGTAACTCCCTCATCAGGTCCACACCCTCCACCAACCCAACCTCCACTCCCGGCACCTTCCCCTGCAACTACAGGAAATGTAAAACTTGCGCCCACACCTCCTCCCTTACTTCTCTCCAAGGCCCCAAGGGATCATTCCATATCCCCCACAAATTCACCTGCACCTCCACACACGTCATCTATTGCATCCGCTGCACCCGATGTGGCCTCCTCTATATTGGGGAGACGGGCCGCCTACTTTTAGAACGCTTCAGGGAACACCTCTGGGACGCCCGGACCAACCAACCCAACCACCCCGTGGCTCAACACTTTAACTCTCCCTCCCTCCCACTCCACCGAGGACATGCAGGTCCTTGGACTCCTCCATCGGCAGAACATAACAACACGACGGTTGGAGGAAGAGCGCCTCATCTTCCACCTGAGAACCCTCCAACTACAAGGAATGAACTCAGATTTCTCCAGTTTCCTCATTTCCCCTCCCCCCACCTTGTCTCAGTCGGTTCCCTCAACTCAGCACCACCCTCCTAACCTGCAATCTTCTTCCTGACCTCTCCGCCCCCATCCCACTCCGGCCTATCACCCTCACCTTGACCTCCTTCCACCTATCACATCTCCATCGCCCCTCCCCCAAGTCCCTCCTCCCTACCTTTTATCTTAGCCTGCCTGGCACCCTCTCCTCATTCCTGATGAAGGGCTCTGGCCCGAAACGTCGAATTTCCTGTTCCTAGGATGCTGCCTAACCTGCTGTGCTTTAACCAGCAACACATTTTCAGCTCCACTCTTACTTGACCTTTCAAAATGCATCACCTCACATTTGTCTGGATTTAACTCCATCTGCCATCTCTCTGTCTATGCTTCCAAGTGATCTTTCTCCTGCTGTGTTCTCTGACAATCTTCCTCACTATCTGCAAGTCCACCAATCATTGTATCGTCCACAGTCTTACTAATCAGACCAGCTACATTTTCCTGCAATTTGTTTATGTAAATCATAAACAGCAGAGGTTCCAGCACTGATCCCTGTGGAACACCACTAGTCACAGCCCTCCATTCTGAAAAGCATCCTTCCACCGCTACCTTCTGTCTCCTATGACTGACCCATGTTCTGTATCCATCTTGCTAGGTCACCCCGATAACATGTGACTTCACTTTCTGTACCAGTCTGCTATGAGGGACCTTGTCAAAGGTTTTATTGAAGTCCATGTAGACAACGTCAGGCACTTTTTCCTCTTCAATCATTATCATCACATTTTCAAAAAACTCAATCACGTTAGTGAGGCACAAGTCCCCCACACAAAACCATCTATCACTAAAACTATAAGTCCATTTGCTTTTAAATTCATATCGATCTTGTCTCTGAGAATCCTTTCTAATAATTTCCCAACTACTGATGTGAGGCTAATAGGCCTGTAATTTTCAGGAATGTCCCTGCTACCCTTCTTAAACAATGGGACAGCATTGGCTATTCTCCAGTCTCCTGGGACCTTACCTGTGGCGAAAGAGGATACAAAGATGTCTGTCAATGCTCCAGCAATTTGTTTCCTTGCCTCCCTCAAAATTCTGGGATATTTATGTCAAATTTATATAAACATTTATATCAGTGATGCATCAAAAGTATTTTAAAAGAACATGTGTAGATTTCATGTACATTCATTTCTATAAAATTAGTTATTTCCATTGAAAGGAAAATTTAATATCAAACCAATAATTTGTACATTTATAGCTACAATTGGTATTTATGTAACATCTAGTACAGAAAATATCCCAGGCAGTTAATGTATGTGAAAGCTACTTGGCCAAATTGAGAATATTGGAAAGGACAACTACAGGCTTTGTTGAAAAGATTTTTTTTTAATCACATGGAAAGTGTAATAATAGAATGGTTTGGAAAAGAATCCTAGCAAATGAGGCCATCACCTACACTCTGCACAGGAAATGTGAAAAAGTAAAATTAAAGGACATAAAACTTAGCTGAGCTTGCAGAGATTGTGTGGGGAAGGGAACTAAAATTTTCAATTCAGTATGTTCAAGAATTAATGGAGCCAATCCAGATCAGAGATGGGATCATGAATGAATGAATGAATGAATGAAACTCAATGTAGGGTATCAAAATTTCTTCAGAATGCCAAGAGTGAACTGGAGGCCAGAAAAATGCATAGTAGTAACAGAAGTGTAGGCAAAGATTTTATTCGTGGTAGTGTGGTGTTAGATCTGGAATTGAACTGCAGGGATAGATAGCATTTAATGGATAGCATGTGGGTCATTTTAAAGTTTTGCATGGCTTAGTACAGCACACCAGGGAAGCAGGTGAAGCTGATGACAAATTTGCAGAGTTTACAGTGGGAGCGAACACAATGTAAGTTGGGAAGAAGCCATTCAGATAAGAAAATGTTCAACTTATTTCCATGTTGTGTTAAAGACAGTGTGGCCAAAGTGGTCACAGGATGTATACATAGGGAGGGCTGCCGATGCTGTTATTGAGGACATACAGGCAAGAGTGGAAATGGAGATGACTGTAAAATAAAGAAAAGCAATTGCTGGATCATGTTGTTAATTATTTACTATTGCATAGCTAGGAATGTAGTCATACAAGTACAGTTTGATAAATATTATATTGCTTATGGTCAGTGATGTCAAATATTGTGGAGAGCTTAAAGGGTGACAGTGCCAAAGCCAGGGTAATTTCAACACTATAATGATGAAACCAGGCCTGAAGATTCAAACAGTTTTGGAGAAGACACTGATGTGTATTTGTGACTTATCTAAGGAATTCCAGGATGAAAAAGATATTTTAAACCCAGAATCTATTGTAAATTCATTTTGTACTGTCCACCAGCTGTAAGAAAAATGTGAAGTAAACCATACAGCATTTTCCTGGTAGGATGCACAAATTTTCAAAGTTGGTGACTTCAGTAGATTGAATTTTAATCCCGTTAGTACATCATATCTGTTAAAAAGTATGTGATAAACGGACACTTGTACAATGATGATCTGATTGGGATAGAGTCAATATGGATTTGTGTTTGACAAACACAGTTTTTGAGGCTGTTACTGACTGGAATTGGATGTTCATAAAGACTTTAATAAACTTCAGAATAGGGGATTAGTTAGCAAAATTAAAGCACATGGGATAGGAGGTAAATTGCTGGCATGGATCAGGGATTGGCTAACAGTTTGCAATCAGAGGTTAGGCATTGGGAGGCTGTGATTAGTGGGGTACAGCAAGAATCAGTACATGGGGCTCAGGCTGTCAACACTATATTAATGATTTGGATGTGTGAACCAAATGTAATATTTCCAAGTTTGTGGATGTTATAAAGCTTAGGTAGGCACATGTGCTGTAGGGAAGATGCAAAGCAGCTTCAAGAGGATTTGGATAGAGTTGGTGAGTGAGCAAGAATGTGGCAGCTGGAATATAATTTGGAAAAATAGAGGTTATCAACTTTTGTAGGAAAAAAGATATGCAGAGTGTTTCTGAAGTGATAATAGGTTGGAAAGTGTAGATGTACAAAGAGATCTGGCTATTTCTATCAATTAGCTACTGAAAGCTAGCAAGCAAGGTCAGCACTCTATTATAGGAAGGTCTTTGTAGCAAAAGGATTTGAGTATAGAATCTGAAGTACTGAATTCTACTTTGGCCCCCTTATCTTAGGAAAGATATTATTGCCAAAGAGGGAGTACAATTCACCAGACTTGTTCCCAGGATGGCAGGAGTATCCTATGAAGACAAATTTGATAAAGTGGGCCTTTTATTCTTTAGAATGTAAAAAATAACCCTATCTCATTGCAACCTACAAAATACATAAAGAATTAAAATAAAGAACTGCAGATGCTGGAAATCTGGAACCAAGGAAGAATAGAAATTGCTGATGAAACTCATGTAGTGGACAGCGAAGAGGGTTACCTCAGATTACAACAGGATCCGGACCAGATGGGCCAATGGGCTGAGAAGTGGTAGATGGAACTTAATTCAGATAAATGCGAGGTGCTGCAAGGGGATCCAGAACTAGAGGGTATAGATTTAGGGTGAGAGGGGAAAGATATAAAAGAGACCTAAGGGGCAACTTTTTCACACAGAGGGTAGTATGTGTGTGGAATGAGCTGCCAGAGGAAGTGGTGGAGGCTGGTACAATTGCAACATTTAAGAGGCATTTAGATGGGTATATGAATAGGAAGGGTTTGGAGGGATATGGGCCGGGTGCTGGCAGGTGTGACTAGATTGGGTTGGGATATCTAGTCGGCATGGGCGGGTTGGACCAAAGGGTCTGTTTCCATGCTGTCCATCTCTATGACATTATCTCTGACAGCATCTTTGGGGAGAGTATAGAACTAAAGTTTCAAGATTGGTGAATCTTCTTCAGAACTGAGAGCAGCTAGGGAAATGTATTTATACTGAAAGGTGGGGGGGAGCCTAGAGAGATATGACAGGGTAGGCAGATGACAGAATTATTGATAGTAGGCCAAGACAGAAGATAAACTGAATAAGTAATGTAGAGAGAATGATAAGGCTGTGCTGAAAGCAACCCATATCATGTGACTAGGTGAGTGAGAATGGTTGGTTATGCTGAAAACAATGCATGTCATGACAGGACCAGGGTTAAAAGTCATGGAAAGATGGAATCAGTCTCTAAATTTATTGAACTTGATTTTGGGTCCTAGACGCTGCAGGTGCCCAAGTGGAAAATGAGATTCTTTTAATCAAGCTTGTGCCGAGGTTCACTAGAACACTGTAGCAAGCTGAGACTGAAATGTTGGCATAGGAAGACAGCGATATGTTGAAGTGGCAGGCAAATGGAAGCTCAGGGTCATTTTTTTATGGATAGAATATAGGAGTTCTGCAAAGCAGTCATCCAGTCTGCATATTATTTCCCCAAATTAGAGGAGATCATATCGTGAACAGCAGTTACAATAGACTAGATTGAATGAAGTGCAGGTAAATTGCTGCTTCACCTAGAAGGTATGTCTGGTGCCTTGAGGAGGGAGGAGGTAAACAGGCAATTGCATGGGAAAATACCATGGTGCATGGAGAGGTGTTGGGAATGAAGAATAAACCAATGTGTCCCAGAGGGAATGATCCTTGCAGAATGCTGATAAAGGAGTGGATCATGGCATTCCACTGGAGGTGACAGAATGGCAGTTTATATCCAGTACTTAAAGAGATAGGCAGGGGAGGTGCAGGTAAGTTGGTTGCACTGTATGGGAGGTGAGAACTGGGAGACCGAAAAGCCATTTAGGAATGAGAGGAAAAGTATTTTACTCAGAGACTTGTGAATCTTTGAAATTCTCTACCCCAGAATGCTGAGGGATCTACATTTCCACTTCCTCACTTTTACTTCCAGGTCTAAATCCTGGAACTCACTTCCGAACAGTACCGTGGATGTATTTGCACCAATGGGCAATAGCAGTTGAAGACAGTTAGGTACCTTTAAGAACAGTTCAGGATATATAACAAATGCTGACTTTACCAAAGTCATTCACATTTCATGAACAAATTTAAAAGAAGTTTGATTTTAAATTTTTTCTCCTAGTTTGCAAATCTTTTGACAACATTGCTCTTTTCCCTTCTCTATAACCATCTCAAGTTATACAACTGCCTGAGCTCAGTGATTCTTGCCCATCCCTGATTTCAATCACTCCATCATACCTTTAGCTTTATAGACCCTAGTCTTCAGAATTTCCTCCACAAACCTCTCTTCTTCTCTCACCTACTTTTTCAACCAACTTTTGATTATGTGACCAAATATTTCCTGTGTGACCCAATGTTCAAAAAAGGTTTTGAAAACTTTTTAGGTCATTTTATTTCCTTAAAATTATGCAAGGTTTTATTACAATATAATTGTGTAAAAATTTGCAATTTGCTTTTCAGTATTTCGATTGTGGTGCCTTGGAACAGAAGCTGTTGCACGTCGAGGGCCGAGCCATGCCTCTTGAAGACATCGCGCAACTTCCCAGTCAAGGAAAGAAAAATGAAGAAACAAAATCAAATGAAGTAGCGATGGTGTGGCCTGTTACTGGTACAATGCTCAGATCAGCTATATTATAGTTATTAAAACTCTTGTCCTTTGAAGCATTAGTAGATGTAGAGTGGATTATTTCAAATCAAAGACTATTGTGGTTGCAAGTTTTTTTATGGTTTAGATTATTTGCTTTTTATCTCCTCCCATCCAACTATCCTGAAAACAGTGAGGAATAGTTCCATGCACCAGCAGTATTCAGGTATCTCACCCAAGTTTTTTTCTTAATGTACCTAGGAACAATTACAATTACCTATTTAGATTTAAGATAACTAAATGCAGAACAGAAATTATTCTCAGCAATTTGCTCCATACATGAGGATATCTGGAGCAACTGAATATCAATTACCTTGTTTACTTTGATAGGAAATCATTCTGTAACTGAAGCAACTATTTAATATTCTATATTTAAACCTTGGAATGAGGCTTTGTGATTGGGGTCAGTTGGTGCAGTTGCAGAATGGCTAGTTTGTGACGCATAATGATGCCAATGGCATGGGTTCAATTTCCTACCAGCTGGAATTACCTTGAAGGTCCTACTTTTTCAACTTTGCCCCTCATTTAAGGCATGGTGACTCACAGGTTAACCACCAGTCATCTCTCTGATGAGAGAGAACCCTATGGAACTATGGTGACCTCACCTCAATTAAATCTTTACTCAAATTTAAAGATGCTATGTAAGCTCCCTCAAAACAGCTGAGAAAGAATTACATGTTTCTTAACTCCCCCACTCCCCCACCACCACCCACAAAAGGGAGACAAGAGTTTTTAGAAATTGTCTTGTATTCTTCGGCGGATGGCCAACGCGGTGGCATCACCAAACTGTTCCTTTCATCTCGTAGGATCTCTGTAGGAATAAAGGATACCATGCCTTTTACCTGGTCTGAAAACAGCTAAAAATTCAAGTCACAAAAGTGCAATTATTTAATTAGTTTAAGTATAAATCATGACTAAGAATCATGCAATTCAAAGTAAAATACTCTATATTCATAAATCAATGTGTTAAAATAAACATATTAGAAATCAGTATACCAAATTTTCATTCGCTTTTAGAAAATGTAAGCTATTGAGAGACTTGTTGGGATGGATATATCATAGGCCTAGGGAGGGTAGAGATGTAGTTACTTCTTGGGAAATCGGGGGGCGCTGCGGAGCTGTTGTTTGGACTGTTTACCGAAACTGCCTGTGCAGCTGGACTACCAAGGTCAGACCAATACAATGGCGGCCTTTACTCGGAGACCTTGTTTACGAGACAGACCATCTCGTGGATACCTGCCAAGGCTGAGGCCTGTTCACAGGAGGCCTTTGTCTGTGAGAGATCACGTGTGTGAGTGATTACGTAGCGTTAGCTTAGCGAACAATATATCAAGCAGGGGTTTTTGGAAAGATTTCAGAACGCCTTCTCCAGCAAGTCTGATACCTTGCTGTAACTCGATTCTCTCTCGAATAAAGCAGTCTGTTTCTTAAAATCTGACCCGGTGTCTCATTCCTCCGAAACGAACACGGGGACGGTAGAACCGTCTTAACAGACTGAAAAGTCAGACAACACACAATGTAGTAAACCACTTCAGAAGCCTGACCAATAAAAGATGCAGAGCTAAAGGTTTAACAAACAGAGGAGGAAACCAAAAGCTTGGTCAAAGATGTGAATTTTAAGGCGTGTCTTAAAGAAGCATAGGTAGGTGGAGCATATTTTGAGAGGGAACTTTGGACCACAGCTGAAATTATGACCATCAGCAGTAATGTGAAAATTACAGAAGAAGTTGGGGGGAGGTCACAGCAAAGCAAGAGGTGATCATCAGAAAAGTGTGGCAGTGTGAGCTGTTGGAAAATGAAATATAAAAAGAAAGAGAAATTACTTTCAAACCCATGCTCAGTTATCTGCATATTATGCAATGCAGAGTAATGCCAACATTTTAGGTTCATTTCCCACACTCTCCTTCTCAATCTCTCCCCTAGCCTGATGTGTGACCAACCACCAACTGTCATCTATCTCTAATGAGAGCACAGTTGATGGGACTATGGCAACTTCTGCATTACTATCAAATCATGTAATTATAGTATGAAGAATGATTGTAAATTGATACATTAAGCAGTCCGAATATGTATTTTGGTAGATGCATCACAAAAATTCTTCTCATCTAGCTTTTTTTCATGGGATACGGACACTGCGGGCAAGGGCCTGTATTTGTTGATCATCCCTAATTATTCTTAAACTGGATAGTTTGCTTGACCCTTGAGAGTCCCATTGCTTTAAGCCTGGAGTCACATGTAGGCAAAACACACAGTGATGGCAAATTTCTTTCCCTTAAAAGGGCACAGAAGCTTGGGTTTAGAACTTAGTCAAGGAATTTATATGACCACTAGAGAGGAGGTCAGTTAGCTCAGTTGACTGAATGGCTGGTTTATAACACTGATACCAGTAGCTTGGGTTCAATCCCTAGACCAGCTGATGTTACCATGAAGGATTCTCCTTCTTAACCTGGTCCCTCACCTGAGACGATGGTGGGGGACCCTTGGGTTAAACCACTACCAGTCACCTCTCTTTAATGGGAGAGCAGCCTTATAGTCTGGTCAGACTGTAGAGACTTTACCTTTTACTAGAGAAAATGATTCTGGAAAACATGATTGAAAATTCCAAATATTCTACGAAATAAGAATCCATATTAAATAAAATCAAAATTCGTCGAATAATAGATGCACTGACAATAAAAAATCTCCTTTCCTCCTTCACTCAATAATCCAAAGGTAAGACTGGACCATAGCCAGACAATGATGGAAGCAACAGGACTCGGCATTAATTTTCCCCACAGAATAGACTTGGAAAGAAATCATTTTAAATTATTATTTGAGCATATGTTGATTCTCAAGATTGACCTCTGCCAAATTTCATTCTGTGGGAAGTTGAATGATTATTTGCATGTGAAAAATATGAAGCAATTAATTTGCAAATAGGAAACCCCTGCCCTTCTCAGAGTTTGCATGTTCACGAAACATGGGATGGCATGTGAATATTTTCTACTTCAGCGTTACTAGATTAAAAAGTTACATTGACAGAAAATGTCTCATGATACAACGTGCTCTGTAAATTTTTCATTGTCAAATAAAACAATTTACAAATTGAAGCAAATGTTCTGTGTTAAATCAGTCCGTTTTCAGGTAGCTGGAAGGAGCATATTTATATCTGCTTAGAATACAGTTCAATATTAACTCCTGGTCCTGCTGCCACAATAGTAGAAGACGGTGGTGGGAGTCAATTTCCTCATGTGTGACCAACATTCTTATAGCCCATAAGACAACACAACATCTCAAGCCACATGCTGACATGTGCTCAGATAAAATTTGGCATTGATCCTGAAACTGAAATTTGGTGGCATGATTAAAAGCTTAATCAAAGACTTGGGGAGACACATAAAAATGATGAGAAATGCAGTGACTGAGTTTATTACAGAGCCTTGGCCGAGATAGTTTGGGGTTGAAATCTCATTTCGGAGGAAAACAGGATGTCCAGGTTGTAAACAGTTTAGTTCAGTTTGAAATAGTGGCTAGGGAGGAATGAGAGAGTGGAGGTACAGGGCAAGTTAATTATGGAGACTAAAGACAAAAGCTTCATCGCAGTGTTCAGTGATTAATTCAAATGAAGATGTACTTTCACGGAGCCTGGATGGCTGACAACACAATTCATGGAAGGGAAGAGAGCGATAATGACATAAAGCTAAGTGCCATCTGTGTGGGTGCAAACTGTGAGCATGACTTTGGTTAATGTTTCTGAAGATATGTCAAAGAGACAGATCTACAGCAAAGATAAAAGGCCCTACAGTCCATCAAGTCTGCAGTGGTCAAAAACAAACATTGAACTATTCTAATCCCAATCCCAGGTAGATGCAGGGATGAGAAATTTATACATTTTAACACATTTCTAACTTCTAAAAAATAGAATTCCAGCTATATTTTGCTACCCTCCACCTGACCCAGGTGGGGGATTTGGAGGAGCTTGAGAGTGTGGTGCTGGAAAAGCACAGCAGGTCAGGCAGCATCCGAAGAGCAAGAAAATCAATGTTTCAGGCAAAAGCCCTTCAGGAATGAGGCTGTGAGCCTCGGAGATGGAGAGATAAATAGGAGGAGGTCGGGGCTGGGGGAAGGTAGCTGAGAGTGCAGTAGGTGGGTATAAAGGTGATAGGTTGGAGGGGAGGATGGAGCAGATAGGTGGGAAGGTAGGTGGACAGGTGGGACAGGTCATGAGGGTGGTGCTGAGTTGAAAGGTGGGAACTGGCATAAGGTGGAGAAGAAGGGAAATGAGGAAACTAGTGAAATCCACATTGATTCCAGGGGTTGGAGGGTCCCGAGGCGGAAGATGAGGTGTTCTTCCTCCAAGGATCAGGTGGTAAGGGTGTGGCAATGGAAGAGATCCGGGGCCTGCATGTTCTTGGCAGAGTGGGAGGAGAAGTTGAAGTGTTCAGCCACGGGGCGGTGGGGTTGGTTGGTGAGAATGTCCTGGAGATGTTCTCTGAAGCGTTCTGCGAGGAAACGTCCTGTCTCCCCAGTGTAGAAGAGACCGCATCGGAAGCAACGGATACAGTAAATGATGTGTGGAAGTGCAGGTGAAACTTTGACAGATGTGGAAGACTCCTTTGGAGCCTTGGGTGGAGGTGAGGGGGTAGGTGTGGGCTCAGGTTTTGCAATTCCTGCGATGGCAGAGGAAGGTGCCGGGAGGGGAGGGTGGGTTGTTAGGAGGTGTGGACCATTTGAGGTCTTCACTGAAAGCAGATAGGGGTGGGGAGAGAAATCTATCATCTCTGGTGGTGGGTCCTTTTGTAGGTGGCAGAAATGGCAGAGGAGGATGATACGATGTATACGGAGGTTGGTGGGGTGGTAGGTGAGGACCAGGGGATTCTATCCCTGTTGCAGTTGAAGGGGTGAGGTTACTCCTCATCAGGTCCACGCCCTCCCCCAACAATCCGCCTTCCCCCGGCAACCCACCCTCCCTTCTCGGCACCTTCCCCTGCCACCGCAGGATTTGCAAAACCTGCGTCCACACCTCCCCCCTCACCTCCGTCCAAGGCCTCAAAGGAGCCTTCCATATCTGTCAAAGTTTCACCAGCACTTGCACACATGTCATTTACAGAATCCGTTGCTCCCAATGAGGTCTCCTCTACATTTGGGAGACAGGACACCTCCTTGCATAGCAGTTCCGAGAACATCTCGAGGACACCCGCATCAACCAACCCCACTGCCCCGTGGCTGAACACTTCAACTCCCCCTCCCACTCCGTCGAGGACATGAAGTCCTGGGCCTCCGCCATCACCATTCCCTCACCACCCGACGTCTGGAGGAAGAATGCCTCATCTTCTGCCTCGGAACCTTCCAACCCCATGGCATCAATGTGAATTTCACCAGTTTCCTTATTTCCCTTCCCCCCACCATATCCAAGTACACCCACCGACACTGACACTGCCGGGACACCAAAAGACCCACTGACACTGCCCGGACACCTGTACAACCCACCAACACTGACACTGCTGGGACACCAAAACACCCACTGACACTGCCCGGACACCTGTACACCCACCGACACTGCCACTGCCGGGACACCTATACACCCACCGACACCGACACTGCCGGGACACCTATACACCCACTGACACCGACACTGCCGGGACACCAAAAGACCCACCAACACTGCCTGGACACCTGTACACCCACCGACACCGACACTGCCGGGACACCAAAAGACCCACCAACACTGCCCGGACACCTGTACACCCACCGACACTGATGCTGCCGGGACACCTGTACACCCACCGACACCGACACTGCCGGGACACCAAAAGACCCACTGACACTGCCCGGACACCTGTACAACCCACCAAACACTGCCCGGACACCTGTACACCCACCGACACTGATGCTGCCAGGAAACCTGTACAACCCACCAACACTGATGCTGCCGGGAAACCTGTACAACTCACCAATACTGACACTGCCGGGACACCTGTACACCCACCGACAGTGACGCTGCCGGAATACCTGTTCACCCATCGACTCTGATGCTGCCAGGACACCTGTACACCCACCGACACTGATGCTGCCAGGACACCTGTACACCCACCGACACTGACACTGCCGGGACACCTGTACACCCACTGACACTGACGCTGCCAGGACACCTGTACACCCACTGACACTGACACTGCCAGGACACCTGTACACCCACCGACACTGACACTGCCAGGACACCTGTACACCCACCGACACTGATGCTGCCGGGAAACCTGTACACCCATTGACACTGACGCTGCCGGAACACCTGTACACCAGCGACACTGACACTGCCAGGACACCTGTACACCCACTGACACTGATGCTGCCGGGACACCTGTACACCAGTGACACTGACACTGCCAGAACTGTACACCCACCGACACTGACACTGCCAGAATACCTGTACAGCCACCGACATTGACACTGCCAGGACTGTACACCCACTGACACTGACGCTGCTGGGACACCTGTACAACCACCGACACTGATGCTGCGGAGTGTCATGTGCAACCCCCAATCTCCTGGCCACAACTACACCTCCAGGACATATTTGCATCAAGAGCAACCATCCCTCTGGATGGCATGCTGGCTTCAGTAAGGATGTGCACTCCCTACTCCTCACTTTAACTGCATTTTGATCCACATGAGACGGGAGCATTCTTAACCTTAGCGTTCCCAACAAGACCGCCATCAGTTCCACTTTTACCACTTCTTGGACTGGCACCCAAGGCAACCATCTTTATGGGCGGCACGGTGGCACAGTGGTTAGCCCTGCTGCCTCACAGCGCCTGTAGACCCGGGTTCAATTCCCGACTCAGGCGACTGACTGTGTGGAGTTTGCACGTTCTCCCCGTGTCTGCGTGGGTTTCCTCCGGGTGCTCCGGTTTCCTCCCACAGTCCAAAGATGTGCGGGTCAGGTGAATTGGCTAAGCTAAATTGTCCGTAGTGTTAAGGGTAAATGTAAGGGTATGGGTGGGTTGCGCTTCGGCGGGTCGGTGTGGACTTGTTGGGCCGAAGGGCCTGTTTCCATACTGTAAGTCTAATCATCTGAGGGTATTTAATGGCACTTATTTCATCTGTGGCCAAAAGGCCTACCCCTAGCTACCTCCCTCCTGGACTGTGAGCTGTTATTTAGGTTATATTGTCCTTTTCCTTTCCCACTCCACTCTTCACCTTTTGAGACTTCCATGCCTCACAACTTTTCAGCAGGTTTTATGTATTTTATCCCCTCCCTATGCCATCCTCCAACTTGAGGAAGAGGATAGACAAATTGCTGCCACTCTGGAAGAGATTGCCAGTGCTACCTCTGTGGTCTTTGACCAGCTCAATGCGAAGATGGTCGCTATCCGCATTGTTGCCCTCCAAAACTGCATGGCCCTCAATTACCTATTGGCCGAGAAAGGAGGCACTTGTGCCCTTATTGGCTCTGATTGTTGTACCTACATCCCTGCCTCCAGTGAGAACATGACTAATATTGCCACACACATCCACAAGGCAGCCACCTCTCTCCATGGCATTACTCCCTGGTGGGATCTTTGGACCTGGATGAGCAGGTGGCTTGGCTCTTGGGCTAACACCTGATCCAGGGTCTTGTGGTTCTCATTGCTGTTTTCATTCTGCTTGCAATTATTATCATATTCCCCAAATAATGTTGTGCCCATTTTGATTCTCTTCTGCTGTCAAGTATCTCTTCCTCTTATCAACTTGTCAGGATTCTCACTTCAGACATTCCCCCACCAATGGATGATTTTCCTGATTCTTATTCTCTCAAGCCTGATGATTCTGACAGTTACCTAGACAATTCCAAGCCCCACCACCTGAAATCCCCCTGGGTCCAGCTATGTTCCTCCTAGTGGGTGGCACGGTGGCACAGTGGTTAGCACTGCTGCCTCACAGCGCCAGAGACCCGGGTTCAATTCCCGACTCAGGCGACTGACTGTGTGGAGTTTGCACGTTCTCCCCGTGTCTGCGTGGGTTTTCTCCGGGTGCTCCGGTTTCCTCCCACAGTCCAAAGATGTGCGGGTCAGGTGAATTGGCCATGCTAAATTGCCCGTAGTGTTAGGTAAGGGGTAAATGTAGGGGTATGGGTGGGTTGCGCTTCAGCGGGTCGGTGTGGACTTGTTGGGCCGAAGGGCCTGTTTCCACACTGTAAGTAATCTAATCTAATCTTTTGCTGGTTTCTCTGAACTGCCCACCTGATCTGGTAAAAAGAATAAAAGGATGGAATTGTGGGAGAACTGTTAGATTCATGGCAGCCATTTTGTCACATATTCAAAGCCTGGAAACCATATTGAATCTCATCTTTGTGCCTGCTTGCTAAAAGCCTGTGTTTCCCATGCCCAGCTAAGATGGTTGGCCTTGCAGCTGTACTGATACCTGATAAATGAGTACTTTCCTTACATGGGGCTATTCTTCTCTTGCAAAGACTCATTGTATACTAACACCTACTTATCAACTACTAACCAACACTGTCCAGACATTACGTGACTGAAGCTAATGATTGGGCAAAGTGCCTAGCTTACTCATTATCCTGCAATTAACAGTTTGCTAACTGTTAAATGATTGTAACCTATATAGTCACACAACCCTCTGTATCTCATCATAGCATTTTGTGACCATTCGGTCAACTTGTCTCTCTCTGTGAGCTCACGAATAAACCAGTCAATACTCACGGCATGATGCTTCACTTCTAAATTGGATCGGTACAAGCAAGTCACTCACTGGATAATTTTCTTCCAACCCCAACTTGAAAATGATTGATCCAATCCTGAAATTGTACCACTCTGATCTACGTGCTGCAGCCAGGAAAAATGACCTCTTAGCATTTACCTGTTAAAAGACATTTATAATCTTGAATATTTCAATGAGATTATTTTAAAGTTTAGAATGAGAGACCAAGGCCAAATTTCCTAAGCCTCTCATCGGAGGATAACCCTTCGACTCCAGGGCCAATGTGAGGCATTTTCACTGTATGCCTCCAATTCAAAATTATAGCCTTCCTTAAACATGGAGACCAAGATTGCGGCATGGGCTTGATTGTGCATGCCTGCACTGGTTGAGTTTTCAGCAACAAATGGCACACGTTGGGTGCTAGCCCACCACTTTCTCATACATCCCATGGATCAACCTATGAAACATATTAGCCATTGCTCAACCACCGAGTGTGACTGACAAATTAACCCCAACTGACTTCAACAAACACTGCCCATACTAAATGCTGCTGCATGAGATTTTTTTTAATGGTTGGTTGACATTAAAAAACTTTGTAGAGGAAGGGAGCAAATAATTTATTGGGTTCCATGTCTACATCATCCCACCATGTCACCTCACCTACAAAACCCATCCCATCACCCTTCTCCTTTGGCCTCAGTCCTTCCCATTACACCCCCAAAATCCTCTGACTTACCTTTTTGAGACAGCCACGATTTAGGTTCTTTCCTGCAGGTCTAAAAGCAACTGAACTCTGATGTTACTGTTGCTTCTGGTGATGTTGATGCAATTGCCAGCAGCTCCCAAAAGCAGGACTTTCTCCCAGGGCAAAGGTCCCACTGTTAAGTAACTTAACCCACACTTGGTTATGGTTACAGGGTGGGTTTCCCAGACTGTGAGGGATTCTGGTCAACTTACCTTGCTTCTTTGGGAAGGTGGGGTAGATGTGGGGGTGGGGGTGGAGGAGGTGGAATGCGGGGAAAGAGGAGTGGTGTGCTGCCCAGTATTCCAGATGGTCTTATCAAAGCCCCATACAATTTAAGCACAACATAGTTCTCACTCCATTCCCCTTGCAATAAGACCCTATACATTACTCGCTTATCTAATTCTTGCTGTGCCTTCATGTTAAACCGTCTGTTTTTTGTCACGGCCATACCCAAGTATCCCTGAACTTAAGGAAAAGAGTTATGTCTTTTTTTTTAAAATCTGCTTTTATATTCTAATGACCAAAGTGGAAGGGAACCAGTAGATGTAATATATTTGGAATTCTAAAAAGGCATTCAAAGGTTATACATAAGACTACTTTAATAACAGCCCACAATGTTGGCACTAGTATATTAGTGGAGAAAGTGAGGACTGCAGATGCTGGAGATCAGAGCTGAAAATGTGTTGCTGGAAGAGCGCAGGTCAGGCAGCATCCAAGGAGCTGAAGAAGGGCTCATGCCCGAAATGTCGATTCTCCTGCTCCTTGGATGCTGCCTGACCTGCTGCACTTTTCCAGCAACACATTTTCAGCACTAGTATATTAGCATATATTAGTGTATAGAGGATTGGCTAACTAATAAAAAAATGGGAATATTGGATAAGGAGAGAACTTTTAGTGTAACAACTAGTAACTAGTGAAGTGACACAGGAATCAGCACTGGGCCAAAATAAGGTACAATATATATTAATTACTTGAATGAAGGGAGTGAATATACTATTGCTAAAGTTTGTGGATGACAAAAACAGATGGGAAGCGAAATGGTGAGGATGACACAATCTGCACAGAGATAAAAAAAACTGCAGATGTTGGAAATCAAACAAAATTATACGCAAATGATAAAAAGCTAGCACACAAATTCAACAGATTTTCAGGGTGAAAAATGGAAGGTTGGCATTCATTTAAAAAAAATGAATGTAAAACAAAAAGAGTGGGATGGGTGTTTGGGGGGGGGGGGGGGGGGGGGCGGGGGCGAGGGTGGTGGTGGGTGAGGGAAGAGACTTGCTAAAGCTGCACAAGGCACTCATTCAACCAGAGCCAGAATATAGTGAACAGTTTTGGTCCTTTTGTCATCGATAAGATTTACTGGCATTGGAGAAAATGCAGAGAAAATTCATTCAGATGATGCCAGAAATGGAAGGATTTTATGATGAGGAGAGGTTGACTCAGCTGTGGTGCCACTTTGTACTAATTGGAGTTTAGGAGAGATGCGTCACGTGTGGGGAGACACGGACCATACCAGAGTCCAGGATGACAGTGTGTGGGGAGACACGGACCATACCAGCGTCCAGGATGACATTGTGTGGGGAGACACGGACCATATCAGAGTCCAGGATGACAGCGTGTGGGGAGACACGGACCACACCAGCGTCCAGGATGACATTGTGTGGGGAGACATGGACCACACCAGCGTCCAGGATGACAGTGTGTGGGGTGGGAGTTGTGAGTGTGAGAATGTGTGAGAATGTGTGTGTGTGTGTGAGTGTGTGTGTGTGAGATGTGTGTGTGTGTGAGAATGTGTGTGTGTGTGTGAGAATGTGTGTGAGAGAATGTGTGTGTGTGTGTGTGTGTGTGTGTGTGTGTGTGTGTGTGTAGCGCAATGATGATCACCTGTAATGTGACATGAACCCAAGGGTTCCCTCCCAGTTGGGGAACACTTCAGTGGTCCAGGACATTCAGCCTCAGACCTTCGGGTGACCATCCTCCAAGGTGGACTTGGGGACAGGCAGCAGAGGAAAGTGGCCGAGCAGAGGCTGATGGCTAAGGTCGGTATTCATAGGGAGGGCCTCAACCGGGACCTTGGGTTCATGTCACATTACAGGTGATCACCATTGCACCACACACACACACACACACACACACACACACACAGATATTCCTACACACACACACTCTCACATACACACGGACACAGGTACACACAGACGCGCACACAGACACCCACACACACCCTTATAGACACACACACTTCCACCCTCACTTATACCCCCTCGCAGACTTAAGACACTCTGCACCCACCACACACACACACACACACACACACACACACACACCCACATGCAGACATATATTTTGTGGGGTGAATTTATATTGCAGAGTTACATTGCACTTTGCTCAAAAACTGCATATATTCATGTAGAACTCTGAGCTCAAAAACTGCATGAATTTATGTAAAACACTGTTATCTCACTTATTAGATTAGAATCAATCTAAACATCAGGTCATAGACAGAGAACACAGGGGGCTAACACCTTCAACATATTGTCTAGCTATCACCATTGTTAGCAGCTAACCCGAGAATGCAACTTTAAAAAGAAGGATTTTGTGATTTACACATGAAAGAAGTGAAACTATCACTGTATTCTAACAGATGAAAGGCTGAACAGACAATCAATTTTTCAATGTATAATTTCAGTTACATCACACTGCAAATTTTTGCTATAAATTCTGTGTTAGGATTGAGCCCTCCACAATCACCTGATGAAGGAGCGTCGCTCCGAAAGCCAGTGTGCTTCCAATTAAACTGTTGGACAATAACCTGGTGTTGTGTGGTTTTTAAACTTTGTACACCCCAGTCCAACACTGGCATCGCCAAAGCGTTTGGGGAGTCACGGACCATACCAGCGTCCAGGATGACAGCGTGTGGGGAGGGCCAGAGGCCTGATGGGAAGGTAGGAATTAAGTTTAAAAACTTGCCTTGGGAGTTCAGCAGCTTTCATTTTCTCAGCAGCAGTTGCAGTGGGAGAAGCACTGCTGAGCAGGAGCGGACATGGGACTGCTGGGTCAGTGAGGTTTCATATTTGGGTGGTTGCTTTACCCAAAACACTACTCAGGAAGTCTCTCCCAGCCATCCTCCTCCTCTAACCAAAAATTAAAGGTTCTGTGCACTGGGTTGATAAGGTGTCTAGTCTCTTTTTTGTCTCTTTTAGTTTTCAGTAGGCTCATTGGGAATTTAGAATAGTGGGAATGGAGGTTGGGGCAATTGAATGTTCCTCCTGCAGAATGTGGGAGGTAAGGGTCACCACCAGTGTCCCTGCTAACTGCTGGAAGTACACCCAACTCCAGCTCCTTGAAAACTGCATTAGGGAACTGGAGCTGGAGCTGGATGAACTTTGGATCATTCGTGAGGCAGAGGGGGTTTATTGAGAGGAGTTACAGGTGGAGAGGGTTATTGAGTGGAGTTACAGGTGAAGGGGGTTATTGGGTGGAGTTACAGGTGGAAGGGGTTATTGAGAGGGGTTACAGGGAGGTAATCACACCTCAGGTACAAGGAGGAGGTAGATGGGTTGCACTCAGGGAATGGAAAGGGAACTGGCAGGCAGCGCAGGGATCCCCTGTGGCCATTCCAACATCAAGTATACCACTTTAGATACTGTTTGGGGGGACGACTTACCAGGGGTAAACAAGTCTCTGGCACAGAGTCTGTCCCCATTGCTCAGAAGTGAAAGGGAAAGAGGAGCAGAGCATTAGTCATTGAGGACTCCATATTTAGGAGGGCAAGAGACTCACGGTTGGTGTGTTGCCTCTCAGGTGCCAAGGTTCGTAATGTCTCTGCTCGTGTTTTCAGGATCCTTGCAGAGGAGGGAGAGCAGCCCCACGTTGTGGTCGACATCGGCACCAACGACATAGGAAGGAAAAGAGATGGGGATTTAAGGCAGAAATTCAGGGAGCTAGGGTAGAAGCTTAGAGCTAGAACAAACAGAGTTGTTATCTCTGGTTTGTTTCCCATGCCACATGCTAGTGAGGCAAGGATTCGGAGAGAGAAGAGTTGAACATGTGGCTACAGGGATGGTGCAGGAGGGAGGGTTTTGGATTCCTGGATAATTGAGACTCTTTCCGGGGTAGGTAGGATCTCTACAAACAAGATGGTCTTCACCTGAACCCGAGCGATGCCAATATCCTTTTTGGGGGGGGGGGGGGGGGTGGAGAAGAGAGCAGAATTTGCTGACATTCTTCAGGTATGTTTAAGCTAATTCAGCAGGGGGATGGGAACTCAAACTGTAGTTCAAGTATACCAGAGGTGAAGAATAGGGAGGTCCGAAATAAGGTTTCAGGGTCACAAGAAGGCACCAGCAAGCAAGAGGTTGGTTTGAAGCGTGTCTACTTCAACGCCAGGAGCATCCAGAATAAGATGGGTGGACTTGCAGCATGGATTGGTACCTGGGATTTCAATGCTGTGGCCATTTCAGAGACAGGTGTAGAGCAGGCACAGGAATGGTTGTTGCAAGTTCCGGGATTTAGATGTTTCAGTTAGAACAGAGAAGATGGCAAAAGAGGTGGGGGTGTGGCATTGTTCGTCAAGGACAATATTATGGCTGCAGAAAGGACATTTGAGGAATCATTAGCTGAGGTATATGGACTGAGATTAGAAACAGGAAAGGAGAGGTCACCCTGTTGGGAGTTTTTTCTAGTCCTCTGAATAGTTCCAGAGATGTAGAGGAAAGGATAGAACAGATGATTCTTGTAGGAGTGAGAATGACAGGGTAGTTGTGATGGGGGACTTCAATTTTCCAAACATTGATTGGGAATACTATACTTCAAGGACTTTAGATGAGTCAGTTGTCCATTGTATGTAGACGGGCCAACAAAGGGCAAGGCCACATTAGATTTGGTACTCGGTAATGAACCCAACCTGGTGAGCACTTATGTTTACTTGAACGAAGGAAAGGGATAGGTATATACTGGCGGGCAAGAGCTACAGGCTGGGTGATAGGCAATTACCTTGCAATTAGACAAGATTTTGGATGCATAGATGGGGAAGGAAACTGCAGGGGATGGGCACAATTGAAGTGTGGACCTTATTCAAGGAAGGGAGGAGGTGTCGAGCGCAGGAGCTGTGGTTTACTAAAGAAGTTGAAGCTCCTGTCAAGCAGAAGGAAACGGCTTATGTTAGGATGAGATGTGAAGGCTTAGTTGAGAGTTACATGGTAGCCAGGAAAGACCTAAAGAGAGAGCTAAGATAGTGAGGAGGGGACATGAGAAGTTGTTTGTGGATGGGATCAGGGAAAATCCTAAAGCTTTCTAAAGGTATGTAA
Source organism: Hemiscyllium ocellatum (assembly GCF_020745735.1). Taxonomy (NCBI): domain Eukaryota; kingdom Metazoa; phylum Chordata; class Chondrichthyes; order Orectolobiformes; family Hemiscylliidae; genus Hemiscyllium; species Hemiscyllium ocellatum. The sequence continues at coordinate 60,666,197 of NC_083406.1, read as the reverse complement.
GGGATAAAAGAATGACTAGAGTAAGATTATGGACAATTAAGGACAGTAACGGGAAGTTATACGAGTCAGAGGAGATGGGGAAGCGCTAAATGAATATTTTTTATCAGTATTCACATTGGAAAAAGATAATGTTGTCAAGGAGAATTCTGAGAAACAGGCTATTAGACTAGATGGGATTGAAGTTCACAAGGAGGAGGTGGGAGAAATTCTGGCAAGTGTGAAAATAGATAAATTCCCTGGGCCGGATGGGATATATCCTAGGATTCTCTGGGAAGCCAGGAAACCTTTGGCTTTGATCTTTATGTAGTCATTGTCTCCAGAAATAGAACCAGAAGACTGGAGTATATCAAATGTTTTTACCTTGTTCAAGAAGGGGAGTAGAGACAACCCTAGTAATTATAGACCAATGAGTCTTACTTTGCTGTGGGTAAAGTGTTGTAAAAGGTTATAAGAGATAGGATTTATAATCATCTCGATAGGAATAAGTTGATTAGGGATAGTCAACATGGTTTTGTGAAGGGTAGGTCGTGCCTCACCAACCTTATTGAGTGCTTTGAGAAGGTGGCCAAACAGGTGGATAAGGGTAAAGCCATTGATGTGTGCATATGGATTTCAGTAAGGTGTTTGATAAGGTTTCCCATGGTAGGCTACTGCAAAAAAATAGAGGGATGGAATTGAGGTTGATTTAGCAGTTTGGATCAGAAATTAGCTAGCTGAAAGAAGACAGAGGGTGGTGGTTGATAGGAAATGTTCATCCTGGAGTTCAGTTACTAGTGGTGTACTGCAAGGATCTGTTTTGGATCGACTGCTGTTTGTCACTTTCATAAACGACCTGGATGAGGGTGTAGAAGAATGGGTTAGTAAATTTGCAGACAACACTAAGATCAGTACAGTTGTAGATAGTGTTGAGTGATGTTGTAGGTTACAGATGGACAGAGATAAGCTGCATAGCAGCACTGAGAGGTGGCAATTGAGTTTAAAGCAGAAAAGTATGAGATGATTCACTTTGGAAGGAGTAACAGGAATGCAAAGTACTGGGCGAACGGTAAGCTTCTTGGTAGTGTAAATGAGCAGAGAGATCTCGGTGTTCATGGACATAGATCACTGAAGGTTGATAGGGCTGTTAAGAAGGCATATGGCTTTTATTAGTAGAGGGATTGAGTTGCGGAACCATGAGGTCATGCTGCTGCTGTACAAAACTTTAATGCAGCTGCACCTGGAGTGTTGTGGACAGTTCTGGTCACTGCATTATAGGAAGGATGTGGAAGTTTTGGAAAGGGTTCAGAGGAGATTTGCCAGGATATTGCCTGGTATGAAGGGAAAATATTAAGATGAAAGATTGAGGGACTTGAGGCTGTTTTCATTAGAGTAAAGAAGGTTGAGAGGTGACTTACTTGAGACATACAAGTTAATCAGAGGGTTAGATTGAGTGTTTAGTGAGAACTTTTATCCTAGGATGGTGATGGCCAGCACTTAGGGGCATTGCTTCAAATTGAGGGATGATATAGTAGAGATGTCAGAGGTAACTTCTCTACTCAGAATAGTAGGGGCGTGGAATGCATTGCCTGCAACATTTATAGACTCGACAACTTTATGGGCAGTTAAATGGTCATTGGATAGGCATAGAAGGCGGCTTTTGGCACACTGGCCTTCATCAGTCAGGGCATTGAGTATAGAAGTTGGGAAGTAATGTTGCAGTTGTACAGGATGTTGGTGAGGCCACACTTGAAGTATTGTGTTCAGTTTTGGTCACCTTGCTATAGGAAGGCTGTTATTAAACTGGAAAGAGTGCAGAAGAAATTTACAAGTATGTTGCCAGGACTCAAGGGCCTGAGTTATAGGGAGAGGTTGGACAAGCTAGGACTTTTTTCTTTAGAGCATAGGAGACTGAGGGGAAATCTTATAGAAGTGTTTAAGATCATGAGAGAGGTGGATAGGTTGAATGCACTCAATCTTTTTCACAGGGTTGGGGAATCTTGGACTAGAGGGCATCAGCTTAGGGTCAGAGGGGAAAGAATAAAAGGGAACCTGAGGGGCAACCTCTTTTTTTTAACAGAGGTTGGTATGCAGTTGGAATGAGCTGCCAGCAGAAGTGGTTGAGGGGGTACATTAACAATAGTTAAAAGACATTTGGGCAAATACATGGATAGCAAAGGTTTAGAAGGAAATGGGGAAAGTGCAGAGAAATGGGGTTAGCGTGGATGGACATTTTGGTCGGTATGGACCAGTTTTGGTGAAAAGGCCTGTCTCCATGCTGTAGGATTCTTTGAGTTAAGAGCGTGGATGGACACATAGAACTGCAATATTATTACCAGAGCCATGGTTGAGGGAGGGACAAGACTGGCAACTTGACATTCTGGGGTATAGGATCTTCAGGCAGAACAGGATAGGGTTAAGAAGATGGTGGTGTTGCATTATTAATTAGTGAATCAATTACAGTACTAAGGAGGAATCATATCTTGGAAAGTTGCCAAATAGGGTTTTGTGGGTAGATTGCAGGAATAAAAAGGGGACAGTCACACTGTTCAAGGCATATCATTTTTGTCTGGAGGGCAATTGAGGAGCAGATACATAATTAGTTCACTACAGCATGTAAAAATAAAAAGAGCAGTTAAATTAGGCGATGTCAAATACCCCAATATTAATTGTGATTATCATAGTATAAAAGGTTTTGAGGCAAGGGGGTTAATTTCTTGAAATCTATATACAGAGAGTTTTTTAATGTCAAATTGTAGATCATTTAACAAGAGATAGTGCAGTGCCTGGCCTAATTTTGAGAAGTGATGCCAGACTGATGCTCAAAGTGACAGTGGGGGAGCATTTTGGTGATAGCAACCACTACACTGTATGTTTTAAGTTTGTTATGGAAAGGGAAAAAGATAGTCTGCAAACAAAAAGGGTTTTGGATTGGAGGGAGGCAAAATTTATGAAAATAATGTTTGATCTCGACAAAATAAACTGGAACAGCTATCAGAAGGTATATCTACAGAAGAACAGTGAGAGAAATTCAAAACGAAGGGAGAGGGAGGGATGATGGGGGTGGGGGTAATGGCCCCAACATATACCCTTTGGGCTGAACTTTAGAAGCAACAAGCCCATAATCACTAAAGATATTCAGCACTGGATAAAAAGGAAAAAAGTGTGGCATATAACAGATAAAAAAGGGAGCAAAACAACGGAAGCCCTCGAGTAGTATAAGAGTGCAGGGAGAAACATGAAAGCAATAGGAAGAACAAAGAAGGGATTCTATGCTATGTTGAAGGGCATAGACAAGATGAAGCATACAGGGAGCCAATGCATTAGCATGCCAAAGGATAAGGGACACAGCAGATCTAGGTTCTATATGGTTCTGTACAATGTACTTGAATGAACAATTGAAGTGTCATAATATTCAAGGCTATGGATGTGGTGCAGGAAAGTGGTACCAGTGTAGATAGGAAATTGTAGGTAGACCAAAGGGCCACTTCTGTTCTATATGATTCTATAACTGAGAGGTGACTGTATTAAAGCATAACCAATTCTTAGGTGATATGAGGTTGGCAGATGCTATTCTGTTGTGGGAAAATTTTGAAGTAGACAGCATAACCTGAGTAAGGGATCATGTATTTAAGACAGAAGTGAAGAGGAATTTCTTCTTTAAGGGTAGTAAACCTGTGGCATTCTTTGTTGCAGAGAACTGTAGAGCTTGAGATCATTACATATATTCAAGGGTGAGATTGACAAATGTTTAATCAAAGAAATGGGGGAGGGGCAGGAAAATGGAATTGAGATTAAACAATGGATGATCTAATAATGTCAGTGCAATGACCATCTCTAATAAGAGATAATCTAATCACTACTCTCCGACAGTCAGTGATGCAACCAAGACTGAATCTCACATTACCAACATTTTGCAGGTTACCACTGATCAGAAACCCAACTGGATAAACAGTGGCTACAAGGAGCAGGTCAGAGATTGGAATATCATGGTGAATAACTTACCCCTTGGTTCTCCAAAGTCTGTTCACCATCTACAAGGCACAAATTAGGAATTTTAAAATCACACAACACCAGGTTATAGTCCAACAGGTTTAATTGGAAGCACAATAGCTTTCGGAGCGATGTTCCTTTATCAGGTGATCACCTGATGAATGAGTGTCGCTCCGAAAACAAGTGTGCTTCCAATTAAACCTGTTGGACTATAACCTGGTTTTGTGTGATTTTTAACTTTGTACACCCCAGTCCAACACCGGCATCTCCAAATCAAATTAGGAATGCTCTCCACTTGCCTGGATGAGTGCTCCAACACTCAAGATACCATGCAGGACATTCAGAGCACTTGCTTGGCACATCTCCACAGCTGAAAATGTGTTGCTGGAAAAGCGCAGCAGGTCAGGCAGCATCCAAGGAGCAGGAGAACCGACGGTTCGGGCATGAGCCCTTCTTCAGGAAGGGCTGAAGAAGGGCTCATGCCCAAAACGTCGATTCTCCTGCTCCTTGGATGCTGCCTGACCTACTGCGCTTTTCCAGCAACGCATTTTCAGCTCTGATCTCAAGCATCTGCAGTCCTCACTTTCTCCACCACATCTACATACATCCACTCCCTCCACCATTGAAGCTCAATAGCAGAAATGTGTACTGTCTGCAAGATGCACTGCAGAAATTTGCCAAAAGCTCTTAGGCAGCACCATTCAATCCCATGACCTCTTTCATCTGGAAGGGTAAGGGCGGCAGATACATGTGAACACCACCTCCTGCAAGCTCCCTTCCAAGTCTTCCACAATCTTGGAATTCCTTCCTTAACAGCATTCTGGGTCTACCTAAGCACATGGACTGCAGCAGTTCAAGAAAGCTGCTCACCAACATATTCTCGGAGTGCAACAAAGAATGGGCAAAAAATGCTGGCCCTACCAGTGGCATCTACATCCCATGAACAAATAAAAAAAACTCATGCCCTGCTGACATCTCCTGGCATGCTATGTCAATTCCACAGCTTAGCTTCTACTTGGTTTTATTTCATTGGCAAACATAGATCACTATCTTTTGATCTGAAGTCATAATATAAGTCATAAGTCTCTGAGGCTCCAGCACTCAACTAATCACAGCCTGTCAAATTAAAATGCCCGTTTATGTCCAGTGTGCTTCCTGTCTCGATTCATGTTAATATATCACATCCAAACGTCATAAGCCCACACATTTGTGCAGGATCTTGCTGAACATAGTTTAAAAATTCAACTACATGTATTTATTGATTCCCCTTTATCTGTGTTACTATTTAGTGTTAAATACAACTTCTATCTTATAAGACCATATTGACTTGTAATCATATTCTGCCAACGTGCTTTGTTAGAACTTCCTTAATAATCAATTCCAGAATGAAGGAGTTGATATTTGGCTAACTGAACATGTGTTCTCTCTTCTCGATTACAGCTGCCACAGTTGCTAACTTCAAAACCTGGAAATGTTGTGGAGTCTACAGGAATGTGAAAAAATGCAGCATTTCCACCATCTCTGCAGCTCTAGTATTATGAACTCTACGCCCTTTTGAATTATTTGTTAAAGTATTTCCCTACATTTACCTGCGCACATTTTAATCTTTGTATTCAATCAGCCTTTGCCAGCTTTCACCTCAAACCTATGCCTTCGGTTTTATTAAAATTCTGTTGTGATTGGATTGTCACTTTCAAACTTGAGGAATTCTATTGTATAATAATCACTATTTCTCCATGCATCCCATATTGTGAGATTATTAATTAACTCTTATTCATTACACAATAGATTTGAAATAGCTTTAGTATTTAGTACCATAACATATTGTTCCAGGAATGCATTCTGCTAACTCACCTTCGAGACCACCTTTGTCAATATGCTATTTCTAGCCTATATAAAGTTTAAAGGCTCCATGATTAAATTACCTTTGTTACATGCACCAACACGCCAATGTCAGTGCTTCCCAAACCTTTTCCTACTGTGACTCCATTTCAGGCCTTGAAAACTGCTATGAACTCTCTCAGTTATTGGTGCAGGAATCAAGCCTCAAAAGATTAAATATCTAGATCACATCCACCTTTATAAAGCATGTATTTAATGGACCATCACATCACTTAACAACTCAGACATAGCTCCACTGCACAAACCTCAGAATCACACCATGAAACCAATGGGAATTATAACCCATAATCTGGGAGGCCTTCCCTCATGTCATGTTTAATGATCAGGGCTATACCACTCCCTATTTCCCAATCTACCCTTTTTTTAAAAAAAATGATGTGCATTTTTAAAATATATTTTCTAATCTTGATCACCCCCCATAACCATGGCTTTGCGATTAATTCTACTTGGGCCACTCATCCTCTCTCTTATTAAAGATGCTCTATGCATTCAGCTAGCGGTTTTATTTTCTCAAACTATTTCCTCTAAGGTCTTTCCTCTGATACCTCTCAGAGGTGGTGATAGTGTAGTGGTAATGTTACTTGACTAGTAATCCAGTAGGCCTAGATTAATGTTCTCGGGTCATAGATTCAAATCCCATGATGGCAGATGGTGAAATTTGAACTCAATAAAATCATAAAAAGCTATCATGGTCATAAGAACCCATTTAGTTTACAGATGAATGCTGTTTAGGAAAGGAAAATCTACCATCCTTCCTCAGTCTGGCCTACACATGATTGCAGACCCATAGAAGCATGGGTCTGAACTCTGAACTGCCCTCTGGGCAATAAATGCTAGGCTGAGCAATGCACTCACCCTGAGAACAAATATAACAAAGAATTATCAAACTTTATTCCACTCAGTCTTTACCCACATCAATATACTTCCTTATACATCAACTTTTATCCTTAATTTTTAAATGTTTCTCCCAGTCTCTTCCCTTTACAGTTATCATGTTTGCTACTGCATTCATAGTTAAATGCTCTTCTTGCTTCCTGTCACACTCTAGTTCTTGTTACCTACACACCACCCTGCATTATTGCCTTGTCATTTCTATTTAAACTCTTCAAAACTCTTGTGAACCTCTATCTCCAAAACTTAAAGTCCTCGTTAGGTGGTCAGCAGGACACTGTTCGCTACATAGTTCAAGTGAAGACTGAATTTTACAACTTTCTCATTCTTCAGCACTGGTCCCAGCACTCTATGAATGAAAGCCATTTTCCTGATAAGAAATTTTTAAAATTTACACAAGGATAGTATTGAGGACATACTTAATGCAAGTTTCTTTTTGAAAAAGGTAGTTTAACTCAGTAACCAGAGATAACAGTTATGTAGTATTTTTAATCTTGAAATCTAATTAGATAAGTAAGGATGTTGTGTAATCTAAGATGAAAGATGGGAAAAAGTTGTGGGTGTAAGAGCTGATGCTTTTTTAGGGTGGTGTTCTAGGTGTTGCAGCTGATTTCCTTGAATTCAGAAGCAATAGTTACTTTTTTAAGCGGGTGCATTGTTTTGGAACTTTGGGGAAAGAAAGATTGAAACAATGGCACTTCAAAAAGGAGGAAGGGAGGTAAAGGTCGAGACCATGTGGTCAGTGAATCAACTAAGAAAGAAACCTAGGTAAAAACAATGACTGCAGATGCTGGAAACCAGATTCTGGATTAGTGGTGTTGGAAGAGCACAGCAGATTCCTGATGAAGGGCTTTTGCCCGAAACGTCGATTTCGCTGCACTTTGGATGCTGCCTGAACTGCTGTGCTTTTCCAGCACCACTAATCCAGAATCTAAGAAAGAAACTTACACTACTGCCTGACACAGCAGTGAATCTGCACAACTACTGCCTTTGCTGCATTCAAGTATCTCTGGACATCAAAGTGTGTCTAAGAAAAATAAACAAACTGCGAAATTCACAGCTGACCTTGGAGGAACTTGTGCTGGAGAGCTCATAGCATTGGAGCAGCTAAGTGTGTAGTTGTTTTAAGTGTAACCTTGCTGTTCCTTTTCTTTGTAAATCTACAATAGGAAGTAGAGTGGGTTTTTTTTTGATTATAGGTTTTCTTGAGACCTGTCTTGATGAAATTTTAAAGATATAAAACCCCGGATATCAAGTTAGCCTGGAGCAGTGTTTTTTAGAGAAGTAAGACTGTGTTATTCTCTGGGTCTATAGAATGTTAAGCTGCAAAGATGGCCTTTAGAAGAGTGATGTGCAATTCCTGTAGGATGTGGGAGACTTTGTAGAGTTTCCATGTTATTGATGACTATGTCTGCAGGAAGTGTGTTTGGCTGTGAATCCTATCAGATTGCAAGTAATGAGGAATTTACAGGCAATGAGGAATTTACAGGAGCTAGGTGTGCAATGGATGGCAGTTATAGGAAGGGAGAAAAACCACAGATACAGACAAGGAGATGGGATACCTCCAGGAAAGGTAGGAGAGAGAGGCAGGTAGTGCAGGAATCTCATGTGGCTATCCCATCTCAAACGTGTATGCTGTTTTGGAAATTATGAACTCTCAGGGGAATTTAGCACAAACAGCCAAATTTCTGGTACAGAGACTTGCTCTCATGTAACAAGGCATACATCAGGCTCCAAGTGATTAATTGTGATGGGGAACTCTCTAGACAGAGGCACAGACAGATGTTTCTGCAGCCAACAGCGAGAAATCAGAGTGCTGTGCTGCCTCCCTGGTGCCCGGATCAAGGATATCTCGGAGAGAGTGCAAATTTGTTCTCAAATGGGAGTGGGACCAGCAGGAGGTCGCTGTACACATTGGAACTAATGACATAGAAAGGAACAAGGATGAGATTCTGAAGAGAGAATATAGGAAGATACTGAGGAAAGAGATCAGTTTGACACTGGTACTGTTGGGAAAAAGGAGCAAATCAAACAGTTGGGGCAGGCAGAAACAAAGCAGAGAATGGAGGTAGGACTGATAAATTAAATTGCATTTATTTCAATGCTAGAGGACTAACCGGGAAGGAAGCGGAACTCAGGGAATGTTTAGGAACATGGGCCTGGGATATTAGATTAGATTAGATTCCCTACAATATGGAAACAACCCTCTGAAGAGTAACCTAACCAGACCCATTCCCCTACTCTATATTTATTCTTGACTAATGCACCTATGGGCAATTTAACATGGCCAATTCACCTGACCTGCACATACTTGGATTATGGGAAGAAACCAAAGCACCTGGAGGAAACCCACTCAGACAAGGGGAGAATATGCAAACTCCACACAGTCACCCGAGGTGGGAATCAAACCTGGGCCCCTGGCGCAGTGAGGCAGCAGTGCTAACCACTGAGCCACCGTGCTGCCAGAGACATGGCTCAGGGATGAAGAGGAACGGCATCATAATGTTCCTGGGTATAGATGCTGCAGGGAAGGATAGAAAGGGGAGGCGGAGACAGAGAAGGCGGAGTGGCGTTTTTGATAAGGGATAACATTACAAATGTACTTAGGGATAATATTCCTGGCAATACACCCAATGAAGTTATTTGGGTGGAACTGAAAAATAAGAAAGGGATGATCATCTTATTAGGACTGTATTACAGACCCTCCAGCAGTCAGCAGAAAATTGAGAAGCAAATTTGTAAGGAGATCTTAGTTAACTATAAGAATAATAGGGTAGTTATGGTAAGGGATTTTAACTTTCCAAACATAAACTGGCGTTGTTATAGTGTTAAGGGTTTAGATAGACAGGAATTTGTTAAGTGTATACAAGAACATTTTCTGATTCAGTATGTGGATGTAACTACTAGAGAAGGTGCAAAACCTGATCTATTCTTGCGAAATAAGGCAGGACAAGTGACTGGAGGAGCACTTTGAGGCCAGCGAACATAGTTCTAATAATTTGAAAAGAGTGATGGAAAAAGATAGACTGGATCTAAAAGTTAAAGTTCTAAATTGGAGGATCGCCAATTTTGACGCCATTAGACAAGAACTTTCAAAAATTGATTGGGTGCAGATGTTTGCAAGTAAAGGGATGGCTAGATAATGAGAGTCCAGAGAGAATATGTTCCTTTAGGGTGAAAGGCAAGTCTGGTAGGTGTAGAGAATGCTGGATGACTAGAGAAATTGAGGCTTTGGTCAAAAAAAAGGAGGATGCAAATGTCTTGTATTGTTATGAAGGTGTAAGGGGAAGTGTACCTTGAAGAGAGTTGAAGGACTTAGCAAGAGCACAGAGTGCTGGAGAATTTACAAAGTAACATTTGGTCCAGCAGCTAGCAGTACTCAGTTTAAATTATGCCCCAATATACTAACCTCCAATTAAGTTTGAATTTAGTATTTTGACAATATTAAAACTAATGAAATGATCTGGGTATAAGACCCGGATAATACGAACAGCTGGAGAAGAATGGCCAAAAGACCAAAAGACGTAGGCTGCTGGTAAGAACTCTGAGAGGTACCTGACCAGAGGGGTTTGTACAAGGAAAAAGGATCAACACTGACCTGAGAGAAAAGCTACAGAGGAAAATATCAAGAGAAGATTCGACAGCTGGCTGGTTTTGAAATTTGAATTCTTCTGTAAATCTTAAATCGGGGCTTTTAGTATTGTAGAGAGGAAGATAAACGATAGGTTTAGATTAGTTAGTTGTTACTTAATTATTCTCTGTCAGACTTTAAAAAATTAAAGTTGCTAATTTTTACTTTAAATAGTGACTTTTGGGATAGTTCTTTCCCTCTCAAATTTTAACAGATTACAGCACGGGGTAAATAATTTCAGTCTTGCAGGTTTAAATGAGCCGGGGGGGGGGGGTTGGAGGGGGTGGTTTACCCCTGGTTGTACCTGTTTGTGGGATTGTCATCTGGACTTGAACTGGTTTAGACAGATTTGAAAAGATTTGGGGTACGAAAAATTTCAGCCGATTTAAACACTTGTAGTTTAGTATCCTAGATCTTTAAAATAAAATGTAGGTGAGACAACTTGCTTAATTTGGTAACTTGTGGTTGATTAAATCAAAAATTAGAGAAATGGCTCTGAAAACCGCTAAAGAGGTTCTGGGTTTTGAAGCTGATTCTCAAATTTGCCAAGAAAGTTTAGAAGGAATGAAAAAGGCCATACCTTTAGAATTAGCAAATAAGTTAGATTTGGGTTTAACCAAGGACAAAAGTAAAGCTGAAATTCAAAGAGAATTACTCAAACACTTAGGGGTATCAGAGAAACAGCTAAGTGCAGTAGAGGTAGAAAAACTTCAATTACAACTGGGGAAATTGAGTTAGAAGATAAACAAAGGGAGAGAAAGAGAGAGAGAAGAAAAAGAAAGAGAGAGTGAGAGGGAGAGAGGAAAAAGAGAGAGAAGGTTCTTAGGTGAACAAAGAGAGAGAGGAAAGGGAGAGACAAAGAGAATTTGAACTTGAGAAGTTGCAACTTAGTCAGCAAAGTCAAGTTAATAGAATGGAGATTTCATTATTTCATTTGAAAAATTGGCTAAACAGATGGAGTAGTACAGGAATTTATGGGTAATGCTAGCTCAGACTAAACTGGTTGGCAGAGCTGCACTGTCAGATGAGGGGTCAAGAGATTATGAAAAGGTTAAACAGGCTATTTTAAGTCTTATAAATTGGTACCAGAAGCATATAGGCAGCGGTTCAGAAACACAAAGAAGGAACCAAGTCAGACTTATGTCGAGTTTGAAAGAATTAAACATAGTCATTTTGATAGGTGGGTGCATGCTTTAAAAATAGATAAGACCTTTAAGGCTCTACAAGAGATTATTCTGCTGGATGAGTTTAAAAACTCAGTTCCAGAGACGGTAAGAATTTGCATGGAGGAACAGAAAGTTCAGGAAGTGAGAAAGGCAGCAGAATTAGCAGATTGGTACATTAAATAAGCTTTTGGCCAGAATTTTGTCTTGTGAAGGACTGAGGTTGTAAGAAGGGGAGATCCCATACTAAGAAAGAAAGAGTTGAGAACACTATTAAGAATTTACCACAGGTTAAAGAAGCTCAAAATGGTGGATAGGAAGTGTGTCAGGTGTTTTCACTGTAATGGTGTAGGAATTTACAGTGCTGCTAGTTTCAGAAGGGCACTGGGAAAAGGTGTTTTCACTGCCAGGAGGTGGGACACAAAGTCATAGTGCTGGTCTTTAAAGAAAGGCACTGTAGGAAAAGATGTGGTAAAAGAAGCTAAGTTTGTGGCATTAGTGAAAGTAGTAAAGGAGACCCCAAGAAGAACCGAGGAGAGTGCATAGCCTAGGCAGGTGATGGGTATGGAGTTACTACCTGATCTCTAACAGAGAATTTGCCTCTCAGGGTAAAGTTTATTCACAAAGAGGGGGAGAACAAGAAATTATAATTTTGAGAGATACAGGATCTAACAAGTCGCTGATAGTAAAGGATGAGCGAGCATGTACTCTTTCTGATCTGTTACCCGAGAGTATTGTAATTTGTGGGATAGATGGACAGAAATTTAGCATTTCTTTATGCAAGATGGGGGAGGTACTAAATGAGTATTTTACATGAACATGTAAGATATACAGTGTGTGGAAATAGATGACGACATTTTGAAAAATGTCCACATTAGAGATGTGGTGGTGCTGGATGTCTTAAAATGTATAATGGTGGATAAATCCCCAGAATCTGATCAGGTGTACCACTTTCTGTGAAAAACTAGGGAAGTGATTGCTGGACCCCTTGCTGGGATATTTGGACCACAATAGTCATTGATGAGGTGTCAGAAGACTGGAGATTGCTAATGTGTCACTATTTAAGAAAGGTAGTAAGGAAAAGTCAGAGAACTATAGACTGGTCAGCCTGACATCAGTGGCGGGCAAGTTGTTGGAAGGAATCCTGAGGGACAGGATTTACATGTAATTGGAAATACAAAGACTGATTAGGGATAGTCAACCTGGCTTTGTACAAGGGAGATCATTTCTCACGAACTTGATTGAGCTATTTTAAGTAATGAAGAGGATTGAAGAAGGTAGAGTGATGGACTCTACAAGTTCGACAAGATTCCTCATGGTAGACTGGTTAGCAAGGTTAGATCACATGGAATATAGGCGGTGGTGATGTAGTTTGAGAACCACAAAAGAAAAACATTTTATTTTCACTTCCTTATGATGGTGTATTGGGAATGATGGTTAAAGATCCTCTATTAAAGTGACTCACTGCAGGTTTGATCAAGTACCTATCCTCTGACAGAGTGAGACTGGAAATCACAGTGAAGGTCGGGCTGCTATCTCCAAACTGCCAAAATGGTCTGGAGCCATGCATGTGGATTTTAATTTCAGCCCCAGGCAAAGGAATTTGTTCTCCCTGGACAAGACTGATAGCCTTAGTTATAGATCTTATTAACTATATAACCTGTCCCTATTAGCATACTTACTTACCTATTAAAAGGGTATGTGAAGACCAACAATGGGAACAAAACAAAAATCCTATTATCTAAACCCTTATCCATTAACATACAATTGTAAATAATACAATAAACAGCTCCTGTAAACCATTCGCTATTTGTCACAGGAAGTCAGCAATTGCCTGGCATTGTAATATTGTGAAATATTGGTCTTAAACAATATAATAGCAATCAGCCATGTGACTTTAAGACTTCTGTATTAGTCACACCCAAATAAGATATAAATATACTGCTTGCATATAAAAGAACATAGAACAATACAGCGCAGAACAGGCCTTTCCGCCCTTGATGTTGCACTGACCTGTGAACAATTTGCAGCTAGTCCCACGACACTATCCCATCATCATCCATGCGTTTATCTAAGGATTGTTTAAATCTCTCTAATGTGGCTGAGTTGATGACATTGGCAGATAGGTCATTCCACGCCCTTACCTGAGTAAAGAACCTGCCTCTGACATCGGTTTTAAATCTATCACCCCTCAATTTGTAGTTATGCCTCCTCATACAAGCTGACATCATCATCCTAGGAAAAAGACTTTCACTGTTTACCCTGTATAATCCTCTGATCATCTTGTATGTCTCTATCAAATCTCCTCTTATAGTCTTCTCCTTCCCAATGAGAACAGACCCAAGTCTCTCAGCCTTTCCTCATAAGATCTTCCCTCCAGACCAGGCAACATCCTGGTAAATCTCCTCTGCACCTTTTGCAACACTTCCACACCCTTCCTGAAATATGGCGACCAAAACTGTACATAATATTCCAAGTGTGGCCGCACCAGCGTTTTGTATATTTGCAGCATGATATTGCAGCTCTGGAACTCAACCCCTCTACGAATGAAACCTAACACACTGTATGCCTTCTTAACAGCACTATCCAACTGGGTGGCAACTTTCAGGGAAGGTCCCGGGAGTGGAGGTTGGGTTGGTACGGGATGTGGACCCGACGAGGGAGTCACGAAGGGAGTGGTCTCCCTTCCCCTGCAACCGCAGGAAATGTAAAACTTGCGCCCACACCTCCTCCCTCACTTCCTTCCAAGGCCCCAAGGGATCATTCCATATCCGCCACAAGTTCACCTGTACCTCCACACATATCATCTATTGCATCCGCTGCACCCGATGTGGCCTCCTCTATATTGGGGAGCCGGGCCACTTACTTGCAGAACGCTTCAGAGAACACCTCTGGGACGCCCGGACCAACCAACCCAACCACCCCGTGGCTCAACTCTCCCTCCCACTCCACCGAGGACATGCAGGTCCTTGGACTCCTCCACCGGCAGAACATAACACGACGGCTGGAGGAGGAGCGCCTCATCTCAGGCCTGGGAACCCTCCAACCACAAGGAATGAACTCAGATTTCTCCAGTTTCCTCATTTCCCCTCCCCCCACCTTGTCTCAGTCGGTTCCCTCAACTCAGCACCGCCCTCCTAACCTGCAATCTTCTTCCTGACCTCTCCGCCCCCACCCCACTCAGGCCTATCACCCTCACCTTGACCTCCTTCCACCTATCACATCTCCATCACCCCTCCCCCAAGTCCCTCCTCCCTACCTTTTATCTTAGCCTGCTTGGCACACTCTCCTCATTCCTGATGAAGGGCTTATGCCCGAAATGTCGAATTTCCTATTCCTTGGATGCTGCCTAACCTGCTGTGCTTTAACCAGCAACACATTTGCAACCAAGATGGAAATGACCATTTCAGGTGCTACTGACCACCCTCACGGCTGTGAAAGTGCAAGGACAACCCCGGTGAATACACAGAACCGACAAAAGAGTCAGCACAGAAACAGGCAACGATTAGAGACAAAGATATATTCCATACTTGTGACATTAAGAATAGATGGATTTCAACCTAACAGCCCTATGCATAATAACTTTTGCATTTGGCCTATCTGACACCCATGTGACGGGGGTATACCTTTGTGGCCGATATTTTTTCACTGACATGAGGTGGCTGAATGGCTACTGTGTCTGAGCCTTTCTGGTGATCCTACCAACACTGAATGCACGGGAATGGCAGTTGGGGGCTTAGCAGTGGCACAGAATGGAGGCCACTTGGAGAAATGGGAACCCATTGCTACTAATTGTATTAGCCTGCATTCTCATACTCTGGTGCTTACGGCCACTGTTCTCAGAATATGATCGTTATAGACTCTGACGGGACCTGTTTGATCATCGAATGATCAATAGGAGGAAATGAAGTTTGAGAACTACAAAAGAAAAACATTCTATTTTCACTACCTTATGATGGTGTATTGGGAATTCAAGGGTTAAAGATCCCCTATTAAAGTGACTCACTGCAAGTTTGATAGAGAGTGCTTGTCCTCTGACAGAGTGAGACTGGAAATCACAGTGAAGGTCTGGCTGCTATCTTCAAACTGCCAAAATGGTCTGGAGTCATACATGTGGATTTTACTTTCCGCCCCAGGCAAAGGTGTTTGTTTTCCCTGGACAAGACTGATAGCCTTGGTAATAGATCTGCTTCATTGCCTCCTGTCCCTATTAGCATACTTCCTTACCTATCAACACGGGTATGTGAAGACCAACAATGGGGAAACAAAAATCCTATTATCTAAACCCCTTAGCCATTAACATATGATTGTGAATAATACAATAAACAGCTCCTGTAAACCATCTGCTATTTGTCACAGGAAGTCAGCAATTACCAGACATTGTAAGATTGTGAAAGGCCTGTCTTAAACAACATAATAGCAATCAGCCATGTGACTTTAATCCTTCTGTATTAGTCACCCAAATAAGATATAAAATATACTGCTTGCATGTAAAGTTCAGATTCATCGAGGGCGCCACCACAAGAAGACTCCTTTGTTGTCACCCAGAATCTCTTGCCAGCCATCCAGAAATAAAGCATCTATTTTTGAACTGAAATTTGTGTTGTCTGGAGTTGAGAGTCAAACTTATACAGAGCACACAAATTGAGAGGTTATGTTATGGCTGTGCAAGACATTGGTTAGCCCACTTTTAGAATACTGTGTGCAATTCTGGTCTCCCTCCAAAAGGATGTTGAGAAACATGACAGGGTTCAAAAAAGATTTACAAGGATTTAAAATCTGATTGAAGATTTGTAACTCGGGTGTCCGTTGTTGTGGTTCTGCTCGCCGAGCTGGAAGTTTTTGCTGCAAACGTTTCGTTCCCTGGCTAGGGAACATCATCAGTGCTGTTGGAGCCTCGTGTGAAGCACTGCTTTGATGTTTCTTCCGGTATTTATAGTGGTTTGTTCTTGCCGCTTCCGGGTGTCAGTTTCAGCTGTAGTGGTTTGTATATGGTGTCCAGGTCAATGTGTCTGTTGATGGAGTTTGGGGATGAATGCCATGCTTCTAGGAATTCTCTGGCTGTTCTCTGTCTGGCTTGTCCTATGATAGTGGTGTTTTCCCAGTCAAATTCATGTTGCTGGTTGTCTGAGTGTATGGCTACTAGAGATAGCTGGTCGTGTCGTTTTGTGGCTAGCTGATGTTCATGGATGCGGATTGTTAGCTGTCTTCCTGTTTGTCCTATATAGTATTTTGTAAACTACGTTAGTTTGGCTCATGCTGGGTATTGGGTCCTTTGTTCTAGTGAGTTGTTGTCTGAGCGTGGATGTTGGCTTGTGTGCTGTTATGAGTCCTAAGGGTCGCAGTAGTCTGGCTGTCAGTTCTGAGACGCTCCTGACGTATGGTAGTGTGGCTAGTCCTTTTGGTTGTGGCATGTCCTCGTTCCTCGGTCTATCTCTTAGGCATCTGGTGATAAAGTTGCGTGGGTATCCGTTTTTGGCGAATACCTTGTATAGATGTTCCTCTTTTTGCAGTTCTGGTGTACTGCAGTGTGTTGTGGCCCTTTTGAATAGTGTCCTGATGCAGCTTCGTTTGTGTGTGTTGGGGTGGTTACTTTCATAGTTTTAAGACTTGGTCTGTGTGTGTTGGTTTCCTGTGTACCCTTGTGGTGAATTCTCCGTTGGGTGTTCTCTCTACTAACACGTCTAGGAATGGGAGTTGGCTATCCTTTTCCTCTTCTCGTGTGAATCGGATTCCTGTGAGTGTGGCGTTGATGATTCGGTGTGTTTTTTCTATATCTGTGTTTTTGATGATTACAAAGGTGTCATCAACATATCTGATCCAGAGTTTGGGTTGGATTTGTGGTATGGCTGTATGTTCTAACCTTTGCATAACTGCCTCTGCTATGAGTCCCGAGATTGGTGATCCCATGGGTGTTCCGTTGATTTGTTCGTATATCTGATTGTTGAACGTAAAGTGTGTGGTGAGGCACAGGTCCAGTAGTTTAAGTATGCCGTCCTTGTTGATAGGTTCGGCCTCCTGTGTTCTGTTATGTATGTCCAGTAGGTTGGCTATTGTTTCTCTGGCTACCAAATGAAGGATTCCGACCCCACACCACAACTCACCAATAGAATAAACAACACACTAAGGAATCTACAAAAAAACGGACAGATAACCAAAGCGGACCAGCAAAGAATGAAACCTGAAAGCAACAACACCCCCAGATTCTATGGACTACCCAAAGTACACAAACCAGACATCCCACTCAGACCCATAGTATCACTACCAGGGACACCAGCATACAAACTGGCCAAAGAACTACAACAAAAACTGAAACACCTAGTCAGCGGATCCAAACACTCCATACAATCAACACAGGAATTCTTGGACGTCATCAGGAATACACACATAGACAAAGAAGAAACCATGGTATCATTCGACGTGACGGCACTGTTCACTTCAATTGACAAAACCCTAGCCAGAGAAACAATAGCCAACCTACTGGACATACATAACAGAACACAGGAGGCCGAACCTATCAACAAGGACGGCATACTTAAACTACTGGACCTGTGCCTCACCACACACTTTACGTTCAACAATCATATACGAACAAATCAACGGAACACCCATGAGATCACCAATCTCGGGACTCATAGCAGAGGCAGTTATGCAAAGGTTAGAACATACAGCCATACCAGAAATCCAACCCAAACTCTGGATCAGATATGTTGATGACACCTTTGTAATCATCAAAAACACATATAGAAAAAACACACCGAATCATCAACGCCACACTCACAGGAATCCGATTCACACGAGAAGAGGAAAAGGATAGCCAACTCCCATTCCTAGACGTGTTAGTAGAGAGAACACCCAACGGAGAATTCACCACATGGGTACACAGGAAACCAACACACACAGACCAAGTCTTAAACTATGAAAGTAACCACCCCAACACACACAAACAAAGCTGCATCAGGACACTATTCAAAAGGGCCACAACACACTGCAGTACACCAGAACTGCAAAAAGAGGAAGAGGAACATCTATACGAGGTATTCGCCAAAAACGGATACCCACGCAACTTTATCACCAGATGCCTAAGAGATAGACCGAGGAACGAGGACATGCCACAACCAAAAGGACTAGCCACTCTACCGTACGTCAGGAGAGTCTCAGAACTGACAGCCAGACTACTGCGACCCTTAGGACTCATAACAGCACACAAGCCAACATCCACGCTCAGACAACAACTCACTAGAACAAAGGACCCAATACCCAGCATGAGCCAAACTAACGTAGTTTACAAAATACCATGCAAGGACTGCACAAAACACTATATAGGACAAACAGGAAGACAGCTAACAATCCGCATCCATGAACATCAGCTAGCCACAAAACGACACGACCAGCTATCTCTAGTAGCCATACACTCAGACAACCAGCAACATCAATTTGACTGGGAAAACACCACTATCATAGGACAAGCCAGACAGAGAACAGCCAGAGAATTCCTAGAAGCATGGCATTCATCCCCAAACTCCATCAACAGACACATTGACCTGGACACCATATACAAACCACTACAGCTGAAACTGACACCCGGAAATGGCAAGAACAAACCACTATAAATACCGGAAGAAACATCAAAGCAGCGCTTCACACGAGGCTCCAACAGCACTGATGATGTTCCCTAGCCAGGGAACGAAACGTTTGCAGCAAAAACTTCCAGCTCGGCGAGCAGAACCACAACAGATTTACAAGGACTTTGCCAGAGTTGGAAGGTTCGAGCTACAGCGAGAGGCCTAATAGGTTGGGGCTGTTTTTCCGGGAGCATCAGAGGCTGAGGGATGACCTTAGAGGTTTATTAAATCATGCAGGAAATGGATAGGATAAACAGACAAGATCTTTTCTCTGGGATGGGGGAGTTCAAAACTAGAGGACATAGGCTTAGAGTGAGAGGGGAAAGATTTAAAGGGGAGCCCAAGGGATCTGTTTCCATGCTGTGCATCTCTACGACTCTAAATAACACAATGATGGCACAGTAAATAATATATTGTAGCCAAAACATTTCACACATACAACACAATGTAAATTCACTCATCATGCAAGTGCTTTTAATAATCAGATCATTCTGTTTTCTAAAACGTAGGCCCAAACTGCTCATATGATGTATTCAGAACCTGAAGCAGTAAGTGTTCATGTGCATCACAACTGGATTCTTCCCCTTCTACACCACATTTCTCTCCAACCTAGAAGAGATGTCCTTAACAAACACAGAATGCTGGAGAAAGTCAGGTCAGGAGGACAAGCAGCCTCTGGAGAACAAAGCAGAAAGTGAGTTCAGTATGACTTGTTCTGACGAGATCTTACGGGACTCAACTTTAACTTGGCTTCATTCTCCAGATGCTGCCTAAAATGCCGAGTTTCTCCAGCATTCTATGTTTGTTTGAGATTTACAGCATCTATGATGATATTTTGCTTTTATAAGAGATGACCATAAACTTTGCATCAGGTTGTTAACAGCATTAAAAAGAGTCATGCTTCATAAAATATTATCTAGTCGCCGAAATTACACTGCTCCTTAAATTATGTTCCTTTCTTACTTCCGCCATCATGACACCATTGTCTGTTTGCTAATAGAACATTAAAGTGCACTACTGGCTCCTCAGCCCTTGATGTTGCACTGCCCTTTGAAACCAATCTGAAGCCCCCCTATCCTACACTATTCCATTTTGTCCATATGTTTATTCAATAGCAATTTAAAAACCCTTAAAGTCGGCAAGTCTACTACTGTTGCAGGCAGGGCATTCCACGCCCCTACTACTCAGAGTAAAGAAACTACCTATGACACCTAGCCTATATCTATCATCCCTCAATTTAAAGCTATGTCCCCTTGTGCTAGCCATCAACAAAGGAAAAGAGCTCTCACTGTCCACCCTATCCAACCCTCTGATTATATGTCTCAGCCTTCTTCTAATGATAACAGCCTCATGTCCCTCAGCCTTTCCCACTGAGACTTTCCCTCCATACCAAGCAACATCCTTATAAATCCCCTCTGAACCCTTTCCAAAGCTTCCACATCCTTCCTATAATGCAGTGACCAAAACTGTATGCAGTACTCCAAGTGCAGCCGCACCAGTGTTTTGTACAGCTGCAACATTACCTCATGGCTCAAACTCAAACCCTCTCCTAATAAAAGCTAACACACCATATGATTTCTTAACAACCCTATCAAGCTGGATGGCAACTTTCAGGGATCTATATACATGGACACCAAGGTCTCTATGTTCATCTACACTCTCAAGAATCTTACTATTAGACCAGTACTCTTTATTCCTGTTGCACCTTCCAAAGTGAATCACCTCATTTTTCCACATTAAACTCCATTTGTCACCTCGCAGCCCAGCGCTGCAGCTTAAGTATGTCCCTCTGCAAACCGCAACATCCTTCGGCAACATCCACAATTCTACCAACATTAGTGTCATCCGCAAATGTACTAACCCATCCTTCTGCGGCCTCATCTAAAAATGACAAACAGCAATGGCCCCAAAACAGATCCTTGTGGTACACCACTAGTAACTGAACTCCAGGATGAACATTTCCCATCAAACGCCATCCTGTCTTTTTTCAGCTAGCCAATTTCTGATCCAAAGTGCTAAAATCAGCTAATAATCTCTTCAGTTCTCTCTGAGCCTTCCCTGTGGCAACCTTCGGGGCCCATACCTACCTATTTGCAGTCATACTCCTGTTGCTGGCCATAGGCCAAAATGGATAGATCTAGTTTGAAGGACTGCAACAGTCTTCTAGATTAAAGTGCAAAAGTAAGCAACTCCTAATACCTCCATATTTAAAAATCAGACTCCAGCTAATGAACCCAAATAAAAAATACACAAGCTGCCATCAACTCTGCTGTCCAGCTGCTCTACTTGTACAGCCATAACACATCATTTGCCCTGCCATAGTTTTATTTACCCAACTTGGTTAAGTTTAGAAATGTCACTCATCGTTGACTACTATCTAGTCGAATTACTTACTGTAAGTATTTTTAAAAATTTGAAATATATAATCTTTCATACTTTGCGTAGAGGAATAACAGTTTAAAAGTCAAATAACCGAACATATATCTGAGCACTTAATTAGTGTAAATCAATGCTGAAAATCTCCTAAATCAGCTTCTTGTCACAATAATTAACACCTCCTAGGTAACACCACTTTCAATCAACTGACAACTTTTTCTTAATCCAATTTGCAATTTTAAAATTCTGCTCATCTAAATTATACCTTGACCAAAATTTACCAGTTTCACACCTGTATCAAATCCCCAAAATCCATTTACTACACAACACAATTACTTTGTCTTCATTGTATTCCCACTCACCCAAAAAGTTTTAGAATTTTAGCCTTTAATCTCTTAAATTTTAATATTTTCTGTGAATGTGAGTCACTGCTCCGGTATGGAGCTCAAAGTTGCCACAGGTTTGAGTTTGTAAAGATAATTTATTGTTTTCCACAATCAGATGATCTCATCAGTAGTTGTCTTTAAATTTTATTTAATAAACAATTAAATAAAATTCAAGGGAAATTATATTTAAACAAACAGTTCAGATGTCAAAAAATAAACTTGATTCACTAGAACAAAAAGTTCTAGTATAAATTATGAAGACACAAGAATCAGAGGAAATCACTGTTCTCAAGATGTAAATGAGATTTCCTCATTCTGGATTATCTTAAAATTACAAAATAAAATACTGAGATAGTAATACGTGTTCTCCTCAATGTTTCAACTTCTTGCACAAAATCCTGATATGCTCAGGATTTTCAAAAGTTTCATTTACACCACAGGCCTTAGGAAACATGTCTGGCTTTATTTTTTTTTGTAAATCCACAGGTGATGCAAAAGTATGAGAAATCTGCATCCAAATATCAATTACAATGAGTTTTTTATATTCGGTAAAGAATTCATAGTATACATTTCAAAATGGCCAACGAATACAGTGAGATTTAAGGCAATAATCCAAACCCAGTGCATGCTAAAGTATTTCCACTTCAAGGTTGTGAAAAATACATTGAGTTGAATAGTGCACTGCTCCCATATCTATGGAACTTCCTCTTTTATGACAGCATAAAACAGAGTAAGAAAACATAAATGTATAAAAAGATCAAATATGTATTTATATAGCACATTATAATCTCGCCCAGATGCATGCCAAAGAATAATATTGCTTTCTCATTGAAAAGGCAGAATGTATGATTTGTTTTTCATTTAGAGTGGTCTATAGCAGTTTAGTGGTTGGGTTAAGATCACACGAAGCTGCATTGTCAACGTGGATCAGAATTGTTCTTATATGCAAACAGAATTGTTACAATAAATACAGGAACAATTTAACTGGTCAGCATATTCTCCTGGCTTCGAAAGTTGTGTTTCGTACATATTCATTGAGGTGCTTCAACTTATTGTTACTATCCCTTCACTTTGGTTATTGATAAATGTTTCATTATTACTGTATATTCTACAGAACAAAAAAGACCTTTTATACATTAGGAAACTATGGTTAATGATGACATCATCAAGGAAATGAATGAAGAAATCAGGAGTTCAAAGTATTCTTCCAATTTTAGCTTGGGAAGTCTAAGGAGGAAGTATAATTCTATTCGATTGTAATTTCATGAGATCGGGGAAGAAATATATTTGCACGAATATCAGAAGAGAGCAACATTAGGCTTGGATATGATGCCTCATGTTTGAGTTGTCTGTCAGAATTTGCACTTTGCTCATACACAAGGAATGACTGATTAAATACTAAAATGGTGACAATATCCAGAGGAATCATACACCCAGCACAAATCAATTCCTCTGAAGCACACCAAAATGATGCTATGATTAAACATACACATTATGCTCAAAAGGAATAAGTATTAAAATCTTATGATTTACAAATGAGAGCTTTTCATTACCTTGACTGCAACAAGCAATTATCAAAGCTGTATAATTCAATGCTGAAACTTCTAAAATTTTAGTGAAAAGGTAATCACTCTGAAATGTTATTGGTTTTCTACAAATGTTGCTTGATCTAAATATTTCCAGCATTTCTATTCTTTTTCTTAACCTTGTTCAATAAGCTCCAACATGTTATAGTCAAAGTCAAATGCATTTGCTTATTATCATCTTCTTGAAATACTCTTTTCTCTCATTTATCAAGAAAAACATTTGTAAAACAACACACTACAAATGTTTAAACCAAGGTGTCACAAACTAAAAACCAGCAAGTTTTGTTCAATGCACCTCTACATTCCATCTTTGGGAGACTGATAAACAAGATAAAATAGGCACCAGGCAATTTTGCTCAACAGCCACTCAAATTTGACTGCAGGATCACAAGATTTTGCTCTTAATTCAATAAAACATTTAGTCTAGTACAGTACAAAAATCAGATATGACTTTAAATGTTGAGCAAATATTAAGACTTTAAAACAATAAAATTATTTCATTCATCTCTACATCAATTTAGGCAGTCAAGGTGCTTCTTCCTTGGGCACTTACAAAGTCTCTCGGACTTCAATTAACACATCTGCACCAAAGCATTTTCCTTCTCCAATGAAAATGATGTTTTGGCAGGAAACCAAAGGAATCAGTTCTTGTGTTTTCAGTCCTCCATGTCAATTTTCAGCTGGAATATTGAGAAGGTGGAGAGATGTTGGAGCTTGAATTGTAAATATTGAACAATAAGAACCTTGATTTTAATCTGATAATGGGAGGAGAGGAGATACGAGACAGTGTCAACTTGATAAGTTGGATCAGATGATTCTGAATTTGCGCCAAGGCAGAATTTCATGAGTGGAATTTTGTGCAACTATTTTATTAATAATTAACCCAATATAGAAAATTATGGAATAATCTAATGTCAAGTTTCACTCTATTAGTGCCATACACACCAACTTCCACAGATATGCAAATAGTTAATAAGCAATAAGCAGCATTGAAGTCTGGAAAATAGTAATATTATTTCAGTAATAAGTCTGTTAATCTGGAGAAGCTGGAATTTAGTATTGCCACGCAAGCATTTACAAAGGTTAAATTGAAACTGTGCTGGTAACATTACACATGAATATACCATGAATGGGAGGAGAAGAACAAACATTTCCCCACGTTTTGCCAAGCAGCCTTGTTACTGTTTCTTGGATAGCACTTAATCTGTGTTCTGCCAAGGAGTAGGGCAGATTGGAGTAAAGGTTTAAACAAAGAAAAAGTCAAATACAGATTTGATCACATTATGCTCAGTTCTAAAGAATAGTAAAACTTATATCAAATTGCTCACATCAGCAGTGTCACATGCAAAACATCAAATTTTATCCGTACATGTGATTTGCTTACACTTCTGGGAAATACTTTTACCACTGCCAGTTTCCAACTCACAAGGAGTAAAATTTAACTAAATTGGTCAACAAGTTACTCTGCAGTCAAACTGCAGCAACATAGATTATTATTTGGCTGCAGGCCATTAAACTACAGCTAGTGGAGTGAGAAGAGGTGACTGACCTATAATAAAAAGACCATAGGAGAAGGAGTACTGCAGTAATGTAAACACATTTATCACCTCATGCTTGTTCTCCATTCTGTTAGATCATTGCTGGTCTGGGCCCAACTCCATTTAACCATTTTTCATAATCTAACTAAGTAAATATTTAGAATTAGAATCCTATGTGTAGCAAAAGGCCCTTTGGCCCAACAAGTCCACACCGACCCTCCAAAGAGTATCCCACCCAGACCCATTCCCCTGCATTTACCCCTGACTCATGCACCTAACCTATACATTCCTGAACACTATGGGCAATTTAGCACAGCGAATTCACCTAACCTGCACATCTTTGGATTGGGGGAGGATACCGGAGCACCCAGAGGAAACCCACGTAGACACAGGGAGAGCGTGCAAACTCCACACAGATAGTTGCCAGAGGGTGGAATCAAACCCGGGTCCCTGGTGTTGTGAGGCAACAGTGCTAACCACTGAGTCACCTTGCTGCCCCTTAGCCTTGAAAAATTTAAATTGACCCAACATCTGTACCCATTTGGAGAAGGAACCTTCAGGTTTTCACGAAATTTGAATGGAAAACCTATATCCTAATTTCACTTGTCAATAGCTTAGCTGGAACTTCAAACCTTTGAAATTGCATTCAAGTCCCGAAACAGAGAAAATGATTTGTCTTTAACTATCTACTTAAATCTCTTTATAAATTAACCCGAAACACATTAACCCAATAGAATACAATCTAAGTTTCTGTATCTCACCCTCAACTTTAGCCCTTTAAATTCATTTACCATTCTGGCACATCTATGCATAGACCCTCCCAAGGTCTTTCACTAGCTTGTGCTCACAAACAAATGTTGCACTCTACATGAAAGAGTTCAAGCAAGTTTCTATGCAACTGACACAATCTCATCTCTTTCCTTTTGAGATTAAAGCCAACATTCTACTTGCCTTATTGTTACCTTTTGTACGACAGCATTAACATTTGGTAAACACTGCATATGAACACTCAATCTTTTTGCCCCTTAGTTGTTACTATACATGGACCAAAGAAGAAAATATTGTGGATTTATCTTGCTTCAATCCAAACTGGATGGCACCTCATGAACGAATGCCACAGAATTGGCGAAACAATGCTTTCCTCCCTAAAATTTCTCATAATTCTTAACCTCATGTCATCTACAAATCTGATACAGGATTTCCTGTGCCCTCATCTAAGGCACAAAAATGAGGTCTCAGGGTGGATCATTATGAAACATTACATCACACCATGCCACAAATAAACCATTCAAATTTCTGTGAATCATCTCAATCAGCTAATTCATAACCAATGTCACAAGGTGAATACCAATCATTGTACTCTCATTGTTAGTACTAATTTTATAATCAACCGTACCAAATTCTTTCTGTATGCCCATGTAAGCAATATTCATGAAATGACCCTTTTCACCACATTAATGGTTTAAGAAATTGAGCAAGATTAGTTGGCCATGCCTTATTTGGCGAAAAATTCATAACCTAATTGCCCTGAAGCAGAATTGCCCCAAGATATGTCCAGAAATCACAAGGCAAAGAATGTAACATGTTTGTACAAATGTCTTAAGTGATTTCAATACAGTATTTTAAGTTGAAATATTTACTAACTTTTTTTCATTTCTGTTAATCAATATCAACTGACATCTGATATATTTGTGGCAAATACAAGTGCACTATAAAAAAAACACAAACAAATAGAATCACTGACATTACAGATGTCCTTTTTTTCTGATGGATCCTGAGCAACTTCTTTGAAGAGTTAAAAATTTTGAAGATCAGTACAAGTGGTCAGATAATGTCTGGTAGCAAAGCCTTTCCACCGATGAAAAAAAATCAAGGTGACATAACAGCTTACCTACAACAGCTTTTTTTAAAATTAAATAATGCAGTCCTATTATATCCATGCACAGGATCTATTGGAATCAAGAGATGTAACTTGGACCTAATTGGTAACAAAATGTCAGTGAAAGCTGCTCTTTATTTGAAAATCCACCAAATTTTCTCCTAACATACATTTTTTTCATTTAAACAAAATATATTCTGCAAAGACAATGCAGCAAAATTTTGCAAAGTTTGTGTACTGAATTGCCTTAAGCTCAAGCTATCCTTCACACCAGTCATGTGAACAGAGTTCATGTTATATACAGTGAGCACCGATCAACAGTGCTTTGTGTTACATTTTATCTTGCTTTACTTTTAAAAAATTTCTACACAGAAACTATTCCCTCATATCCAACTTTGTGTAAACAAGTCTTCTCAGAACCAACCAAGTGAAGACACCATGTGTGGACATTTAAACAAATATTTGAAGTGTTCTGAGATCTGCATATGATTTGGAGTCCTATGGAGGTAGAGGATCTTTGTGAACTGAAGGCAATTCTTTACATTCTAGTCAGGAAAGGCAGCATTAAACTCGGATGTAAAATAATGACATGCTGAGCATAGAAAGGCCTTCCCATTTATGCTAATGCCAAAATACAAAAGTAGTAGTTTGCAAGTCAATAACTGTTCCATTGCAAAATCCTAGGCACAGAATTAACTACATTGATTAATACATTATTCATCCTAAATCCCATACAAATGCAAGATTGTGAATCTGCCTACAAATAATTGTACAAGGGATAAGTAAACTTGAGTTGTAGAATATTTAGTGCTCCATCTTTCAATTAACTGCATTTTCCATTCAAACCCATGTTTTCATCTAACTGATGAAGCATGCACATTCACATTAATCCTTACAGAAAGCATCTGATGCAATATTGTTACTTAATCTGACAGTCATAAATAAATACAAACATAGTACACAAGGAATGTCTACTGCAAACTTGAATAAAAAGTAAAATTCTGAATTAATAATTTTAGCATGATTATTTTGTGAAGGTGAAAGAAAAATTGATACTTGGTGTACATACAAAAGTTACATAATTTACTGCTGCTTTTCAAAGAATACCTCACCAAATCCTGATAATTTACAATCCAGCAGCTCTTAGCCACAAATCTTATTGTTTTTTTCAAGCTGTCAATTCTGAATCAATAGAGTTTCACTCAGCATGAGAACATATTATTTGATGTACAGGGTATTGTACGGCATTATTGGTTGGAACAATTTAATATCATGATTGAATCAGTCATCAGCCAAACAAAATAAGCCTTTCCACTTGCTGTTGAAGTTGATACATCAACATTGGCTTTCCAATGAACCTTTCATCTTGGTCATTCTGCAATCTTGTTTATTATCCATATTGAGAACATCCTTATGGAAGATAGTTTCACAAACAGCGAGGATTTCGCAAGAATAAAAGTTGCTGCTTAGCACTTATCTTCTTGGAATGGTTCCATTTGATGCCATTACATAAAGTGTATCTGGAAAAGATGACAGAATTGAAATAACAGGGCAAACAAAATTTATATGGTAAAACATTAATTTCAGGTTTCTTTGAAAATCACAAGCTACTCGAAAAGGATAAATTCTTCACTAAAAATCAATTTTCAACAATAAATCAGTTTTTATTTACAAAAGTTAGGGATACTCAGTTCACAACATATTTTAGCCTGGCAATTTGTGAAAGTAATATGCAAAAAGCTTCAGAAAGGGACAACGCCCCATATATGTTCGAGCCACCACCCACGCCATCCACCTTCTCCAAGACTTCCATTTCCCTGGCCCCCAACCCCTCATCTTCACCATGGATATCCAATCCCTCTACACCTCAATCCGCCATGACCAGGGCCTCCAAGTCCTCCATTTTTTTCCTCTCCAGACGTCCCCAACAGTACCCTTCCACCGACACTCTCATTCGTTTGGCCGAACTGGTCCTCACCCTTAATTTCTCCTTCGAATCCTCCCACTTCCTCCAGACCAAAAGGGTAGCCATGGGCACAAGTATGGGGCCGAGCTATGCCTGTCTCTTTGTTGGCTACGTAGAACAGTTGATCTTCCGTAATTACACCAGCACCACTTCCCACCTCTTCCTCCGTTACATTGATGACTGCATTGGCGCCACTGCGTGCTCCCGCGAGGAGGTTGAGCAATTCATCAACTTCACCCTGGCCTTAAATTTACTTGGACCATCTCTGACACCTCCCTCCCCTTCCTGGACTTCTCCATCTCCATTAATGACGACCGACTTGACACTGACATTTTTTTTTACAAACCCGCCAACTCCCACAGCAACCTGGATTACACCTCTTCCCACCCTACCTCTTGCAAAAATGCCATCACGTATTCCCAATCCTCCACCTCCACCGTATCTGCTCCCAGGAGGACCAGTTCCACCTCAGAACACACCAGATGGCCTCCTTCTTTAGAGACCGCAATTTCCCTTCCCACGTGGTTAAAGATGCCCTCCAACACATCTCGTCCACATCCCGCACCTCCGCCCTCAGACCACACCCCTCCAACCATAAGGAGGACAGAACGCCCCTGGTGTTCACCTTCCACCCTACCAACCTTCGCTTAAACCGAATCATCCGCCGACATTTCCGCCACCTCCAAAAAGACCCCACCACCAGGGATATATTTCCCTCGCCACCCCTTTCCGCCTTCTGCAAAGACCGTTCCCTCCGTGACTACCTGATCAGGTCCACGCCCCCCTACAACCCACCCTCCCATCCTGGCACCTTCCCCTGCCACTGCAGGAACTGTAAAACCAGCGCCCACACCTCCCCGCCTCACCTCTATCGAAGGCCCTAAAGGACCCTTCCACATCCATCAAAGTTTTACAGGCACATCCACTATTATCATTTATTGTATCCGTTGCACCCGATACGGTCTCCTCTACATTGGGGAGAATGGGCGCCTCCTATCAGAGCGCTGCAGGGAACATCTCCAGGACACCCGCACCAATCAACCCCACCGCCCTGTGGCCCAACATTTCAATTCCCCCTCCCACTCTGCCGAGGACATGGAGGTCCTGGGCCTCCTTCGCCGCCACTCCCTCACCACCAGACGCCTGGAGGAAGAACGCATCATCTTCCGCCTCGGAACACTTCAACCCCAGGCCATCATTGTGGACTTCAACAGTTTCCTCATTTCCCCTTCCTCCACCTCACCCCAGTTCCAAACTTCCAGTTCAGCACTGTCCCCATGACTTGTCCTACCTGCCTACCTCCTTTTCTACCTATCCACTCCACCCTCCTCCCTGACCTATCACCTTCATCCCCTCCCCACTCACCCATTGTACTCTATGCTACTTTCTCCCCATCCCCACCCTGCTCTAGCTTATCTCTCCACGCTTCAGGCTCTCTGCCTTTATTCCTGATGAAGGGCTTTTGCCCGAAACATCGATTTCGCTGCAATTTGGATGCTGCCTGAACTGCTGTGCTCTTCCAGCACCACTAATCCAGAATCTGGTTTCCAGCATCTGCAGTCATTGTTTTTATCTTCAGAAAGGGACAACCCACCCAAACCTGTCCCCGACAAAAAAAAGTACAGTGAGAACTTAACACTTATTATTAATAAGAAGTGTTAAAGTGATTATGGATGTATTATTGATTTAAAAAACACAATACAAATCCAAGTAACAAATTTTGTCTGTTAATCTTTCTATAGATGAAAAGTGATATCATTGTATTAAGGAGTTGGTGTGTGTATTTGAAAGCCTTTTTTTTGTACAATTTTATACGTGGATTTGAAACTTGTTTCGATTGGAGGGGCAGTGGAAAACTAAACAAACCAACATTTAAATACACTGACAGAGTCTTACTGTCAGAATTAATTTGTTGACCTCCTAATACCACAAAAAAAACTACATGCTAAACCATACACAAAAGAAACTAATATTATAAATTTCTGTAAAGCACAACAGCACCATGATATCCATATAACAAGGCGGCTGTTTTAACATACTTTATGTGGGATAACCAAATACTATAACAAAACTGTTACAGCTGGCTTCATCTGATGGCTTAAGGTGATTGCTCAGAACATTGCTTAACACAGAAAACACGAAGATACACACTTATTACTCCACGAATACCTTGTCTGTTCTACAAGAAATCCTTGAGAGAGAGCTCTGCAAACGGATCCTTTCCAGGAGCTCTAGGAGAACTTTGATTAGAAGGGCTTGAGGCTGTAGGCAACTATGTCAGAAAGTGAAGAAAGAAAGTGAAAGCAGAAAATGCAAAGAATAGGACATGAGAATTCAGCGACAGCAGTGCAGGGCTGTCATTTTAGCAATAAAGTCACGTTCTGCAAGGATTCAAATTTTGAGCAAGTATAGATAAACAGATTAACTTTCAAAATTCATATTGCAATTTAGGAACTTCAGGTTTTAGCCGTTAGAAACTAATCTTTGATTTGAGAAAAAGGTATTTGCAAAGGAGTAGATAGAATTTAACTGAACTATTACAGTAAAACACATGCGGCATGTTCATTTCCTAACTAAATCTGGTCAAAGTTGCACCTGTAGACACCTCAAATTTAACATTTGACAATTTCAAGTATATAATTTTAGATAGAAGTCTAAATGATGGATTTCTATACTAAATTAGATTTTCCAAAAGAGGAAAGGGGAACTAAACAGCACAGTTATGCACCATGCTAGGAAAATCACTGAGTGCAATACTGAATGGAAGAAAAATACACAAAAAGCCATAAAAAGAAAAGGATCTTAGAGCAGAGAATGCATAGAGTGCAGAAAGAAGCACTTGGCCCATCAAGTCTGCACTGACCCTCCGAACAGTATCCTACCCACACCCACGCTCCACCCTATCCCCATAACTTTGCTTTTACTGCAGCATTTCGGGTCTGCACATCCCTGGACACTACGGGACAATTGAGCATGGCGAATTCATCTACCCAGATCTTTGGATTGCAGGAAGATCCAAGAGCATCCAGTGGAAACCCACACAGACATTGGGAGAACATGCAAATTCCACACAAACTTCAAAGAATCAAATCCAAGTTTGTGGTGCTAAGAGGCAGCAATGCTAACCACTGTGCCAACATGCCACCTTAAAACTCAATTAAATTCGGAAGAAAATTTCAGAGAATGTAGGGTCTGTGTGTGTGAAAATAAAATAGTTGTAAAGTTAAGGCAAACACAAGTCAGGATTGTAGGTGGGTTGCAGGATTGGTGGAGCTTTGATATTGAAGGGATTATGGGCGAGACCATCTAGTAATGTAAACATGGGGACTGCAGTTTAATATTAAAGTGTCATGAGTCAGGTTTAAAGAAAACTGATTTTCAGAGAATGGAGGGGTGCAGTGCAGCATTCAAAAGAGTCATATCACAAAGGGACCGAGCATTTTGAATGCTTGGGTGGGGGTGGGGGTGGGGGTGCAGATGGAGTTCATGGCAAAGTTACTGAATTTCTTGCATAGTACAAAGACCATGGCTTCAATTTTGATAATGTCTAACTGAGGAAATTGCAGCTAATCTAAAACTGACAAAACAAGAAGAGGCATCCAAAGAGGTAGTAGAACAACACAGTTAAAGTGTCATCAGTCTAGTGTGGAAGCTGACCATTTTGGATGATGGTGACAAGGTTCAGTTCTTTGGTGAAAAGTGAGGGAGCAAAGAATAGATTCTGGAGGCACTCTAGTCAACAATGCAAGGGCAAGGGAAAGTTGGAAGAGAAGAAATGGACTAATTTTGGATTTGATAGACCATGTAGTCTCATTAACCTGAACAACACAGAGGCGAAGTAAAGGTGTAGTTGATCAGACTAAGGACTGCCAAGGAAATACAACAGAGTTATTGTCGCAATTTACAACTTTAAAGTTGCTATTTACAACTTTAGGGCAATAATCAGGGATCTCAATGGACAATGATTACAACATGAAGTTGTGGGAAAGATCTGGTTGTCTAAGTTTGCTCACTGCGCTGGTAGATTTGTTCTCAGATGTTTCGTCACCATGCTAGGTAACATCATCAATGATTCTCTGATGAAGTGCTGGTGTTCTGTCATGCTTCCTATTCATCTGGCTTGGTCTATTGTGGTGGGTGATATCACTCCTGGTTCTTTTTCTGAGAGGTTGGTAAATGGGGTCCAAATCAATGTGTGTGTTAATGGAGTTCTGAGAGAAATTGAGAACCGCAGATGTTGGAGTGTAGAGTTGAGAGCGTGGTGCTGGAAACACAGCAGGTCAGGTAGCATCAGAGTAACAGGTGAATCGACGTTTCAGGCATAAGCCTTTCATCAAGAATGAGGCTTATGGGTCGGGGCTGGGAGATAAATGGGAGGGGTAAGGTAGCTCAGAAAGGTGATAGAAGGATGAAGGTGAGGGAGAATGTGATAGGTTGCAATAGGGTGGGGGGAGTGATGGTCAGGTCCGGAGGGTGGAGCCAATAATCAGAAATTTACCTGTACCTCTACCAATGTCATCTACTGTACCCATTGATCCTGGTATGGTCTCCTCTACATTGAGGAGACAGGGTGCCTTGTTGCGGATTGTTTCAGAGAACATCTCTGGGACACCCACACCTACCAACCCCACCGACTCGTGGCTGAACACTTCAACTGCCCCCTCCTACTCTGTAAAGGTCATGCAGGTCCTGGGCCTCCTCCAATGCCAAACCATTACCACCTAACACCTGGAGGAAGAACGCCTTATATTCCGCCTTGGGACTCTGCAACCACATTGGATAAATGTAGATTTCAACAGCTTTGTCATTTCCCTCCCCCCACATTATCCCAATCCCAAGCCTCCAACTATACACTGCCCTCCAGACCCGTCCATCACTGCCCCTCTGACCTATATAGCTTTCTGAGCTACCTTCCCCCAAACCCTACCCTCTCCCATTTATCTCTCAGCTCCGACCCACAAGCCTCATTCCCAATGAAGGCCTTATGCCTGAAACGTTGATTCTCCTGCTCCTCTGATACTGCCTGACCCGCTGTGCTTTTCTAGCACCACACTCTCGACCCTTAATGGAGTTCCAGTTTGAATGCCAGGTCGCTAAGAATTCCTGTGAATATCTTTGTTTAGCCTGCCCCAGGATGGATGCATTGTCCCAGTCGAACTGGTGTCCCTCTTTGTCTGTGTGTATGTACTAGATGGCTAGTTTCCTGCCCATTTGTCCAATGTAATGTTTGTTGCAGTCTTTGCAAGGTATTTTGTATATGACATTCGTTCTGCTGTTGGTATGGGGTCCTTTAAATTCATTAGCAGCTGTTTCACTGTGGTGGTAGCTTTGTAGGCTGTGGGCCTAGGGCTTGGAGTATTCTGGTCAGGCTGGCTAGAGTTTGTGTCTTCTTGTTTAGATCTGTTGTGTAGGAATTGCTACGAGCTCAGCGAGCAAAGTTACAACCTGATCCACAACCTGAGCTACAAATCTTCTCCAAAATCACATTTACAAACTATTCTACTGTGGTAACTAGGAAGAAAAATTGAGTGATCAATGAGGTAGCAGGATTGCTTCATAGAATAAGTGGCGATTCAAAGCTACCATGTATTCCACACAATTCACTTGTTCTTATCTTGTTGGGTATCTAAGTTTATCTGTGAAAAGTAACTGATCACAATACAATACATTATAATACAGTATAAAATCTTCAGTTGATTACTTTTCAGAATTGAGAGAAACTTCTTGAGAACTTTTTTCCCCAGGTTTGGTCAAGTTCCGTGGCAGTGAAAGTTTTATGTAGTTTAAGAAGGGAATTAAATTTTGCATTTAATATTCTAGTTCCATATGTTAATCACAAATTGAGGAAGAGACTACAATGAAGCATTTTAAGAGTGCTGATCTTCAAGACAAAACCATATTTACAATCCTTTGGGGAATGTGTTCACCATTTACAAAGTACATCAACAGAACCCAATAACTTAAACAAAATGTATCGCAGTCTACATAGAAATCCAAAGGCACTGTATGAAGAAACGCAAGATTAGAAAACTTGCATTTAACACAATATGAAACCCGAAATGTCCAATACAATAACCAAAATTCTAACCAGAGCAACAAGTATAGATGCATGCAGAAAAAAAAATGGATTAAACAAAATCTTCATGATAATTAAGACTCAAAACTTAGTTTAAACTTTAAGCAAATCAAAGTGCAGTTCAAATCATAAATGTACAAAGCTAATGATTGAGTTTTCTGTGACTACTAAATGGACTTTATATCTAAGTATTGCTTTGTGTATTACCACACAGCTATGAGAAATTGTTGGATCAGTGTAAAACATTGCGATTGACTGGGGCAATGTGCTGAAAATCAAGCTGCAGTATTGTTGTAACTGTCACAAACATGTAAAGATTTAATCAAATTATTCTGAGTCTACAATTTACTCAACTGACAAACTCAGGTTCAAAGAAAATACTCACCATGTTCCTGTACTTAACAAAATCATTGTTTATTACAAACAAATTATCTTTAACCATCAATAATTAGGAAGCACCAATTGCTAACTTATAACTTTACAACTTGAACTCAGTCTCTTGTTAAATTTTCCCCTTCACATTCGGATTGACATACAAAAATAGACAGGACCTAGATATTAAGTCTGGGAAAAAAAAAGAGGGAAACATTGTTTGATAGCACCAGTCTAGATCACAAGATTCAACAACTTTCTTTCTCTTCCTTTCAATTCCTTGTTACTTTTTTGCTGTCAACGCATTGTTTGTGCACTGGTGCTCTCTTTCATTCAATTACTGAAAATGCATCCTTTAACTGTCATTAAAGCCAGTTTGTTCCTCCTTTAATTGGGGTTTTTCAGAGAAAGACAAGTTGAAGACTGCTAGCCATTACAGGAGACTTTTACTGCCTCTACACAGGAGAGACAAACAGACAGCTTTTTTATCATTTCCCTTTATAGACTAGGTGTTTCTCATCTTGCACTGGCTCTACACAAGCTAGATCACCTGGTCAGGTGCCAGTCAGAATGTCATCATCAAGCAGTTATTTTCCTCCATTCAGAACCCACTGGCTCTTGTTGTCTACTATTGATAACACTGTTCTAGGGAAATGAACATTGTATACAGTAAACATGATCTCCAACAAGCAGCCATCTCCTTACTCAGTCTCCTTGGTTTTAAGTAGTACCATTCTTCTTAGGTTACAGTTAAAAAATAAAACAAAACTTGGTAAAAAGGGGGGGCATTTTCAGGACGGCAATCTCTAACTAGTTGAATATCACAGAATCCATGCTGAGGTCACAATTATTTATAATGTACGTTAGTGATTTGGATGAGAAAAGTGAACGTACTACAGTCAATTTTGTTGATAACACGAGTAGGTAGGAAGGCATGTGATGGTGATGACAAGAGTCTGGTGAGGGATATAGGCTGGTTAAGCGAATGGGCAAAAAGTTGACAGATGGACTACAATATTGGAAAAGGTGAGATTATGAACAATAGACGCGATTATTATTTAAATGAATAAAGACTGTAGAAGGCTACAGCACATTGATTTGAGAGTCCTTGTCCATAAATCTCAAAAAGCTAACATACACATTCAGAAAGTAATAGAGAAGGCAAATGGAATTGGCCTTTACTTCAAAGGGAATCAAGTATAAAAATATAGAAGTCTAACTACAAAAAATGCCTTGTACTTGTCACAAGATCTTACTTAGATCCTTTTATGAATTTACACTCCCTAAAATAGCAGCAGCTACCCACTAACTCCAACAAGAAAACTACCTTACCTGTTATGCATCACTTATATGCAGCCATGAATCTGAAGGCATGTTATTTTTCACTCGTGTAGAATTGACATACAAACGATTAATTCTAGAATTATTATATCTGGGGAGATTGCATTTTAGTGATCAGACATGGCATGTACATGCATGCAAAGGAATAAGTGTCAGACAGTTCTAGCCACTATCAAATATCTGAGTGCTTAATATCAGGATTTTATCCAGAGCAGATTTTTGGTTTTGTGTAGAATTAACTTGCCCCTTCCCTTACAGATTCACTCCTTTAGGAGCAGAAGAAGATCTATCCATGAATTATTTATGTCTCCATCAATGCTGTCTGACTGCTATTTGCAGTATTTTCTGATTACACTTTTTTGAACACAAAAGCACAAAATTTAAAGACTTTCATAATACACATAAACTGAAACATAAAAGTCTGTGGTTTTCATGAACAAAAATTATGAAACTATAGAACATGATTGTCTGTGGTTAGAAATTCCAGAATTCTACATGTAAGAATGAAATTTGACATGTTCAATCACTAAACTATTCACAAAATAGGAACTGAGATACTGATAATTAATCGCCATCATAGAATCCCTACAATGTGGAAGCAGGTCATTCGGTACATTGAGTTCACGCTGACCCTCTGAACAGCATCCCACCTAAACCACCACCCTATCCTATCCCTATAACCCTGCATCTCCCATGGTTAATCTATCTTGCCCGAAAATCCTTGGACACTACAGGCAATTCAGCATGGCCAATCCACCTAACATGCACATCTTTGGACTGAGAGATGAAACCACGGAGGAAACACACGCAGACACCAGGAGAAGGTGCAAACTCTACACAGACGGTCGCACAAGGTGGAATCGAACCTGGGTCCCTGGTGCTGCGAGGTAGCAGTGCTAACCACTGAGCCACTAAGTCACCTAAATTGCTAAAACAAAATTAATTTATGCACTGGTTTTAAACTGTTGTTAATTCTATTTCTACTAACGTTGAGAAAGAAAAATGAGGCTAATTACTACAAATCTGTATTAAACTAACATGGTGTTCATGACAAATGTAAATCTAAACCTCACAGTAATCCTATTTGGTCATTTACATTTAGAGATCTAAAATATAATACTTTAATAGAAGCACCACAATTTAACGATCAATGGAATAGTCAAATATATCATATTATTAGACAACTTAGAAAGAAATTGCTAGAATACCTGTGCTCCAGGTACAGAACTGAAAGGGTTTGATGGTCTCATGGCTGGTTGGGTGTACATCATTGTTTGTTGCGTCATCATAGGCATAGTTCCCATTGCAGGCGGCTAGTGAATAAAAAAAGTTTCAAGAAACAATTTCAAAGATAGTTTTCTCTCACAACTAGAAACATCAAAAAACTTAAATGTCACAGCATTTAAAAATACATTAGAGTCAATGAGTTATAGAGCACAGAAAGGCCCTTTGGCCCAACTTGTACATGCAAACCAGGTTTCCTAAACTGAACGTACCCCATTTGTCTGCATTTGGCCCATATTCCTCTAAATCTTTCCTGTCCTTGCCTGTTCAAATGTCATTTAAAAGACACTGTACTCACCTTCACCACTTCCCTCTGCCAGCTCATTCCATACACACATGGAAAAGGTTGCCCTTCAGGCCCCTGTTAAGTCTTTGTTCTCTCACCTTAAATCTATTCACTCTAGTTTTGTGAAAAAAAACCTTAATTTTGACTATTCACCTCGTCTGTTCCTCTCATGATTTTATAAACCTCTATAAGGTCACCTGTCAGTTCCAACAAAAAAGCGCCAGCCTATTCAGCTTCTCCTTATAACCCAAACCCTCTAATCTCTGTATCATCCTTGTAAATCTTTTGTTGCACCCTTTCCAGTTTAATTACATCCTTACTACAGCAGGGTGACAAGGATTACTATACTGCAAACGTAGCCTTGCCAATGACTTGTACAGCCATAACGTGATGTCCCAACTCCTAAACTCAATGGTCTGACCAATGCAGGCAAGCATGCCAACACTTCCTTCACCACTTTGTCTCCCAATATGCCATTTTCAAAGAACAATGTACCTGCATCCCTAGATCTCTTTGTTTGATAACACTCCTAAGTCCTGCCCTGGTGTGTCGTACCAAAACGCAATACCTCCAATTTACCTAAATTAAATTCCATTTGCATTTCCTCGGTCCACTAGCCCAGCCAATCAAGATCCTGTTATGCTATTAGATAACCCCTTTCACTATACATTACTACATCAATTTTGATGTCATCTGAAAGCTTACTAACTATGCCTCCTATATTCTCATCCAAACAGTTTACATAAATGAACGAATAACAGTGGGCTCAATTGTTTACAACTTTAATATGATAAATACACAAAGCACAGAGACCTTAATTATTTTCGAAGTTGTGGAAGATTCCCTTTCTGAATTACTAAGTTGATATAGATATGAATACATACATACATTCTCCAATCTCTCAAATACAGTACTCACGGTTTCACAACACTTCACTATAAATAATATATAACTTACTGGTTAATATGCTAATTTGGCCAACTCAAACTACCTCCGACAGAAGTTGGTATGCAATAGTTTTTGGTATATGACTAATGTTCCCAAAGAAGAGATATTTGTACATAAGTTTAAGAATAGTAGATCACATCAGAATGCCATAATTTAGCTGAATACAGTTGGTTATGATAGAACATGATAGGTTCATTCTCGTGCGATCTCATGTTATGAAAATCGTGCAATAGCCATGCCTTTTAAACTAATGGACCCAGAATCGCCTTATAGCCAATAAAGTTAAGGAAAGTTCACAGTCTACAACTATGTTCTAAGTCCTTCAATCACATTGAAGCAACATGCATTACAGCAGAACCAACTGTACTGCACTACTTAGAATGGTATAAAAATTAAATGGAAATACTTTGGTGACATAACAATCTTGGAAATTTTATTTGTCCATTATGACCAAATTGGAGGAACAATAAAGAGGAGTACCTGACAGTAATAACATCTCCCTTGGAACTCAGCTACATGAAATCAAGTAAAGAGTTCTACATGATGCAAACATTAATAATTGGTTACAGGTAAGATTCCCATGAATTTTCCAGAAGATGATAAAATTATTCAATTAAATTTTCATTTTGCTTGACATACATACCATGCCATATCCCATCACTGCTGTCGGTGTTGTCGCTGGGTAAGCCATTATGGGGGGAGCCTAAGAAAGATAATTTGAACTCATAAAAGCAAACAGCATTTATAATTAATTACTACTATATATAAAAGGAACAAAGTCTCCAAACAGCTTTGAAA
Organism: Hemiscyllium ocellatum; assembly: GCF_020745735.1. Classification (NCBI taxonomy): domain Eukaryota; kingdom Metazoa; phylum Chordata; class Chondrichthyes; order Orectolobiformes; family Hemiscylliidae; genus Hemiscyllium; species Hemiscyllium ocellatum. The sequence continues at coordinate 60,626,180 of NC_083406.1, read as the reverse complement.
TTTAAAGAGTCATGCAACTATCTGATTAATACTCCCTACATAACAGTGTGCAAACTGAGAACTTGCATTGGTGTAGAACATTTTTGCACCTCTCAAAAATATCCAAACAGTTTATACAGAATACATTATTGGAATAGCAATCACTTATCTGGTCAGCAAAAAAAAAAATAGACAAATCCAACATGTTAAATTGGCAGAAATTGTGACTTAAATATTGAAGAGTACATAACATTTAGGAAGGACAGGTATCAGAAAAGATCAAGGGCTGGCTGCACTATTAAGTGATATCATTAGCATATTAGAGAGATGACCCAAATTCAGGAAACCTGGATATAGAAGAGTTTTGGGTAGAGGTGTGAAATGATATGGCAAGAAGTCACTTATGGGAATGGTGGACAGGCTCCTCATTGTCACCACACAGTTGTATAGAGTTTAAAGAATAAAAAGAAAAGGAGCTTGTAAGAAATACACATCAATGGTCATGCATTTGTTTTCTTCAAGTGACTGGGAAAAAAAAATCAGATGGTCAAAAATAGCCAAAATGAGGAATTCACTGTATATTTTCATGATAGTTCCTGAAAACAGTACATGTGGGGCTGACCACAGAGCAAGCTATACTAGCTGAAGTGACCTAGCAAATTAGACATGTGGATGGGGCAAGAGAAACACTGAAGGGAATATTTCAGAACATATTAAATAGATACAGTATATACCAACAAAAAAGAAAAAAATCAAAAGGGAAGACCCATAATCTGTGGTTAACCAAAAGGGCTAAAGTTAGTATAAAACTTAAAGCAAAAAAAACACTCTGAAATGTGCAAGGATATATATTAACAATCAATTTAGGAACTATCAGTCCAGTGTTCAGAGTAATACAGTGCCTTGTCTTATGCACTGCCAGGTTGGACTATCCATTCATGGAGGATGGGGATTTTGGTGGAGCCTCCTTTGAATTTTTAATTGTCCATCACCATTTGCAACTGGATGTAGCGGGACTGAAGAGCTTCGATTTGATCTGTTGGCTTTGAAATAGCTTGACCCTGCCTGCCAGCTGCTGCTTGTATCAACTGGCATCCAACTAGTCCTGTTTTGTGGCTTAATGGTATTGGAGGAATGGAGAATGTGACAGGCCATGAGGTTGGAGATTGTGCTCGAGTCCAGTACAATTCTACTACTGATGGCCCACACTGGCTCATGAATTGCCCAGTTTGGAGTTGTTATATCTATTCAAAGTCTATCCCCTTTTGCATGGCATTACTGCCACAAAATACAATGCAGAGTATCCTCAAGGATGGTGCAGTGGTCACTCCTATTGATACTATAATGGACAGATACATCTGCAGCAAGTAGATTGATGAGGATGAGTCAGGTATATTTTACCCTTGTTACTTCCCTCACCACCTGCTGCAGACGGAGTTTAGCAACAGTGTACTTTAGGACTTGAGCAGTTTGGTCATTAGGGCTGAACCTCTCTTGGTATACAGAATGAGAAGAAGGTGCTGAGTTGTTGGGCCATCATTGGCATGATACAGCAAGAACCATCAACTGTTTGCAGTCAAGGCAACTGGGCTGACTGGACAGGTTATTTTCAGGAGAATGCAAAGTCTGGCATTCTTCTGAACACTTTTTACTCCCCTACATTAAACAAGAAGTATTTGCCAAGTTTGTACTCCTTCATTCATAGTTCTCTCATCTGAAATCAACATCAAAAAAGGCTATGAAGTGCCTGAAAGCATATCTAGCAGATCTGGCCCATGTGTACTGTGGGATACCGAACAACCTGACAGACTTATCTATAACATGCATAATTGGTAGCACTGCATAAATCAAGGCAGAGACATACATGCATTATTATATCATAGCAACCTAAATATGCCAGTGGTGTCTAAATGTGTCATCAATTCATGAATTTAGCAACTAATGCAATTGAGTTCAGTTTCAAATATTATCACACACTTAAGGAGATGGCATTGCCATGAGATCCCATCTTCACCTAGGTCTTGCTGACATTTTCATTTCTTACGAGAAGCAAGCCTACGAGAAATGACCACTAAATTCATAACTCTTAAATACTTCTGACATGTAGATACACACACTGTATAGTTGAATCTATAGCAGCAACAAAGTTTGTGTAACTTAATAAACTTCACCCTATGCTCAAGGTGACCACTGAAATGCAGACCTTGCCTCAACATCACGATTGAGAAATCTAACAATAGGTTCTCTAATATCCGCTAAAAGTCTATGTTAACTGGTCAATATACACATTGAAAATCCTACAGTTCCAAGTGCTATAAGATCTATCTTATTGGCAAGCTCTACTACATTGAGCTCTATAAAGTCAATACGAATCAAATTTTGAGCATGGAGATGATGTATGGGAAAAAAAATTCCAGCTATTTCAGCAGTTAATGGCAATCTGAAGTTTGTTAAAGGGACAATGTTGGTTCAGGCAACAATTTAATTGGGAAAAATCAATTTGGGAATAGCACAACAGAAAGCAACAAGGCTGTTTCCTAAACCAAATAGAAATTGGAATGAAGAAATTGAAACCTACAAAATATACAAAAGAGCTGCTCTAAGCAAAATATTAAAACAGCTGTGGTATGGACAGAGGACTTGGCAGGGTAGGTGCAGAGAGGCTATTCCTCTTGTGGGAGAGTCTAGGACCAGTGAGCATAATCTTAGGTTTCAAAATCCTCCGGTTTGGACAGAGATAAGGAGATTTATGTTCTCTCAGGCTGTCATGAGTCTTTGGACTTCTTAACCACAGTAGCTGGGTCAATAAGGATATTCATGGTTAAGATAGACAGATCTCTAAGCAGCAAAGCGAATCAAGTATAATGGCATAATCAGGAAAGTGGAGTTGAGGCTTATCAGATCAGTAATGATCTCACTGAATGACAGAGCAGAATCGATGAGCTGAATGATCTACCTCTGCTTCTATATTTTATGTTCTGATTCTACTGTACCAAAGCTCCTCTGGTGACAGCTTTTCTGCAAAAAAGGTTAAGCAGACGCACCAGGGAAAAACAAAATAATGGAGAAGGAGCATTGAAAATGGAAACTTGCTTAAAAAAGATACACTAAAGAGGTAGTTACCTAATATTCACTCATTCAAATCAACATGCAAATATCCTATGGCACGTAAAAACAAGTGACAACATATTATTTTATTGAAAGTAAGTTTCCCCTTACTTACAATGTATTTGGCTATTCACCCACAAGGGCATCGCTGAGACCCAAACTTTGTCTGCATTCAGCATCCACACATGCAAAGATACTATACAGTATTAACACTTTAAAATGCAGCATTCAAGCACATGTTCTCCTGTTTCGATAATAGCTGCTTATCCCGTCAAGTTAAGTAAAACAGAATTTGAATTATTGCAACTGAATAGAGATTAGTTAAAATGTCTAAATAGCCACATTATCTTGGAGGAAAACAATGAAACTCAACCAATATGACTTCTTCAGAAGAGAAATGTTGAAGAAGTCACCTCAGTAAACTTAGTTTCTCCCTCCAGAGACTGCTAGACCTGCCAAATTATATCAGCACTTTGTTTTTATTTCAGAGCTTCAGCGTTTGCAGTATTTTGCTTTTAATGAAGCTCAAATTGGTTATATCAATATCAACAGCTGAAATTTTCCTTCAGCTGCTATCAAACAGATTTGTGTCTCACAAATATGGTTCGTAACATTAGCTGTTTTTGCTATAGGATCCACATCCATTAAATAAAGTTTTATATTTTATGTATCAAAGCATTTAGTTATCCAAAAATACAGCTAGGAAACAGGTTAACTGAGTCTGTTAGCTGTGTTTTTTCTTGAATTAATCCTAAAATCATGCAAGTTTTTCATATACAATATGCTGAAAACAGACATTATGCAGTTTAGATCGGCGTATTCTTTTAAAAAAAGAATTCAATTAAAATATATTCACCATTTTGGTCATTTTCACAGTATTTATTTCTTTAATAATCAGTACCAAAAGAATTAACACATTAAAAATGCAATATACTTATAAATTTTAAGAGTAGATCTGTTGGTGAGCATTTTTTTAAAAAAAACTTATTTTCCGAGATGTGGACATGATTAGAAAGAGCTATATTTCTTCTCAACCCCAACTGTCATCTAGTTGTGAGACTTGCTAGGCTATTTCAAGGGTAGTTAAGAGTCAACTTCAGTGCTGAGCGTCTGAAGTCACAAGTAGTCTAAATCAAGTAAGGATGACAGATTTCCTTCCCCAAAAGGGATAATAGGCGAACCAGGTGGGTGAAACAACCAATCACAACTTCACAAAAATAGCTCTATATTGCGGTATGGATTTAAATTAGTTTAATTTACATTCAGTCAACTGCCAGGATAGGAATCAACCAGTACATTCAGTGCATTAGTCTTGTGCTCTGGATTACTGATCCAGGGACACTACCATAGCACAATCGTACTGCATTTTAGCAACAAAATCAGCTGATCTCACTGGCAGGAATCTTGCTTGCTGAAACTGAACTGCACTGAAGCTCAATGACACTGAAAAGAATTGTTTTCTGATAATGAATTAGCTCAACCTATCATAGATCATGATGTGAATTTAAATTTTAAAAGTAACAGAAAAATTAAATCAGAATAATAGTAGCTACAAGTTGGGCGGCACGGTGGTTCAGTTATCTCATAGCACCAGGGTCCCAGGTTCGATTGCAGCCAGGGGTGACTGTGTGGAGTTTGCACATTCTCCCAGTGTTGCTGGAAAAGCGCAGCAGGTCAAGCAGCACCTGAGGAGCAGGAGAATCAACATTTTGGGCATAAGCCCTTCTTCAGGCTTCTGCCCAAAACGTTGATTCTCCTGCTCCTCGGATGCTGCCTGACCTGCTGCGCTTTTCCAGCAACACATTTTTCAGCTCTGATTTCCAGCATCTGCAGTCCTCACTTTCTCCTAACAGAGGGTGTTGGTAGAGGGTTGATTTCAGTCTGAAGGCCTGTAACCTGCAATGTGCCACAAGGATAGGTGTTGGGTCCACTGCTTTCCCCCATTGATATAAACGATTTGGTTGTGCATATAGGAAGTTTGCAGATGACACCAAAATTGTTGGTTTAGTGAACAGCGAGGAAAGACTACAATGGGATCTTGATCAGATGGGCCAAATGGGCAGAGGAGTGGCAGATGGAGTTTATGCTTTGGCTAAAGAATTGGCTAAAGAAATATCTGGTGTTTAGATTCCCCACAGTGTGGAAACAGGCCCTTTTGACCCACATCGACCCTCTGAAGAGTAACCCACCCAGACCCATTTCCCTCTGACGAATGCACCTAACACTATGGGCAATTTAGCGTGGCCAATTCACCTGACCTGCACATCTATGGGCTGTGGGAGGAAAACCAGAGCACCCAGAGGAAACCCACACAGACACAGGGAGAATGTGCAAACTCCACACAGACAGTCGCCCACGGCTGGAATCGAACCTGGGACCATAGCCCTGTGAGGCAGCAGTGCTAATCACTGAGCCACCATGTTGCATAAGGTGAACCAGGGCGAGACCTATACACTTAATGGCAACTGCCCAGGGAGTGTTGCCAAACAAAGACACCAAGGGTTGCAAGTGCATAGTTTCTTAGAAGTGGAGTGAGTGCTTGCCTTCACTGGTCATTGGACATTGAGTTGGAATGTCATGTTGCAGCTGTACAGGACATTGGTGAGGCCACTTTTACAATATTGCATTTAATTCTGGTCTCCCAGGTATAGGAAAGAGGATGTGAAACTTGAAAGGGTTCAGAAAACATTTACAAAGATGTTGATAGGATTGGACTGTTTGAGGTGTAGGGAGAGGCTGAATAGGCTAGGGTTATTTTTCCTAAAGTGTCAGAGTTGTGGGGTGACCTTAGAGGTTTACAAAATCACGAGGGGCATGGAGAAGGTGAATAGCCAAGGTCTTTTCCCAGGGTAGGGGAAAGATTTAAAAGGAACCAGAGACCCAACTGGTTCATGTATGGTACAAGGAGCCAGAAATGGTTACAGAGGCTGGTACAATTACAATTAAAAGACATCTGGATGGCTAATGAATAGGAAGGGTTTAGGAACATGGGCTGAAGCTGGAAAATGGGAATAGATCAATTTAAGGCATAGGTCATGCATTGGTTATAATGTGATTAACGAATTGTGAATGCTATTTGGATAACAAACTTTCTACTGAACGGGTATGTGATTTTCTGTAGCAGTTTTCCATAACACGAGGCTGCAGAGGAACGCAACTGTCGCGTTATAGCAAAACGACCTGCAGCTGGCCAGTGTGGATGAGTTGGACGCAAGGGTCTGTTTCCTTGCTGCATAACTCTATGACTCTACTCCAATTTAGACAATTCGGAACATTAAGATTATAGCAGATCAAAAACATAACAGTTGCAGCTAACTTTCAACTTAGTGATTAACAAAAGCTTTATGGTAAAATAGTTTATTTCACTTACGCATTGAGGAAAATGCATGCCATTCCGCTTTCCAAAGGAAACAATTGCAACATGCAAATATTTAGTTAGACTGGATTCTTGCAAATTGACCATTACATTGATTATTCGAGAAGGGTAAATCAACAACTGGCTTTACAACAATAAAAAAAACTTTTCCTTTTAAAATTAATTCATTTTAACATTTTTAAAAACACCTTTAGTTTTATTAAGATTATTAACAATATGCTATTTTGTGACCACAGAAAATTAACATTTTCCTTGAATACACTGTCTCTCTTCTGTTTTTTTCAGTCATCATTGTATTTCTATCTCCATGTATGTATGCTTGGTCTGTAATGTGACAGACAGAACAACATTGTTATATTTTCAAGTTGTATTAAAGCGAGATTTCTACATAATTTAGTAATTTTCTATGGTATCCATTAGCTTTCTTCAAAAGGACACAACCCACCTTTCCAATTCCAGACAGCTTATGAGAAGGCTGGTATACCTACTACTAAGGGATTCAAGTGTGCAAAAGATGAAGAGTTTAAAACAGCCAAAACCATAAGCTCATCACCCCATCTATTAAGGCATTGGCTTGAAGGGTTGAGTGCAGCCAAATGGGAAAAATCTAAGCACTCAATAAAATGTCGACCAAATTGGTTGAACAGCAGTATCCTGGATTATCACAGATGTACCTTCAGGGAACCACTTACCACATAGGAGTGATAAAAATTCAAATTTCCATCAGTAGGAAATTTCATTATGAAATCACTTAGACCCCAAGAAACCTTGCCCATCCATCTACTTTGCAACCCCCAAGAAATATGATCCATAATGGTTGAGACATTTGATTCCAAAGTTAAAGCCAATAAGCTTTTGACTCGGTATTAAAAGCTCGCAGTTAATTCCTACCTAGGTGTACTGTCTTGACTACAATGAATACCAAGACTCTTTGGAAATCACTATATGAAAAAGCTGGCAGGATTTCAAAGTCAATTTTGGAAAGTTGTTAAAGCTGACCAAAGGTGAGCATGCTTTTTCAAAACTTAAAAATACTATATTAAGTAGATTTCTGAATTTCCAAACAGGATTTACAAAACATAATAGAACTGAATCTGTAAATTTATTACAAAGAAAGATTTCTAGTAACAAGAATCACTAATAATTACTATGCTCAATTTACAAAAAACACAAGTCTACACAACTTCTTCCGATGTCAACAAACTTCAGACATTTCTAAAGAATGTGTCCACAATTTGGTTTAAGTCATATTTATGTGCAAAAACAGCAAAGAGAAACTTTGATCTCCAATTGATTCCACTTCTTGAGAAAGGAGAGGTTGTTTTACCTTGACAATGAAGGGGGCGTTTTGCTTTCAGACAAAATGGACTTTCCATGAGCTTTTAATTTTATTGTAAGACCAATAGATTTCCCAATATGTTTACTACAACTTTTTTTTTGCTGTCGAGATGGGAGCAACATTGGGCACATTACCAATCCTGAATTGCCTGTGAAAAGCTGTGGCTGAGCTAGCTTTTCAAAGTGCCATCATCCATGCTGTTGGGAAGGGAATTCCAGGATTTTGACTTGGTGACAAAGTTCCAAGTCAGAATAGCCTTTGACTCAGAGTGAAACCTACAAATAGCAATGTTCCATTGCATATGCCATCCTTGTCCTCCTCGGTAGTTAAAATGCCAGGCTTCAAAAGGTTTTATCAGAAGAACCTTGATAAGTTGCTGCAGCCTACCTTAGAGGTGGTACGCGCTACCACCATTATATATCAGTGGTAGAATGTGGTGATGACTTGGGTGGGGAGGGGATTAATTTAGCATGAGCAGTGAATGCCCAAAATGTTGGAGGTGGTCTTTGCCTGGCACTTGTGTGATACAAATATTACTTGCCACTGAAAAGCCCTAGTAGGAAGAAGTGAGGACTGCAGATCAGAGTTGAATGTGGGGTGCTGGAAAAGAAACCCAAATCTAAAAGTTCTCTGGGTTCTAGCGGACAATTACAATATTCGTGTCTCATTTTTTCCTATTAGAAAGGAAGTGTTAACTTATGTTTACCTAATACCTTTATAATCAGGACCACAAAAACTTTGAATCAGTGATAATGAGGTGTTACTTTAGAAACATTATTTATTTAATTTATCTTGCCAGTTAACTTTAAAAAATCTGGTACCTAACAATTACAATGAACATATTGCAAGACTGCATTTTTTTTTAAAATATACTGACTTTTATTGCTGACATCACATTGTTAGTTTAGAGTTTTTGGAAACAAATAAATTGAATAATATGTAGTCTTTGCTTCCAGCTTCTCTATGATTGTGATGCGCAAATGTTGTGCTGATTTAAGCAAAATTTACATGAACTGAAACATTGTGAAGTCTCTATAAAGTGCAACATCCGATATGTAAAGGACTGATCCATTCTATTTTTAAGCTTTAGGAGTTACAATTATTATGATACAACAACCTGTATATTTTCAAGACAGTGTGATCAAGGTTCTATCAGCACCTAGCAAGAAATTTGATACAGTGCCATACAATTGACTTGTGAGAAAAGTTTAGTGCTTGGAATAAAAGGAACAAGGATAGGAGATTGGCTGAGTGACAGGAAATAGATCAGTGGCTCATGGAAGATGCATAAAGAAGCTCCCCAGGAATCCCTGTTGGGATTTCAAAGCTTATGAATATTATGAAACTTGGTGGCATTGTGAACTGTGAACAGGATAGCTTAAAAAGGAACAAGTTGGTGGAATGGGTGTGAAGATGGCATTGAAATGTCAATGCAAAGAACTACAAAGTGATTCATTTGGTCGGAGTAACATGGAGAAACATTTGAAAATAAAGGGTACAACCCTAAAGGAGGTGTAAGTGAGGGACCTGAGTGCCTATGTGCAGAAGTGATTGAAGGTGGCAGGACAGGTTGAGAGCATGGTTTAGAAAACATGCAGTATTTGTGACATTATTAATATGGACACTGCATTCAAGAGCAACAAGATTATGTATACAACCTGTATAAAACCCTGATACACCCTCAACTGTGTAGCTCTGGACAGCACACTTGGCAAGGTATTGGAGTGCAGAAAATTGTTGCAAGGCTGAGGACTTCAGCTATGAGAAAAAATGAAAATGCTGGGAAAACAAAACTGAGGGGATATTTGATACAAGTATTCCAAAATCATGAAGGGTTTGGGCAGAATAGATAGGGAGAAACTGCTCCCATTCATGGAAGTATCAAGGGCAAGAGGGCACAGATATTAAGAAATTAGTAAAAGAAGCCAAAGTAATGAGAGAAATACTTCTGCACAAAGCTAGTAGTAAAGATCTGGAAGGTACTGTTCAATTGAGGTTCAAAAGGAATTAGATTTATTTGTAAAGAAGAAATGCACAGGGTTAGGAGTAGAATTTGGAAAATGGCTGCATGGAAATTTCTCAAAGCCAGCGCAGAAACGAATAATCTCCATGCGTTCAAAGAAATTTGATGACTGTGACAACGTAAATACTTCCACTTAATTGGAACAGTAGAGTACAAAGAACTGTCATGTCCTAGCAGCTTAAACATATCCCCAAAAATCCAAACAATAGAAGCTGAAGTCAGCAGTTAATAAAAGTTTGATTCTGATTTGTTGCTTTTTTAAAAAATAAGTTTCAATTATAAAAAAAATCAACTGAATATACTTGACTCAAATTATAAACATACATACATTGTAAAACAGTAAATTTGTCGCATCACTTGAATTATTAACATGAAACTTTCAGTAAACTGAATTTTATTTTGGTACAAGCTGCAGTGAATTATTCCTGATTGTGATATTTCACAAATTTTGTATTTATTATATTTACAGTAGCCACTTTAATTGCTCTCTCCAGGCTTAAAATTATATTGATTGGCAAAACTCAAGCCAGTAATAAATAAAACATGCCCACCTCTTTTCATCTTGTCTACGAAAAAGAAGTCCCTCAAAAACTTTTCATAAACTTTATAACTTACCATTGTAGCAGGATTCCAGGTGGTAGTAGGAGCAAGCTTTGGCTGCCAGTTGGTTCCTCCAGTCAACTTCCTTTCCCCAGGCTGGTTCCAATGAAGATCACTTCTTAGGCAAAGGATAATCATTTAATCAATAGTTCTCCACTTGGAAGTATTAATCATGCATGTTGTTTCAATCAAATAACAGACCAAGCTAGACAGCAGACAATTAAAATCATATAGGTCCCTTGAGGCAAAGAAATTGTAACTACAAAATTAAAATGAAAACAGACTTCTTAACATTGTCTCTTCACCTCAGTGATAATTATATTCAAGCACAGATTTGATTTACCTTAGCTTTAAAAGATCATTGATGCAGACTAGCATCCAAAATGGCTTCAAATTATTTTGAGTGTCCAGTGGTTTGAAGTAGATTTTATAAACTCTTGCCACAGGCAATGTTGGCAAGTAGCATAATGGCCTTTCCTTGAATAATACACTTTTACAACCAGTCCCATGGACTTCTGTGTTCAGCAAATCCCATAATGCAATGATGAACAATCTCATCCCAACAACTAAGAAGACTTGGAGTATGTCACTGGATTCAGACTGCTAGACACTACGTATAATTGGATAAAAACAAGTTTAAAGATCCCAAGCATAGTCATCCACGAGCAAAGGAAGAACACACGGTGGCACAGTGGTCAGCACTGCTGCCTCACAGCACCAGAGACCCGGGTTCAGTTCCTGCCTCAGGCAACTCTGTGTGGAGTTTGCACATTCTCCCAGTGTCTGCATGGGTTTCCTCCGGATGCTCCGGTTTCCTCCCATAATCCAAAAATGTGCAGGTTAGGTGAATTGGCCATGCTAAATTGCCTGTAGTGTTAGGTGAAGAGGTAAATGTAGGGGAATGGGTCTGGGTTGGTTGTGCTTCGGCGGGTTGGTGTAGACTTGTTGGGCCGAAGGGCCTGTTTCCACGCTAAGTAATCTAAAAACTAATCCTAATGCACTGACAGTGAGACTAGGTTTCTGCATTTTATTCATCAACCTTAAAGGTACTTTTTTGAAAGGTTGTTTCTTTGCAATTATGGTTCAAGCAACTGAAAATTTAAAAATTAGAAAGAAAACACAAGCCAAGATCAAAAAAATGAATCCGTGAATTGAAATAACTGAATTTAAAACAGTGTAATCTGGAATCCACCAAAACTGAGATTCTGCTAGGAAATGACCTAAACAAATAAGAGCAAACTTGGGTATTGTGTGCTACGCTACTCCAGTGTTTTTTAAAAACAAGTCAGTGTTTATTTTTCACCTAGCAAGTGGTATCGTGTATTTTGACACTTCTTTGTGATCATTTACTTAAGAATTTGGGCTAGTTAAAAAAAATTTAAACCAAAAACATGCTTTTAGGATTCCAATTTGTGTACGCATTGTAAGTTGTATTGCAAAAATATTGTACAGGTTCAGCGCAGTGCTGCAAAATAGGTTGCAACTATTTTGATAAAAATGCATTAAGACTGTTCTTACTTTTTTGTGGATCCATTTCCAATTCCCAAGTCTGCAATATATGAAAATAACTTGCATTACTTAATCTGCACTTAATAAACACTGAAAGCATAATTGTATACATCAGTAAAAATACTTACTGCCTACAAGGTTAGCCAACGATGAATCCAAATCTTCTCCTACAAGCTTGCCTGGTTGCTGCTTTGCAAGTGGTTGAGACTGATTCTGCAAAGCTATTGTTGGTTTCAAGAGTCCACCTAATCCATCAAAGTCTTTGAAGGTCAGTAATGCAACATAATTAGAAAAAGATATTGCTGGCATAATACTTAGTATTCAACATTTCAAACTTTACTGGTAAAATGTGAAGTCCCAACTCACCCATTCAAGCATGCCAAGCAAAGCCAAGGACCCATATGTATGGATGGTGGGAAAAAAAAATTAGAATAGCATAATATGTTTGTAAAACAAGCCATAAAATTCAAAGCATTACATTTGTACTGACTATATATTGACTAAAAAAGGATTTAAAAAGTAAATAGTATGACATCGTTTTCAGCCGTACTTTAAAAATATCCAGTGTAGCGCATGCAGGAATAGACCAGTAGTACTGCATGCAGGTAAAAAAAAGACTCAACAAAATAAAATGGAAAATATGCAAATATGCCTGATGATTATTAAAAACTTTTCTGGCATAATTTCAAATACAATAGATGTTTAAACATCATTATAACAAATGTCATTAAAACTCTCACAAAATTAGTGCTATACAAGGTTGAAAATAAAACCAAGATTATACAACCCTGACTGAGAAACACTCTCTCCTCCACATTTTCCCCAAAATCTTTGCTGTATTTTCAATGCAGTAATTAAAGTGTCATTAACAAATGACTTAGAAAATGGATATCTCAACACTACTGTTACTTGGGCTAATTAAATTGAAACTCTGTTAAATAGCTTCCCAATATGAAAAATAACACATGACGACGACGACGACGACACAACAACAACACCACAAATGCAAAAATAATTCTGAGGTGTATTAATGTGGACAGCAGTTATCAGAATGGGGACATGGCTTCATTTTTAATAATTCCTTCGGAAAAGTAATGTAAAGTAGATTGTTTTGGCTTGAAATAATGAATAAAATTAACCAAAGTTAATTTTATGATGTCCAATGTACCATAGTGCCTTTATTTTGGTTTGGTTATGTATTGCAATTTCTGAAAGTCATGTTCTCTGGATGCAAACAGTGGTATTATGTAGAATCCACAAAGGAAATGGGCCAATAATTTATATTGTACATTCATGATGCACCTTCATAAAGAACAGATTATACATGCACAAAATCACATCACCCATGGTGGCAGAGTAGGGCAATCACCTACAAAAACCAAATTACAAGAATAACACTGCCATATTTGGTCAGATAACTTTTCCCCAATCATTGGTGCATACAAAGTGTTGCTTCAAACTGTAGTGTTCAACTGGAAAGAGCTACACAAACAATTCAAAGTATTTAAACAAAATAGATCCAATTAACACAATGAAAATACTGAACAAAGGCTAACACATCAAAATAACAGCTTCAATTAGCTGTGGCTTTGATTAAGTTCCATTCTTATTTATAGAGCTACCTGTTCAACCTGCTGTAACTGCAGAGTTCAGGAAGCCAATGCAGTAACAGAGAAATCATAGCTGAGAGAAGAACAGATCAGTGAGATGCACATAAAGGAGTCCCTTGGGGAAGCTGTCAGCCACAACATGTATGGAAGAGACTGGGAAGTAGCACTAAGACAAACACTAAACATTAATGATTTGGAGATGCCGGTCTTGGACTGGGGTGTACAAAGTTAAAAATCACACATCGAGTAAAAAGTGAGGTCTGCAGATGCTGGAGATCAGAGCTGAAAATGTGTTGCTGGTTAAAGCACAGCAGGTCAGGCAGCATCCAAGGAACAGGAAATTCGACATTTCGGGCCAGGGCCCTTCATCAGGAAGTTAAAAATCACACATCACCAGGTTATAGTCAGACAGGTTTAATTGAAAGCACACTAGCTTTTGGAGCACCGCCCCTTCATCAGGTGATTGTGGAGGACACAATTGTAAGGCACAAAATTATAGCAAACATTTACAGAAATTATACATCGAAAAATACCTTGATTGTTTGTTGAGTCTTTCATCTGTTCGAATACCATGATAGTTTCACTTCTTTCATGTGTAAATCACAAAACGTTTTTTTTAAGAAGTTGCATTCTCAGTTTAACTGTAACAATTGGTGTTAGCTAGACAATATGTTGAAGGTATTAGCCCCGTGTTCTGCCCGGAGGCATGGTACATTGGGGAAACCGAGCAAAGGCTACAGTAACGGATGAATGGGCACCACACAACAATCAACAGACAGGAGTGTTCCCTCCCAGTTGGGGAACACTTCAGCAGGCCAGGGCATTCAACCTCAGACCTTTGGGTGACCATCCAAGACGGACTTCGGGACAGGCAGCAGCGAAGAGTGGCCGAGCAGAGGCTGATAGCTAAGTTCCATACCATATGGAGGGCCTCAACCGGGACCATGGGTTCATGTCACGCTACAGGTGACCACCATTGCACTATATACATACACACACACACACACACACACACACACACACACACACACACGCATACTCCCACACTCACACATGCATCCTCTCAGAGACTTAGACCACTCTACACTCATGCACCCACATATACATTCTCTCAGACACTCACAACCTCTCACCCCAGACACACACATACACTCTCACACTCACTACCCCCAACCCAGACAGACACACACAGATACAAAGACTCACATGCACACTTACATTTTGTGGGGTGTATTTGTACTTGCAGAGTTACATTGTACTTTGCTCAGAAACTGCGTGAATTCATGTAAAACCCTATTTTCTCACTTTTTAGATTAGAATCAATCTAAATATCATGGCACAGACAGAGAACACAGGGGGCTAACACCATCAACATGCTTTTGCCCGAAACATCGATTTCGCTGTTCCTTGGATGCTGACTGAACTGCTGTGCTCTTCCAGCACCACTAATCCCTAATCTGGTTTCCAGCATCTGCAGTCTTTGTTTTTACCTTCAACATATTGTCAAGCTAACACCAATTGTTATAGTTAAACTGAGAATGCAACTTTTTTCACATGAAAGAAGTGAAACTATCATGGTATTCGAACAGAAGAAAGACTCAACAGACAATCAAGGTATTTTTTGATGTATAATTTCAGTTACATCACACTATAAATTTTTGCTAAAAATTTGCCTTACAATGGTGTCCTCCGCAATCACCTGAAGAAGGAGCAGCACTCCGAAAGCTGGTGTGCTTCCAATTAAAGCAATTGGACTATAGCCTGGTGTTGTGTGTTTTTTTTAACTAAAAATTTAACTGCGGAAAATTTACCTGTTTAACAATTCAAAATACTTGCAAAATGTGGGAGACCAAAATTTACCAGATGGCTATTAATTATATAGCTACTTACTCTAGTTGCTTCAAAAAAAAACTTAGTCAAACTTTTCTTTACCTTATGAATACATTTTGTTTTTGAAAACTAAGATCAACCTTCCACTTCCCACGATCATCTATTTCAACTATCAATACCTAAAATTATGAGCAATTTAATTCACAAACCAGCTTCAAATGATAGTGAGAGTAGTACTAATAATCAAGATTCAATCATGAACTGGCACCAGGAAGACTCAAACAGGTCAAATTCTTGTGTCAAAACTGAGCAACAGTCGTACAAACAGAAGAGAGGCACTCAATTTAGAAGTTTATAACACTCAGTTCGGTATCAAGTGAACAAACAGATGAGTAAATTGAAGTGTCCTTGCAAGCATCTTAATAGTAATGCAGTCAGGATCCTTCTAAAGCAATATCATGTGGACAAATTCCAAACCACTTTAATTTTAGTTAAAACCATCTTCGGCTTAAGTCAGGATTTCTAAAAAGCTCATTACCTCTTGTATGCAAACGTATTGCCAAATTATGAAATCAGCCAGTTATCCTATTAACTCAGAAGCAAGTGGCTTAGTTCTTAAATATTTTAAAACAGATCATTTTCACATAGTTCAGCTCTAAATCATGAATAATCTAAGACCATACTGGGCTAAATTCTATGCAGGCTTTGGTTTCAACTTCATGAATTTTGATGGTTTGATTATATTGAACTTCTACACAGCATTCACAAGAGAATCAATCCACCCTCAACACTACTCTATCAAACAAAATACCTATTCAGTTTCAAACGAGGCCTTGTATTTAGAAATGAGTGGAGGAAAAGAAAATCATCTGTGCCAACGCACATTTTCTTTCCCAAAAGGAGGGGGATCCAGGTGATCCTCTTTCTTTCTCCTTCTTCCATAATCAAAGTTAATGCTAATTGTTGCATAAATTGGCAAAGAAAGAGGGTGATGGATGATATACATTGTGTAAAATGTTTTCCATTCAAACATTAGATGCCAACTTAAGTAAAAGGAATTATCAAATTTTTCTATGTGTATGCTAATAAAAGTTTGTGGTACTCTATATAATGAAGACAATACTCTTACCACCAGAATCAATGATGCTGTTGGCTGTGGAAGCTGATTTAGTCCCAAATACGGACTCAAAGTCAACATTAAGGCTGGTTGTTGATGGTGCCTGAGTAGCTGGTGAGGGATTGAACCCTAAAAATACAATCAAGCATTGTTATATTGATTGAATAATTCAATAAATGTAAAAAAATTCTTCACAATTCAGTTAAGCATTCTTCTAAGGTTTCTTCTCAATGCATGAACAAAATTGTACATTTTAATTAAATATTTCTCGGCTACATTGTTTCTAGCATCAAATGAAACAACATTTTTTTTTACTTAAAATTTAGAAACAGCTCACTCACATTTACTGAGGCAGCATTCTGCAAAAATATAATCTTAAACACATTCAGGAATTAAAATTCTCTCATTGACGCATCACTTGTCCGATTTCCCCAACCTGTTACATTTATTTTGTCTCACATTGTTTTCAAATAAACACTGATCCTGATTTTAACAACTTAGTCTCCTCCTTACATCACTTCTTCCAACTTCTCCAGTCTTTCTTTCCTTCTGAACTATACAAAAATGCACAATTATGATGACATTGATCACAGAACAATATTAGCGAGCGAGTTTCTGTCTTTAATCGAACTTGTGCCTTCACAATGCAGCAATGAGGATTACTTCGAACAAGAAAAATGTCACTGTGAATGCAAATATGCACCCTGAACTTTTGTGTGGTTGGTATGAATGCAACATAATTAAGCATTGCAACAATAGTAAATAAAAAAAAACTGCCTAAAGAGAGAATGTGGAGCTGTAATTCAATGTTTAAAATAACTCGTAGTATCAGAGCCTTTATAATGCAAACGAACAGTGTAGGTTTGTACCCATTGAAGTTTAGCAGAGTGAAAGATGACTTGTTTGAAATAAGTTGCTTCCTCTTGTGAAAGCATCTAGAGCAAAGGTCATGGGTTAAAATAAGGGACTGCCCATTT
Source organism: Hemiscyllium ocellatum (assembly GCF_020745735.1). Taxonomy (NCBI): domain Eukaryota; kingdom Metazoa; phylum Chordata; class Chondrichthyes; order Orectolobiformes; family Hemiscylliidae; genus Hemiscyllium; species Hemiscyllium ocellatum. Next base: position 60,608,712 of record NC_083406.1, on the reverse strand, counting down.
AAGGCTTTTGTTTCACTTCACAGTAGGTAATCAGTCTTTCTCCCTTAAAAGGCAATGGAAGCAGAGTCTTTGGACATTTTTAAGGTAGAGAGATAGATTCTTGTAAAGCATGTCAGTGCTTTTAAAATGGAGATAATGAGAAACTTCTTCAAGCAGAGTGGTGAATCTATGGAATTTATTGCCACAGTAGACTGTGGAGGTCAGGTCATTGAGTTTATTTAAGACTGAGATAGGTCCTTCTGTATCAAGGGTTACAGGAAGAAAGTGGGAGAATGGGATTGAGAAACTTAATCAATCATAATTGAATGGCGGAGCAGACCCTGAACTGAATGGCCTAATTTCTGCTCCTATGTCTATGGTCTTCAATCTAAAACCTGAGGTTTCAACTTAATTAAGTTGCAAAGCAGGATGATTTGTAAGGCAAACAATGGAAGCAGCATACAATGGAGGGCTAAGCAATCCCACAACAGTTTAGAGCTGTATGCTGCAGTTGTTTCTCATCCAAACTGTGGTGGTTGTCAAATAACTATACAACTGTAGACACCTCCAAGAATGCACATTCTCAGTGGTGGTGGAGACCAGCATGTCAGTGTAAAAGCAGTCTGAAGCATTTGCAAACATTTTCAGCCAAAAAGCTGATTGGATAATCCATTATGGTCACCTTCTGTAGTCATATGAATTGGACCATTTGGCCTATCTTTATATTCCGTGGACTTTGTAGAATTTTGTGCTTTTTCTTAGGTTTTTTTTTGATCATTTCCTTAATTTCTTTAGTTAACACAAGAAGGGTGGCCTTAGAACTTTGTTGTGAAATATCCTTTTAATACCTACTTCTACTTCTCTACTGATCCGTTGTGGTCTCCTTCCTATAGGAAGGATGTTGTGAAACTTGAAAGGTTTAGAAAAGATTAAAAAGGATGTTGCCAGGGTTGGAGAATTTGAGCTATAGGGAGAGGTTGAATAGGCTGGGGCTGTTTTCCCTGGGACGCCGGAGACTGAGGGGTGACCTGATAGAGGTTTATAAAATCATGAGGTGCATGAGTAGGGTAAATAGACAAGGTCTTCTCCATGGGGCGGGGGAGTCCAGAACTAGAGGACATAGGTTTAGGGTGAGGGGGCAAGATATAAAAGAGACCTAAGGGGCAACCTTTTCACGCAGGGGATGATGTGTGTACTGAATGAGCTGCCAGAGGAAGTGGTGGAGGCTAGTACAATTGCAACATTTAAAGGGCATCTGGATGAGAATACGAATAGGAAGGTATGGAGGCATATGGGCCAGTGCTGAAAAATGGGACAAGATTAGATTGGGATATCTGGTCTGCATGGATCAGTTGGACCAAAGGGTCTTTTTCTGTGCTGTACATCTCTATGACTCAGATTATCACAAGAGGAAATGTGGCGCATTTAGATCAGCCCAATCTAATTGAATGGCAGAGCAGGATAGAGGGCCAATTGGTCGATTCCTACTCTTAAATCCTCCCTGGGTTCGATTCCAGCCTCAGGCAACTGTGTGAATTTGCACATTCTCCCAGTGTCTGCATGGGTTTCCTCCAGGTGCTCCAATTTCCTCCCAGAGTCCAAAGATGTGCAGGTTGGATGGACTGGCCATGCTAAATTGCCCATACAGTGTCCAGGGATGTGCAGGCAATGTGGGCTAGCCATGGGAAATGTGGCACTATGGGAAAGAAGGTGGTAAAGCGGGTTGGGGTAGGATGCTCTTCAGAAGTTTGGTGTGGAATTGTTGAGCCAAATGGTCTGCTTCTGCACTGTAGGGATTCAATGACATAAAAATTAAAAGAAGGGAACTTGTGCTTGGGGGCAGAGGATGTAGGTGAGATCCTAAATGAATACTTGGCATCTTATTCACCCAGAAGGATTTGAAGGATACCAAGATTTGTGAGGAGCATGTTAATACGCTACAGCATTTTGAGATCAAGAAAGACGTGGTGTTGACTCTCTTGAAGAGCATTAAAGTGGATGAATCCCCAGGGCGCAATGGTATCTACCCTATGTCATTGACAGGACAAGAGAGGAGATTGCTGGGCCTGGACCAAGATCTTTGTATCCTCGTTAACCACTGGAGGGGTCCCAGAGGACTGGTGGGTAGTTGTTCCTCTGTTCAAGAAGGGAAATAAGGATAATCCAGGAAATTATAGACCAGTGAGTCTCTCACTGGTGATTAGGAAGCTACTGGAAAGAATTCTTAGGGATGGGATTTATGCGTACTTGAAACAGCATTGCCTAATTGGGACAGTTAGCGTGGCTTTGTGCAGGACAGGTCATATCTTACTAACTTGATTGAATTTTACAAGGTGGTGACAAAAGGTGATCAACGAGAGCAGAGCAGGGAATGTTGTCCAGCATGGTAGGCTCATCCAGAAGATTAAGATGCATGGAATCCATGGTGACTTAGCAACATGGATTCAGAATTGGCTTGCCCATAGCAGCCAGATAGTAGTGGAGGAAGGGTGTTTTTCTGGCTGGAGGTCTGTGACTACTGGTGTTCCGCAGGGATCCGTACTGTGGACCTCTATTGTTGGTGACATGCATAAATGTTGGATGGGTTAATGAGTTCGCAGACAATACAAAGATTACTGGAGCCATGGAATGTGTAGAAGGTTGTCAAAGTATTCAGCGGGATATTGGTCAGTTGCAGATAATGCGCAGAGAAAGGGCAGAGAAATAACAGATGGAGTTTAATCTGGGCAAGTGTGAGGTGCTACACTTGGGAGATCAAATGTTAAGGAATATACAATTAATGGAAGGACCCTGAAAGGCACTGACATACAGAGGTATCTTGGGGTTCAAGTCTATACCTTTCTGACAGAGGCCACGCAAGTAGACAGGGTGGTGAAGACCTTTATTGATTGGGAAGTGAGTACCAGATCAGGATATCATGTTGCAGCCTTACAAGTCTTTGGTTAGGCCAGACTACGCAAGTACTGCATTCAATTCTGATCACCACATTACAGGAAGGATGTGGAGCTTTGAGAGGTTGCAGAAGAGATTTACCAGGATGCTGCCTGGATTAGAAAATGAGTTACAAGGAAAGGCGAGAAAAACTCAGATTGTTCTCTCTGGAGTGGCAAAGGCTAAGGGAAGACTCGATAGAAGTATATAAAGTTGAGATGCATAGACAGGATTCATGGTCAGAACTTTTTTCATGGAGCTGAAATGTCTAATACCAGGGGACATTGCATTTAAGGTGAGAGGGGGAAAAGTTCAAAGGAGATGGAAGGGGCAACTTTGTTTAAACAGAGCATGGTCGGAGTTTGGAACACACTTCCAGGAGTGCTGGTGGAGGGAGATAGGAATGGAGCATTTTAGGGACTTTTAGATAGGCACATGCATATACAGGGAATGGCAGAATATGGACCAAGTGTAGGCAGAAGGGATTAGTTTAACTTGGCATCATGTTCAGCACAGCAGAAAGTGAGGACTGCAGATGCTGGAGACCAGAGTTGAAAAATGTTGTGCTGGAAAAACGCAGCAGGCCAGGCAGCATCCGAGGAGCAGGAGAATCGGCATTTCAGGCATAAGCCCTCCTTCAGGAATGAGGCTGGTGTGCCAAGCGGGCTGAGATAAAAAGTAGGGGGGAGGGATGCTGGGAATATGATAGGTGGAAGGAGGTGAGGGGGAGGGTGATAGGCCGGAGAGGGGGTGGGGACGGAGAGGTCGGGAAGAAGATTGCAGGTCAAGAGGGCAGTGCTGAATCCAGGGGTTGGGACTGAGATAAGGTGGGGGGAGGGGAAATGAGGAAGCTGGAGAAATCTACATTCATCCCGTGTGGTTGGAGGGTTCCTAGGTGGAAGATGAAGCGTTCTTCCTCCAGGCGTCTTGTGGTCAGGGTCTGGCAAGAGGAGGCCAAGGACCTGCATGTCCTTGGTAGAGTGGGAGGGGGAGTTAAAGTGTTCAGCCACGGGGAGGTTGGGTTGGTTGGTGCTGGTGTCCCAGAGGTGTTCCCTGAAACATTCTGCAAGTAGGTGGCCTGTCTCCCCAATGTAGAGGAGACCACATTGGGTGCTGCGGATACAGTAAATGATGTGAGTGGAGGTGCAGGTGAATTTGCAACGGATATGGAAGGATCCATTGGGGCCTTGGAGGGAGGTGTGGGCGCAAGTTTTGCATTTCTTGCGGTTGATGGGGAAGGTGCCGGGAGTGGAGGTTGGGTTGGTGGGGATGTGTGGACCTGACGAGGGAGTCAGAGAGGGAGTGGTCTCTCCAGAACACTGATAGGGGTGGGGAGGGAAATAAATCCCTGGTGGTGGGGTCTGTTTGGAGGTGGCGGAAATGACGGAGAATGATACGATATATACGGAGGTTGGTGGGGTGTAAGGTGAGGACCAGTGGGGTTCTGTCCTGGTGGCGATTGGAGGGGCGGGGTTCAAGAGTGGAGGTGCAGGAAGTGGAGGAGATGCGGTGGAGAGCATTGTCGACCATGTCGGAGAGGAAAATGTGGTCTTTGAAGAAGGAGGCCATTTGGATAGTTCAGTAGTGGAATTGGTCCTCCTGGGAGCAGATGCATCGGAGGCAAATGAATTGGGAATATGGGATGGCGTTTTTATAGGGGGCCGGTGGGAGGTGGTGTAATGTAGGCAGCCGTGGGAGTCGGTCGGTTTGTAGTAAATGTCTGTGTTGAGTCTGTAGCCTGAGATAGAAATGGAGAGGTCTAGGAAGGGGAAGGAGGAGTCTGAGACGGTCCAGGAAAATTTGAGGTCGGGGTGGAAGGTGTTAGTTAAGTGGATGAACTGTTCAACCTCCTCATGGGAGCACAAGGTAGCGCCAATACAATCATCGATGTAGCAGAGGAAAAGGTGGGGGATGGTGCCAGTGTAGCTGCGGAAGATGGACTGTTCCACATATCCGACGAAACTGCAGGCATAGCTGGGGCCCACGCGGGTGCCCATGGCTTCTCATTTACTGTATCCGGTGCACCTAATGTGGTCTCCTCTACATTGGGGAGACAGGCCGCCTACTTGCGGAACGTTTCAGGGAACACCTCTGGGACACCCGCACCAACCAACCCAACTGCCCCGTGGCTGAACACTTTAACTCCCCCCTCCCACTCCGCCAAGGACACGCAGGTCCTTAGCCTCCTCCACTGCCAGACCCTGGCCACACAACGCCTGAAGAATGCCTCATCTTCCGCCTAGGAACCCTCCAACCACACGGGATGAATATAGTTTCTCCAGCTTCCTCATTTCCCCTCCCCCCACCTTATCTCAGTCCCAACCCCTGGATTCAGCAATCTTCTTCCCGACCTCTCCTCCCCCACCTCCTCTCCGGCCTATCACCTTCACCTCCTTCCACCTATCATATTCCCAGCACCTCTTCCCCCAGATTCCCTTCCTCTTACCTTTTATCTCAGCCTGCTTGGCGCCCCAGCCTCATTCCTGAAGAAGGGCTTACGCCTGAAACATCGATTCTCCTGCTCCTCGGAGGCTGCCTGGCCTGCTGTGTTTTTCCAGCACATTTTTCAAATCATGTTCAGCACAACATTGAGGGCCGAAGGGCCTGTTCCTGTGCTGTATGTGCTGAATGTTCACGTCGTGTCAGATGAGGGATCAATATAAAACTGTGCCATAGATCAACATGCCCACTCCCTTGACTGGTGACTGGATAACCAAAACAAGCTTTCTAGTTGAGTCTGCACTGCAAGGGAAGTCACACCATATGTACTGTCAGTCTATGGGAGACATTTTGTTTCCCCCTTGGCTTGCTACAGTGTTCAGTCATAGCTCAACACAAGATGGAGGAACAGCACTTATTTTTCCTATTTTACAGCCACCATTTCCTCTAAGCTGTGTGACTGTGCACGTGACCAGTTGCTCCAAATGGTCCATGCAGTCAGCAGCATGCCAACACCACAGTTGCACCGACTTGTAGTTCTGGAAGTTATTGATCAGCACAGACCTCAGAAGTTCATACAGACAAAAAAAACAAAATAGCTGGAACACTGTTTACAGCCCTTACGACACAACTTTGACTTCTACAACCTCAAAGAATGACACCTGTTCTCCCATTTCTCATCCAACTCCACTCTCCCCCAGTCAGGCTTGTGTGTGTCTTGTTGGCGTGTTCTCAGCAAAAATGGTCCCCTTTCTCCTATTCACAGCTAACATTTACATTTATTTTACATATTCATCACTGCTTTCTCATATCATCTTGACTTTGTCTTTTGCTCTGGACACACTCACCATTTATTTCATTTGTTCCTCCTCCCCCTCTGTCACTGGTAAAAGAACCATCACTTTTGAGCTCATTTCAACTTTGCAGTCATAATGGCTTCAAAGTGTTAACACTGTCCTCTCTTTATCAATGCTGGCAGACATCCTGATTTTCTCCAGCACTCTGTCATTATATCTTATTTCCAGCACCTGCAATATTTTGCTTTTATTCAAGTACTGAAGTCTGTTAGTCTGGCTGAGGGAACAAAATGCTAACAGGGAAGGCAGGGCCACTGTAGGCATCCAGGTAATGCAAAGTGAATGTGCATGCAATCACTGACCATGGAATGGACCCTGAGATGTTGATACTGAGGGCTATTCAAGATGAAGGTCAGGAGGAGCAAGCAGCAAATTGGAGTTGGTATGTACCTGCTTCAAATTATGAATGAGTATTCAATTTCCATTCAATGAATGGTAGAATGGGTGCCTGGATATCAATGGAGTGAGTTTAGGTAGGAATGAGAGTGATAATAATTGATAATCCCATGAATAGCCCTCTCATCACTCACTATCTTCACCTCGCTCAATTTCTCAGGTGTTTCTCACTGCAGCCAAAATCATTCAGGGCCTGGGAAAATTGCACCTATTTTCTCTCATTCATCTAAATTATCTACTTCAATTTCTATATATGACTGCATCATTGCATGACCATTATCAGCGAGGTACGAACACAACCTAAGATGTCTGCAGTGTAAACCTGAACAATGAAATACGGTTGTCTTTGTCATTTTGCACAAGAATCTGAGCTTTCCTAAAAATCAAGCAGTAAAAGCACCCTCTTCTGCAAATACGTAGTTAGTCACCAAGTTAAAGCAATGAAAATCAATGTAGATTTTAAAACAACATTAATTCTTGGGATGTGGGTGTCAAGGGCTGGGTCAGGATTTTTTGCCCATACCCTGGAATTCACAATGATGGGATGTTTTCTTAAACCATTCAATCCACTGGGCATAGGGATATTTGGAAGGGAGTTCCAGGATTGTGACACAGTGCCAGTAAAAGGAACAGGGATATTACTCCCAAGTCAGGAAGGTGGGTAGCTTAAAGGAGAACTTTCAGATGGTGTTCACATGCATCTGCTGTTGTGCTTCTAGCTGGTATAGGTACAGTGCATCTTGTAGATGATAAACATTGCAACATTGCTGGCTACTATACTGGTGAAGGGAGAAAGTGGTGAAGATGGTGGATGGGGTGCCAATCAAGCTGGATGTTTTGCCTTGCATGGTGACAAGTCTAGAGTGATGGAGCTACAATCATCTAGGCAAGTAGAGAGTATTGCATTATACTCTTGATGGTGGACAGGTTTGGCAAGACAGGTATTGAGCTATTTGCCACACAGAATTCCTAGCCTCTGACATGCTCTTGTAGCCACACTATTTTGCTACCTTAGATCAAGTCAATTAGAGAGGTTTGTATACAGCAAGAGGAAAATCTGCTGACAGTAATCAGTAACATAATTTGGCGTGTAAATTTCTATCTTTTCTCAAGAAGTCGAGAGGTTTTTCTTGCCACACTCTTATTTGGTGTAACAATTCAGTTTTACCTTACTGATGAAAGCATATTGCAGAGTAAATTTAGATTAGAACTGTGGAAGAATTGGTTCATGTGGAATTCACTGCTGCAGAGTGCAGTGGAGGCCGGGATGCTAAATGTCTTCAAGGCAGAGATTGATAAATTCTTGATGTCACAAGGAATTGAGGCTATGGGGAGAATGCGGGTAAGTGGAGTTGAAATGCCCTTCAGCCATGATTGAATGGTGGAGTGGACTCAAATGGGCCAAATGGCCTTACTTCCTCTCCTAGGTCATATGGTTTTATAATTTGTTCCCTGAATAGCTGCGTAAAGTGCAAGTACTGTAAGCTAAGTACAACACGTAAAACCTAATGCCTCAAGTTTGGTTTTCACATGTTGTTCAGCATCACTGGTGAATGTATTTAGGGGATAAGGTACAAGCTTTCTGGTATATGAATAAAAATGGTTTAGAGGGATATGGGCCAAATGCTGACAAATAGGACTAGGTCAGATTGGGATATCTGGTCCAACTCATTTGTGCCAACCTAATGGTCTGTTTCTGTGTTGTATGACTCAGACTACCAAAACAGTACTTAAATAATGTATTTTAAGTATCACATTGTCCAAAATATGTCAAGAACCTTTGAGATACTATTTCACATGTAAATGAAAACATACAGAAATTCAGCACACAATAAAGAAAAAAAAATTACACCTTACTGCATTGGAAACAAGCAGCTGTGAAAAAAAAACCTACCTGCAAATAGACCAGCTACAGCAGGGGGCTCAGTTCTAAACTGGGAAGCATTAGAATAGGCTGGAGGACCACAGAAGGAATCTGACAGATAAATGTGCAAAGAAATAGGACAGAAAAATAAGTAGACGTTACTTTGCAGAGGATTGAAGATAAGTAGAAATAAGACAGAGAGAAGTCCAATTAATTGTTAGTTGGATGTAGTAAGCTAACTAAACCACACAGACATTTTTCAGCTTTTTTTAAAAAGCAGATCATTAACCTTTAACTATAATTCCATTTTTGTTTTAGACATCAAGACATTGATAGGTAACTCCTAAACATTAATGAGTACTTTCATTTAATACACCAAACTACTGACAAAATAGTTCAGAAGCTTATTCCAGCTGACTGCGTTCTAGCATATTTTCACATGTACAAAGTAAAAAAGGTCTCAGACTCAAAGTGTAATACACCTCCTCTCCACCATTTTAAAAATGCCAAAGCTCAACAGTAAACACCAAACACATGACAACACAGCACAGAACATACATGTACTCATCTAAATTGGAAACAAAAGGAAGTCTGGTATTTTGTTTTAAATACACAGTCTTTAAAGTTGTTTTGTTGAAAAAAAAATCAAAAATCAGGTAAAGCCAATCGAGAAAATATTTGATTGAGACTTCTATAGTAAAGAAAGAGCAAAATATTCGTTTGTCCACCAAATCAAAAACAAGAACCAAAGACAGACAGAAAGAGATGAATAAAAAGGAAATCAAAATGAAAACCTTGCATCTTAATGCATGTAACACTTCACCTCCAAACAACAACTTGTGAACTTTCAACACTTATGCCAACAAACAGTAATTTGCAGATAACAAAGTTCAACCAATAATGTTTGATTCATATTTTTGCTTGTGTTAGTTAAGAAAATAATGTTCAGAACATATTTAAAACACAATAATTGCTCAAAGGAGCCTCAAACAAATGTACTGAAAAAAAAGAAACCAACATGAGAAAAAATTTGATCAAACATAAGATTTAGTTTTTGTTATAAAAAGGTATTTTGAATAGTGAGCTTCATTTGAACTCTGACAACTTGAGACTCTGAAACAAAAGTGCAAAGAGTTGATAAAACTACACAACAGTAGTCAAGCACAACACATCAAGCACAATTCAGGAGGTGATAGACAACACTGGAAAAATATTGTAACCTAAGTGTGGAGCAAAGTCGTGAAGAATTTAGGAACAGGTGTATTCATTTCAATTGAACATGGTGTTCAGCTTCTAAAAAACTTTGACCCGTCCAGGACTGGATGATGCAAAACTACAGTACTCTAAACATCACAAAGGCATGATGTGGAGGTGCCGGTGTTGGACTTGGGTAGGCACAGTTAAAAATCATGTGACACCCGCTCCGTCAGGTAGCTATGCTCCGAAAACTTCTACTTTCAAATAAACCTGTTTGACTACAATCTGGTATCATGCGATTGATCACAAAGACAGTTAGGTCAAAAAGGGGATTAGTGCTCAGTGTACATGTGGAAATCAGCTACATATCTACAGATGATGGCTCTGAAGGCATTTAGACAAAAAGTGATGGGCAGTAACAATAGATATGGATGGGATCCTCAAAGTGACAATGCAGGAGACAGTTACTGCTACAGATAAATTATTCTCATCATATTCGTTGCAATGCCAGAGGGAAAATAGTTTTTAAAAAAGTACAGAGACTTGCATTTATGTAACACTTTTCATAATAATTGAATACCTTACTTGTCTTTAGAATAGGCAAATTAGATTTTTTAAACCAGCAAACAAACTCTCAGTTTAGCATCTCATTGAAAAGACAGTGCAGCACACCCATAATAGTGTACTGGAATGTCAGCCTTGACTTTTGCACTTAAGTCCAAAATTGGAACTTGAACCCAGAACCTTACAACTCAAAGGTAAGAGTGTAACCAATTGAGCCCCAGATGATTTAAAAAAAAATTACCAGGAAATGAATGTATTAGTTATACTGGAGCTCCATTTTTGAGTATGCAAATCAGACCGCTATATGTAATTTGCAAGTTTTGTGAAATAGATGGCTTAAGAGCACTTGACAAAAAAGGGGTTGGGCATTAAAAGTCACAGAGAGACAGATGAAGCACTTGCAATTTGGTGTAGAGATGAGTGACAGTATACTGATAAGACTAAAAATGATTGCAAATACAGAATTCCTTGATCAGAACAGAGAGCGAATGTAGATAATGCTGTGGAAAAGGACAGTCCAAAGTCTGGCTAACTCAGTCTTGAGTGTATCAAATGATTGAACATCCAAACATCAATTTTCAGAAGGAATTTCTCATTTCAAATGTTAACTGGGAGACCATTTATTTTAAAAGTATGTCCTCTAGTTCTGGTTCTTCCCCTGCCCACACTTTTCCAAACACTGCCAGAACCTTATACTTCTATAAAGATCACCTTTTATTCTTCTGAACCCCACCAAGGATGGATCAATCTGCTCAAGCTTTTATATTAAATCAATGGCGACATGTTCAGTGAACTGCTCATTTGGAGAACTAGCACAGATATACTTATTAGTCAAAGGTTCTACAACACAGTTCTGGTCTTTTAATAGTCAAGATGTTAAATATAAGTAACCATATGAAGAGAGGTTGAGTAGGTTAGGCTTATTTTCACTTGAAAAAAGGAGATGGGGGGGGTACCTGATTGAGGTTTACAAAATCATGAAGGATACAGAAAGGGTGGATAGAGACAAGCTTTTTCCCAGGGTGAAGGATTCAATGACGAGAGGCCATGCTTTCAAGGTGAGAGGTGGAAAGTTTAAGGGGGATACGCGTGGAAAGTACTTCACACAGAGGGTGGTGGGCTTCTGAAAAGTGTTGCCAGCAGAGGTGGTAGAGGCAGGCACAGTCGATTCATTTAAGATGCGTCTGGACAGATGCATGAGTAGGTGGGGAGCAGAGGGATACAAAAGCCTAGGAATTGGGCGACAGGTTTAGACAATGCATTTGGATCGGCTCAGGCTTGGAGGGCCGAAGGGCCTGTTCCTGGGCTGTAACTTTTCTATGTTCTTTTGTTCTATATGCTTTCTTAATCACCTTTCTGCTGCTTTCAAAGATTTCTGGATATATACAAAAGTTCCCTCTGATCTTCTGTACTTTCTAAGCAACATATACTCCCCTGCCTTGTTAGGGCTCCCAAAATGAATCACCCCTCACACTTTTCAGAAGTAAATTCCATTTGCCACTGTTTAGCCCATTGACACTGTCCTGTAGTCCAAGGCTTTCCTCTCTATTTAAATATCACCAATTTTTGCGTTTTCTATGAACTTAGTGAACACAGCTCCTGCACTCATGTTGTGATAATTAGTGTACACAGACAGACATATGATTGCAATCACAAAAACATTCCAACCATCATTCTCTACTACCTGCCACTAAGCCAATTTTGCATTCAATTCACTAAACTGTCCTGAATCCAATGGGCTCTTAGTGTCTCAACCAGTCTGCTAAATGAGACCTTGTCAAAAGCCTTACTGAAGTCCACATATACTACATCAACTACACAACCCTCATTTGTACACCCAACCAGTTAAATTCCAATGAAATGTTAGACATGATCTCCCCCTGACAAAGTTATACTGACCAACCCTGATTAATCCTTATTGCTCAAGTGGAAATTAATTCTGGGCAAAAGTGAAGACTGCAGATGCTGGAAATCAGAGTCTAGATTACAGTGGTGCTGGAAAAGCATAGTAGGTCAGGCAACATCCGTAGAGTAGGAAAAAAATCGACGTTTCGGGCAAAAGCCCTTCATCGGGACTCTGGCAATTAATTCTGTCCTTCAGAATTTCTCTCATAGGTTTCCTACCACAGATGTTAGATTTTCTGATCTATCCCTACGATCCTTAGAATTATAGAGTCATACAACACAGAAACAGACCCTTTGGTCCACCGAGTCCATGCTGAAGATAATTCCACCTGCTTGTTCCTAACCCATATGCCTCCAAACTTCTTATTCATTAATTTATCCAAATGTACTTTAAAATGCTGTAATTGTACCCATATCCACCACTTCCCTCAGGAAGCTCATTCCACACACTAACCACCCTGTCCAAAAAAAAATCACCCCTCATGTCTTTAACTCACTATCCTCTTACCTTAAAAGTGTGTTCCCTAGTCTTGAAATTCCCTATTCTCGGCAAAGACAACTACCATTAACCTTATCTATACCCCTCATTATTTTATAAGCTCTATAAGGTCACCTCTCAACTTCCTACGCTCCAATGAGAAAAATCCCAGTCTATCCAGCCTTTCCTTATAACTCAAACCTTCCAAACCTGGCAATATCCTCCTAAATCTCTTCTGATCCCTCTTCAGCTTAATAATATCCTTCCTAGAACTCAGATAACCAGAACTGGACACTGTATTCCAGAAGAGGCCTAACCAACGTCCTGCACAATCTCAGCATGACTTCCCAACTCCTATACTCAAAGGCCTGACCAATGAAGGCAAGCCTGACAAATGGCTTTTTAATCTTCTTGAATAATGGCACACATTAGCTGTCCTCCAGCATCCTGGTACCCTCTGTGGCCATAGAAGATTTGAAAATTAACATCAGAGCTCCTACACTCCTCCCACATAAGTCCAGGATGCATCTCAACTGAGCCTGAGATTCAACCCCTTTTAAGCCTGTTAAAGCTGATATTACCTTCTCAAAGCTAATTTGTTCAGATTTATCGGATTAGTATTTCCCAGATTTTTAAACCTCCACTGTCCTTCTCTATTTGGAATAGAGATACAAGTAGTCATTTAAAATCAGCTATATATTCAGGCTCAAAAACAGATTGCTGCTTTGGTCCCGAACAGACTCTTACTATTTTCTGATCTCTAAACTATTTCTAAAATGCCATTGGATTAATTCTGGACATTACCCACTAGTATTTTGTCATGTTTTCTCTGTGCACCTAATTTCTTTGTTAAGTAAGCTCCGACATTTTCTATAGTTCCCTAGATCATCAACTGTTTTGAGCTGTGAGTATCTACCATAAGCTTCCATTTTTTCTTATCCAAACTTGTGCATCTCTTCATATTCAGGGTTCTCTGAACTCGTTGGTCTCATGCTTCACATTTACATGAAGATATTGGGTCTGCAGCCTCACTTTTACTCAGCTGAATGTCTCCTATTGCTCTGATATATCTTCCTCAGAAGTTTCCTTTGGTGCTGTAACAATTCTGTGAACTCAAAGACAATCTCAGTACAGGATGGTTTGACAGCTGGAGAAGACTACTGACTTTGGTTGATCAACATCTTTAAGCAGGCATGGAATCTAATAGGCAACGTTATTGTGGGTATGAGTTGACATGGAGGGTATGAGGTGCTATGGGAAATCAGTGGGGGTTATGAGTTAGCTTGGAGTTGGAATGGAGAGAGACGGAAAAGCCATTGTTGAGACCTTTAGAATTTACGCTTCACGAGATCCCTGAATTCAGACTCTGGCTCAAAACCACACAAAGAGCCAAGAACCACGAGTTCTTGAGATGCTGAAATACCTAGGAAAATTGAAAGCTGGGGCTACTGTGGATTGGTGACACTAAGAAATGTCTACCTCTTCAAAGGAGGCGGTGGCCAGTTGAGAACTGCAGGGTGTAGATTTGCTATCCATACAGTCTGAATGGAGTTTGATGAAAGAGGTTAGGTGAGCTTTGCTCTGATGAAAAGGGGAGAAATTCAAGTGCAGAGATTTAGCCAAGGAATATTGGGATAGGTAGGTGTACAGACAGTATGATCGAGGAGTTTCACTGGGACATAGAGATTGCAGATAGGATAATAGGAAAAAGGATTTTTCAGAGATTGATGATAGTTTTGAAAGGGAATGTAACATTTGACAATACACACCTTCAACCTGCACGGTGAAATTTATTCCAATTCCCTGAAATAATTTCTATAAAAGTCTTAAACCATACAATCGTTTAGTTTAACAAATTCAATTTTCAAGGGGAAGCATGAAAAAGTGACAATTAATCCCGACAGCATAAAATAAAACTTCCGGGGTATTTTTCTAAAAACATTCATAGTCATACAGAATATGAAAATTTCAGCTAAATTTCAAGAGTAAACTGAGTAGTAATAGTCTCTGGGTTACTCAATGAACTTGGGTAATGAATATTTCTTGTATCAGGGATAAACAAACAACTATATAAAAAAAACAAGTATTTAAGAGTGCCACAGTGACACTTGAAATATATAATATTTTTAAAGCATTGATTTATTTACCACTCAGGAGCAAATTATTTCTACATTAAGATATTCCTCACAGTATAGTACAACTTCTGAAGTATAAGGAACTATTTTCTTACTATTTGGAATTCAGAAATTTTGGAAGACAAGACAATTCTGCTTAATAGCAATTCTTTTAGTTAGAATCATATGTGATTACTTTGGTTAACCTGGCCTGTTGTCACTTAGGAACAGGGTTGTACTGAGGTACCTTGCAAATTGATGTTTCCCTAATCCTAGTTAAAGATCTAAACAGAACTTATTCCAAATGACTTACATACACAGTGGGAAGACCAATAGGTGCAAGAGGTATATGTCAAACTGAAGTTGGAGGAGTTCCTTGCTCTCTCGTAACTACAGCAGGCGGCAAGGGTCTTCCAAAATTGTGAAAATCGATAATATTTTCTGCAACTTCCCTGTGTGCTAATTAGAATGGCTCAAGCCAGGAATCTAACTAATTATATTGCCTCTCTGAAGGCAACTCTTCCAGCAATCATCCAATATCAATGAGTCAAATTTGTATGGAAAGTGGCATATTTCCATTGTCAAAGGTCATATCATTTATTGAAAAAGTTAATGCTGGGTGCTATCACTGCAGCTTGTTCTTGAAAATGCATACTATGTGTATGTAAAGTACAAGAGTTTCCCAGAAGGAATAAAGTAAATCTAAAAATAATGAAGTTTTGACAGATCACTTTTGATTGATTTAAGGAAAAATTGTATATCACCTCCTGTTCAGACATACAAACAGTATACTAGTGAACAAATGTAATGAAAAATCTGCAAATAATGAATGATCCAAATAATGTCAATAAACTGAACAAATTCTTAAGAATTGACCTACTTGAAATTTTTCTTTAACCTCTGATATAAATTAAGATGTACAGAACATTACTGAATAATGTCTGTATAAGTTGGATTACTCAATCAGAAGGACAGGACTAGCTCAACTACTTCATTATTAAAGAAAAAACATTATTTTTATTACTTTTCAAAGTATTGTGCTATGTTTTCTTAAAGCAGAAAACATAGATATTGTACTGGAAAATCTTTCCATCGGAATACCTGAGACAAAACGGTCAATCCGAGGGGTGTATTCATATTTTGTGGCAACAGTAGAACTTGGCTCAGTAAAAGGATTGAAATGATCTGGAGAATCAAGAAATCGCATGTCTTCATAGATTCAAATTCTTGAAGTACTAAATAAGTTCTAACAGTAAATTTTAATTGGTCCTGGTAGAGAATATAACTAAATAGGTAGGTCTTTACCAAACATTTCATGGCTATGCGTCCTAGAAGTAAAGGTCACACCATCTGAGAAGGCGACAGTGGTATTTAGAACTTCATCAGCTTTCGTAAGAAAAGGATTTAAACTTGGAATGGCTTCATCACCAGCACCAGAGGAGGAGAAAGGATCTATAAGCAGCAACAGTGAAGAAAGCAACAAAACAAGGAAAAGCAAAAAAACAAATCAGGTCACAAGACAGAAAAACCATTGTAGTCAACGGACATACATTCAATATTTGAACACTTCAACTCGTGAAGCCTTATTCTTGCTAAATTTGTGAAACTGTTTGCCAGTACTAGCAAATTTCAATTCCAAGTCTAAAAATTACATTATCAATGACATCAGCCTAATAAGCTCTACAGACTGGGCTCTACTTACAAAGTATACATATACTCAATATTCCTGGAAATTTCAAACTGTTCCCATAAACATGTTATATCCTTTAAGACAGTTTGTTCAGACACAGAAACAAGAGCATAAATACTGGAAGTTGCTCCATTCACAGTTCCTTGTTCTTGTTTCACCATGCATGAGCAGCAATGGAATTTCTTAAACCGTACACAGACTTTTTGGATCAACACATTTGCATCAAATGCAATCCTCCTTTGGTGAAGAATTATGCTGCAACTTATTATGTTTCAAATGTTAAACTTAAGAGGAGAAATTCCTCTGTCCAAAACAAAAAGGGAAAGGTTAGGGAGGCAACAGTTCTTCTTTTTCCCTTCCTCGCACATAGCGACAGCACAATGTAAAGAAAAACAAGTATCACAGGTACAAGAAAAAAGTGACTACCAACTTGGACTGAAAAAAGAGCAAACATGCATAGGCTTCAACTTATCACATGCATAATTTGATGTGCTAGCC
Source organism: Hemiscyllium ocellatum (assembly GCF_020745735.1). NCBI lineage: Eukaryota > Metazoa > Chordata > Chondrichthyes > Orectolobiformes > Hemiscylliidae > Hemiscyllium > Hemiscyllium ocellatum. The sequence continues at coordinate 60,591,800 of NC_083406.1, read as the reverse complement.
AAATCCAACCACCTTGGAAATAACAATCACAAATTTCAGTGCAACTCTCACAGTAGCAGCTTTAAATTAAAATAAGCAGAACATTGTCATTGCTACCAGAGTTCAACATCAAAACTACATAGTCATAACTGCAAATCTTCATAACCTGTGTATGTTATAAACTATTTGTAAATATTGCATGATATAAAGATATCAATTGTTGATCATCCATTCAGAAATAACAAATTAAGAATCTGAGTACTTAACCAACATCTCCTACATTTTTATGGTAAAAGAATTTCAAAAAAAAATCACAAATAACATCCTGAAGTGCCCTCATTACAGTATTACTAACAGTTGCTCCAGCATAGAGTCAAGTTGCAATTAAGCTAACATATAATTAAACCAAAAGGAATTTTGATAGCTAAATGCTCAGTGCAACCCAATCTCCTGCTGAATCTTTCAGTGTATTATTCCAAATCAAATGGTTGGGAGCCTGACAAAAATGAATTATCATACTGCTGCATTGGTTAGGGGTTTTTTTTTGTAAATCTTCATTCATTAGCTGCAATACATTCAAAATATTTTATAATTTGACATGCATCAAGTCAAATGTGAGAAAAGTAAAATATACAGAATTAATTCTTGCACCAATGCCCAGATACATTCTGCTGTCAAGCCCAATTTATCTGGGTGATCGTTCAGGAGAAACTGAAGCTAGTTTTAAAAATGAAACCGGAGTAGTGAAATAACAAAACTGTGTAATTAAATAAGCACACATACATTACCATGTTGTAATTTCCTAATCCCGCAATTTCATTTGGTATTCCAACAAATTGATATTCTTTGAATGTTGCCCAGGTGCAAGTGCCCAATTGATCACTGGAGATCTGAATATAGTATTTGGAAAGGAATTCCAGTGACTAGCTGTCAAATTTTGCTAATGTTGTTCAAGTATGGATTTGTCCAGAATGAATGTCCATCATCAGCACTTGCACTAAACTAGCAAGAACTCCAGACACATGTATGATCACATTATTGTATTTCTTTTTCCCCTGTTGGTGTCACAAAATGGAATTTTGGCCTCTTGAAAATTGGGAGTATGTAGTTTGACTCTGCTGCTAATTTAATCATTTGCTAAAATGTTTAATCATGAGTAAATTGACTAAAAACAATGGTATTTGGATTCTCGAAGATAATAATCACTCATTTTTTCAGATAGCAGGTGCTAGTAATTGTTATCACTTACACCTCCTTGGGGCACATCTTTATCTACTGATTCCAATACAAACACTTCTTCCCTAAAGTATCATCACTTTTTCTACTTGAAATCATTCCTGTTTTCCACCGTCCGTTCTAATGCTGACCATTTTGGGCCATTAACTGATGGCTCATTCCACAATTATTATATCAGTTTCAGACATTTTTGCACAATAATATTCATCGATTCATTCAGCCTATTCCCAAAAGAAAATTCAGATCTCCTCCAATGTTCTTGAGCGTATCACTAGAATATACAAGAGAGATTTGCCATAATATGTCCAAAATGGTCCTCCCCATTGAATGGAAAAACTAAACCTTTGTATAGCACAGAGACATTAAGATTGTAGCAGGGTTAAAATGAAGCGACACCAGAACATTATTTCAACAAGCCAACACACACTGCAACACACAGGAATTATGCAGAGCAGAGGAAAGTCACCCATACCATGTATTCAAAAAGAACGAGTACCCAATGAACAAAGTCTGCCGATTTCTCAGCAACAAACCCAAACACGCCCAGAAACCCTGGCCACTCTCCTCTACATCAAAGACATCTCGGAAATCACTGCCAGACTACTCAGACCCCTTGGCATTATGGTAGCTCACAAATCCACCAACACACTAAAAAGGCAGCTAATGAACTTGAAAGACCAACAAGCAAAACTAATGTCATTTACAAAATACTGTGCAAGAACTGTAACAAACCCTACATTGGATAGACAGACAGAAAACTAGCCACCAGGATATATGAATATCAACTAGCCACAAAACGACATGACCCTCTCTCACTAGTATCCTTACATACAGATAAAGAAGGACACCACTTCGATCAGGATGGGAATTCCTAGAAGCATGGCATTCCAACTGGAACTCGACCAACAAACACATCAAGTTAGACCCCATGTACCACCCCCTGAGAAAAAGAAGAAATTATAACACCACAGGTAATGACATTACCAACTCAAAGAAACCCAAAGAAAAAGCAGGAATCTTAAACATTGTTTCACCCGAAGTCCCACTGAAGATGCTATCTAGTAGGGTGACAAAACGCCTGGAAATTAACCTTCCAGCTCAGCGAGCAAACCTACATCCAAGTTAAAACAAGTTTAGAATCCCTACAGAGCAGAAAAAGGCCAATTGGCCCATCGAGTTTGCATCAATCCTCCGAAGAGCACCCCACTCTAGTAAATTTTACCATGGTTTTACATCCCTACACACTACAAGGAAATTTAGAACGGTCAATCCGTCAAACCTGCACAGCTTTGGACTGTGGGAGGAAACCGTTGCACCTGGAGGAGAAAATCCCTGCAGATGGGGGGAGAAGGCGTAGACTCCACAGTCATCCAAGGCTGGAATCAAACCAGGGTCCTTGGCGTTTGGAGGGAGTACTGCTAACTACTGAGCCACCATACCACCCTTCAAAACACCAATTTTATAGGTGGAATGCATCCAAAGCATTATTGGCCGATGAAAATAGATTAACATTAAATATTGTTCAAACCAGACTGCCTAGTAGTAATGCCACTGGACTGGTAATCCAGAGGCCCAGACTAATGCTCTGGAATATGGGTTCAAAAATGATTACGCAATTAATAAAATCTGGAATTGAAAGATCAAGTCTTGGCGACCAGGACAGCTTTTACTAATTGACAAAAACTTAACTCATTCGCTAACTTTATTTAAATAAAGGGAAGGAAATCCACCATCTTCACTTGGTCTGGCCTGTACACGTGACTCCAGATCTGTACCAATGTGAATACTTCTTACTTATCCTCTGAAATCAGTCAATATCTTGCCATATTATCTGATAGGACTGCTGCAAGCTGTTAACCTGGTTTGGGTAGCTAACTGCCACCAATCCTACTCCGCTCTGCTGAGCTTAGGGCTTATCTAATTATCAGTTGTTCAGATCACAGGGTGAGATGAAACCAAGAGGATGCTTGTGTTGTAGAAAGATAGCTTCTTAGTACAAACTACCTATTAACATGTACAATTCCCAAGGACCATTGCGAGCTGTACAGAATACATTTGCTGCTTTCAGATACTCCTTCAGGACTATCTCCATCCAAAGACTGTAAAATCATCAAATTCTTTGGTGCTCAATGTAACATGAACATCAACTCCTTCACCACAGATGGGCAAGAAACATGACATCCATAACCACAACCCACATGCCTTAAATGTGTTTGAAAACACAATTATCTCAACCAAACACCTGTGAACAGAAATGATCACAAAAACAATACAAGCTACATTCATGGGGGAACCAGCACTGGCTGTTGAAGAGTATTTAACAACTGTGGTACTGCAGCTGATAGGCCAAATCATTCTTAAGTTTCCTACTTTCTGGTAGCTTGGAAAAATAAATTTTCATAACAAACTTCTCCAAGAATCTTCTTAACTAGCGTAGGATCACGTTCAAACAACAACCGAAACTGGTGAATGGCAAAAATAGCCTCTTATATTCGCAACCGCAGTAGCACAGTTCAAGGTGACAATGGAATCCTGAAATACACTTCTCACAGTAGCCTCTTTATACACCGTTTTTAAGTACATTAAAATTCTACCATTATGGTGTTACATAGCTTTATCTATAGTACATAAAAGTTTATAAACAGGAGATTGTTTAAACATTTGTTAAGTGCGAGCAGAGTTAGATCTCATGGAATTTAGGGAAAGCTTGCCATTTGGATACAGAACTGGCTCAAAGGTAGAAGACAGAGGGTGGTGGTGCAGGGTTGCTTTTCAGATTGGAGGCCTGTCACCAGTGGAGTGCCACAAGGATTGGTGCTGGGTCCACTACTTTTCATCACTTATATAAATGATTTTGATGTGGGTTTAAGAGATATAGTTAGTAAGTTTGCAGATGACACCAAAATTGGAGGTATAGCGGGCAGCGAAGATTACCTCAGATTACAACAGGATCTTGATCAGATGGGCCAATGGGCTGAAAAGTGGCAGATGGAGTTTAATTCAGATAAATGCGAGGTGCTGCATTTTGGGAAAACAAATCTTAGCAGGACTTATACACTTAATGGTAAGGTCCTAGGGTGTGTTGCTGAACAAAGAGACCTTGGAGTGCAGGTTCATAGCTCCTTGAAAGTGGAGTCGCAGGTAGATAGGATAGTGAAGAAGGTGTTTGTATGCTTTCCTTTATTGGTCAGAGTATTGAGTACAGGAATTGGGAGGTCATGTTGCAGCTGTAGAGGACATTGGTTAGGTCACTGATGGAATATTGCGTGCAATTCTGGTCTCCTTCCTATCGGAAAGATGTTGTGAAACTTGAAAGGGTTCAGAAAAGACTTAAGGATGTTGCCAGGGTTGGAGGACTTGAGCTATAAGGAGAGGTTGAATAGGCTAAGGCTGTTTTCCCTGGAGCATCAGAGGCTGAGGGGTGACCTTTTAGAGGTTTATAAAATCATGAGGGGCATGGGTAGGATAAACAGACCAAGTCTTTTCCCTGGGGTGGGGGAGTCCAGAACTAGAGGGCATAGGTTTAGGGTGAGACCCTATGGGGCAACATTTTCATGCAGAGAGTGGCACATGTATGGAATGAGCTGCCAGGTGAAGTGGTGAAGGCTAGTACAATTGTAACATTAAAAGGCATCTGGATGGATATATGAATAGGAAATGTTTGGAGGGATATGGGCCGGGTGCTGGCAGGTGGGAGTAGACTGGGTTTGGATATTTGGTTGGCATGGACTAGTTGGACCGAAGTGTCTGTTTCCGTGCTGTAAATCTCTATGACTGTATACTGGCTGCTACTCCTGATAGGATTCACAGTGTTTGTCTGTTCTGCTTGCATAATTAAGAAGAATTAGTCCTTTTATTCCTTAAGTTAGTAAATGTACCAGACCTATATGCTCTTTTTAGAAATTAAAATGTACTTAACAAAAGAACAAAGGATATTAAACTGATTACTGCAGTCAAGTCATGAGATTTGTTTACTATTTGCCGGTGTGAGTTTCACTCATGCATTCATGCAATTTGACGGAAATGCTGTTTTGATAGTAAGTTTAGCGGCCCCGTTTAATATGAATTAAATAAATATACACTAGTTGAGGAAACTGTTTGATGTTCTGCAATCTATTCAGGTCCTGACACATGGTTGGTAAGAGCTGATTAATATGATCTTTCCACAGTTTTAAGTGGGTCATGGAGATGCTATGGGGATGAGGGTGCGGTTTCTGAACAGGTTAGTAGTCTTTGATACTTATTCAGAGGATCTTTTGATGTAAATAGGTCTGATAGGGGTTGAAGGTGTGAAGAAGCAGTAATGGGTTTGGAAGGAATGTTTTTAAATTTAGTCTATCTTGCAATAGTAAAATGCAGTACAAAACCACAGTTTTATGAATGAATGAAAATGCATTATAGTAAGCAACAGGTTAGTAAAGGTTTATGGATGAATGAATGGGAATGTGGCATTAATGAATAAAGAGAGCTGAGCAGAGAGTTATTGAAGATATCGGATTTATCTTACACTAGCAATAAATAATCTTAGGGACTTATAAACATTTTGATCAAATATGGCTTATGAGAAAATGTTTAAAAGGACACTAGGGAGGATTTTTTTCAAAATATTTTAAGCAGTTATCCTGAATTAATCAGGAGTAAATATTTTCAATCAGGCAGGCATATTGGAGTACCATGACTCTCAAAAGGATGGATAGTTGACTGTTTACTATGTAAACTCATTTTATTAGAATATGTTTCCTTTAACCTGAGGGGCATTACAAATTCCCGTTCAAATTATCTGCACAAAATATCAAAGTTAAAACTATTTTAAAGTCTGACAAAAACAAAAAGGATCAGTTTGCCCAGTTTCATCAAACAGTATATTGACAGAAAAAATACAAAGTAAAATATCTATATTATTTAAGGTATTTCAATAGATAATGGCAGATGCTTTTTGAAAAAGATAGCCTTATTCCTTGTACAGGTACATGTAATCACCTGATCAATTACATTGGGTCTGGGCTATAATTTCAGAGGCAAACTCAGGACTGAAATCAAAACCATTTGGACATATTCATATTGATTAAACCATCATTTTACAATGTTCTTACAATTATTTTAAAAACATTCTTAAATGTTGCTATGATTGTCACTTTGGTCTTGGGACATCAAACAGATAGTTAACAAGTTAATTAGCAATCTGAACAGTATAAAAACAACTGAGTTGTAAAGAAAATAAAACACCTCATACTATTCGTTTCATAGGCATATCCCATAATGTCTCAGCCAAATTACTCTTCAATTGTAGATACAGCTGTTAGAAAGGTAACACAGCAATCAAGCTGTGCACACGATATATTCCACAAATACATGAAACTACTATACACTAACCATGTCTTCGGAGAATTCTCTGCTTTTCCCAGCACCCCAAATAATGACTGGATTTTGTGCATTCTTCTGAGTAATCAAAGGAGAGCAGCTTCAACTATGCAGCATTTCCTTGAACTAGACTGAAGGATCAGTCTAGTTCGTGTCCTGAAGTCCCGGAATGAGGTTTGAATCAACAATTATATGCAGGTTTTGTGACCTCTAACACATCCTGCAAAGACTTTCCATTTTTGTACATCCACGTTTTACCATTGATGAAAATAGATGCAACTCTGTTTTTGCCAAGCTACTCCTTCAAAAACTTGATTAACAGGAGTTCTCTTTCATGAAACCATGCTTACTCTGCCCTATTCCCTTCAGTCTAATTTCTGAGATATAGCCTCTTTAAATGATCAGTTCTACAATTTTCCCCATGACAGGTATCAACATTTGACTAGAGGGATAATATTTGCTACTTTACAGTCTGACTGCAAGAACCTAGTGAGTTTTAGAAAATTAACACCAACACACCTTTCACCCGATTAACTACATTTTTAAGACCCTCATATGAAGACTGTCTAGACTGAGTGACATGTCTACCCATTCTTACTCTCCAGAGGGTCAAGACTCAGTGACTCACTTTCTCCTTTTAAAAAAATCCTGTTGAAATCCATGCTCCGCTTTTATATTTTTATCTTTCCCTCATATTCTAATGTCGTTGCCCTAATTTACCCTTTAGTCATTCTCAGGCATGTTTATATTCTTAGAGAGAAAAAAATGTTTATATTCTAACCAGTCATCTGACCTGCCACTTACCCTTGAGAATTTGATGCATTTCCAAACTCTTCCAGCATACCATGGACGGTGGGTCCTTGAAAATTATTTTAGAATAGTAGGGAACATACAGATTCTCAGTATTCCAAAATATTCCCTTATATGTCTATCATTCATGTGTACTGATCCATCCCCTAGTCTAGTCCAGCTTGTTCAGTGAGCTCAGCTTTCATGTCGACGCAGTTGCTCTTCTTCAAATTTAAAATACTCGTCTTTGACCTAGAATACTCATTTTCAAATGCCATGTAAAATTCAATCATACTTGTTTGATACTACCTGAAGGTACCATTACTCGGAGATCACTCATTAATCCTGTCAAATTACATAAAACCAGAAGTAATATAAAGCAGCATTATCCTGATAATAATTCTATGAAATCCTCCTCCAGGTTACTGCTGCCAATTTGATTTTTCTATTTTATATGCAGATTCAAGTCATGATAATTATTGCTCATCACAAACATTTAATTTTTCTTCTTCTATTCTTCATCCTACATTTCTTTTCCTGTTAGGGGCCCAGTTTTCACTAGCGGGTCCCCCGCTATTCCTCACTGCACCCGAACAAATTCCACATTCTGATTTCCTAAACCAAGATCAACTCTCACTATTGCACAAATACCAACTTTCATTTACGGTAATATTGCTTCATTTTTACCTGGCTACCTATTCTTTTTGAAATTCAGAGACTCTGCGATATTCAGGCTTGAATCCTTGCATTCCAGCACCCACATGTAACTATTTTGTTATGGATTCTGTATGCATTCAAATACAGAACCTTTAGTCTTGCATTTGTGTTATCTTTGCAACATCTAACTTTGATTCCCGCAAGACGTCATCTTTTTATTTTTTGGTATTTTTGATCAGGGACTGAAACAGGAAAGCTATCAAAAAATCAGAGATGTTACAGCACAGGAAACCATTCAACTCATCATGCTTGTACCAGCGTGTTAAATGAGCTTAATTACCAAGGATCCATCTCCTGCTTTCTCGCCCCACTCCACCCTTGAATATTATATTTATCCATTTAAGGGCTTCAATTGGACCTGCCTCTGCTGCGCTTACAGATAGTGAATTCTATGGGCCTACCGACTGAGTGAAATTTTTACTCCTTACTTCACCATAGCTTCTTTTGCAGATCGCTTTAATCTGTCATGTTTGTGGTACATGGGAGCTCATGGATAACAACTGTGTATCCAGGGCAAACGTATCTGTATTTAGTGTTTGTGGCTCAAGGAGTTTTGGCTCAGAGTCATTCAGCTACAGACTCTGCTACAATCAGGGAAGAGAAAAGTTATCAGGATATTTTAATCCAAGATGGTTTAAAGATTGCTGACTTTTTAAAATCAAGTTACCTGATGTTATATGTGCTGTTTACACAGTTGTTTCTCAAATAATTGGTGGGATGTCTAGTTACAGACAAGCTAGAGCCAGGGGCTTGTGTACAAAAAGAGATGTGGCCAACAAGAATTTGCTGACTGGTCACTATTCTGCAAACAGTTATTGCTCATGAACACCTTCTGCCTGCCCACAACATGTGACTGTCTCTCAGGTAGCCTGTGTGTCTGAATGCTTGGGAAAAGCCTAATGCCCTCCCTGAAAGGGAAGGAGTTGTCCATTTTTGTGCAGTAAAACACACCTCAAACCTTAAGTAAGCTAGTTTATTTTCCTTTATCAGTTGGTGTAAACTGGTTTTTCACCAAATAAGTCAGAATTTTTATAAGCATGACCCAGCCACCCTGCGTCCACGCAAGGAAGTGAAAGGACTTGGAAAAAGATATCAAGAAGCAGCGTTCTGACAAGTGAAAAGGATCACCTTAGCGTACCCTACAGACTGCAACTATTAAAATCCCTCACCAGTTTTTACTTCCACTCATAATATCCATGTTTGGTTTTTATGGGTGGGATTTTGTTGTCAGAGATGATGGACCTCACACAAAGCTCACAAAGACAGAACAATCTCTGAACTGTATCTGAACAGTTTAAATTTGGCTCTTATTCAAGAGGATCTCAAGGCCTTGAACAAAAATGATATCAACAAACAGCAAGCAGTAATACATTCAAGCATTCCCATGGAAAATACACGAGGAAATTAAAAGCACAAATTTTCTTTACTTTTACATTTTCTGGAAGTATAATGATAGACTTTGATTGGATCAAAATGGAAATGAAATAGTACAAAATATAAAGATTTTAAAAGATACATATTTTTGAACTCTTTTCATCATAATGCCAGTTGAAGTGGTAGATGCAGTTACAGCTACAATATTTAAAAGACATATGGATAGGTACATGAATAGGAAAGGTTTAGAGGGATATGAGCCAAATTCAGGCAAGTGTGATTAGTTCAGTTTGGGAAACTTAGTAAGCATGGGCAAGTCAGACCAAAGAGTCTATTTCCATGCTGTATGATTCTGTGACTATGTCTCTATGCCTGGCTCACCTTTCAAGAGTGCATTCATTCACTAAAGATGAGAAAAACGTTCAACTGCATTCAACAACTACAAAGCAAAATCACATTCCAAAACACTACAATAAAAAAGTTCAATTTGAAATTTAACCAAGGATAGAGACAGCATGTTAAAGAATATTCAGATACTCAATGTGGAGCCATTAAGTCAGGATGGAGTGGAATCAAAGGAATAGTCAGAATATGTAAGATAACAGCATACAACGTCTTGGTGCTGAGAAGGAATAGCAAGGAAGCTTGGGATTGAATTGCTTAGCAAAATTATTAACAATCTGCTTTACTAGAGAAATTTACCAGAACTTTGAACAGAAATTAGTCACAACAGCAGGGAATTTATGGCCAGAGGCATCAATAATGGCTTCAGTTTGATTGATTTTGTCAACACAGGCTACTGAAGGTTAAAGAGAGCAGTGCCACATCAAAGGATGATATATATACACACATAGAAGATTTTCTTTTCCCAAGCTGTTAAGTTTACACATAGCATTATAAATAGAAAAGTAAATAAATAAAATTCAATAGGCTCTCACTTATGGCTTCTAAACTATTTTTAAAAATTCAGTTTGAAACATGGGGGAGAGCAGGGTGGTTATTTAATTCTTAAAAGGTATGTCAGGTGTGTTGAGAAATTAATATAGAGGTATTAACTCTAACCCACCTACTTCTACTAAAGGCAGGTCAGGCAAGGGGAGGTCCATGAATTCACACAGGGAGTGGGTGGGTTGTAGATTTTAATGATGATGATGCGGTTCCATTTAAAACAAACTTATTTACATTTAAATTTGGCTTGGTTTCCACAAGGTGAATACCATTATAGCACTGCCTGTGGGCCAGCTGTTTTACCCTCCTTGCCCAACAACTTACTCTGAAATCCCCCAAAATCCAATTAGCTGGCCCTACCATGAGCACTATCGCTTTCCTTATTTCTCCCCAATTTCACAAACATCTCATGGCTGGTGAAACATTAGTCTTTCCTGCCTCCAACCAACAGGTCATCTCTGCTCCTCAACCTGCCAGCTTGTTGATGACAGGTAAATTTCTGTTGGATGTGGAAGGATCCTTTGGGGCCTTGGATGGAGGTGAGGGGAGTAGTGTCGGCGCTAGCCTGTTACCAGCCCTTGACTGCTTCATGTCTAACTGCCACCATGACATTGACCTCCTGAATCTGTCCACCCCTCATCCACTCCAACCTCCCGACCTCAACGTGCAACCCTCCATTCCTTCTGCTCCAACATCAACCTCAACCTCACCATCAAACCAGCAGACAAGGGGGGTGTAGTGGTAGTTTGGCACACTAACCTCTACACCACTGAAGCCAGGCGCAAACTCAACCTTCTCCTAGTGCCCCCTCAACCACGACCTCGCCTCCTATCACTAAACCAATCATCTCCCAGACTACCCACAACCTCATCACCTCTGGGGACCTCCCATCCACAGCCTCCAACCTCAATGTCTGTGAGCCCAGCCAGCTCAATTCTACCTCTTACCAAGTTTCACAAACCTGACTTTCCTAGTCGACCCATTGTCTCAGCCTGCTCCTGTCCCACGGAACTCATCTCTGCATACCTTGACACTGTCCTGTCCCCCTTAGTCCAGGAACTCCCCACCTATGTTCGGGACACCATCCAAGCCCTTCCCCTCCTCCAATATTTTCATTTCCTCAGCCACCAATGGCTTATCTTCACTATAGACATCCAGTCCCTGTACACATCTATCCGCCACGACGAAGGACTCCAAAGCCCTCAGTTTCTTCCTCTCATGCCGTCCCAACCAATACCCTTCCGCTGACACCCTCAGCTGCCTGGCTGAACTGGTTCTCACCCTTAACTTTTCGTTCCAATTCTCCCACTTCCTTCAAACCAAAGGGCACCCGCATGGGACCCAGTTATGCCTGCCTCTTTGTCAGGTATGTGAAACTGTCCATCTTCTACAGTTACACCGGCACCACCCCTCACCTGTTCCTCCACTACATCGATGACTACGTCAGCGCTACCTCGTGCTCCCACGAAGAGATTGAACAGTTCATCAACTTCACTAACACCTTTCACCCCGACCTCCAATTCACCTGGACCATCTCGGACACCTCCCTCCCCTTCCTGGACCTCTCCACCTCCATCTCCAGCGACACACTAACCACAGACATCTAATACATGCCCACCGACTCCCAAAGCTACCTAGACTACAGCTCCTCCCTTGCCACCTTCCATAAAAATGAAATTCCTTATCCCCAAATCCTCCGCCTCTGCTGCATCTGTTCCCAGGAAGACCAATTCCATCTCAGAAAATCCCAGATATCCTCATTCTTCCAAGATTGCAGTTTTCCTTCCCACGTGATTGACGATGTCCTCCAGCTCATCTCCTCCACTTCCTGCATCTTCGCCCTTGAACCTCACTCCTCCCAATGGAACAAGGACAGTGTCCCCCTAGCCCTCACTTTCCACCCCATCAATCTCTGTACACATCACATCATCCTCTGCCACTTCTGCCATCGACAAATGGATCCCACCACCAAATACATTTTTCCCTCCCCACCCCATCAGCGTTCCAGAGAGACGATTCCATTACAATTCCCTCGTCCGATCCACGCGCGCTCCCCACCCCCCTCCCCGGGCAGCCCACACCTGGCACCTTCCCTTGCCACCACAGGAAATGCAAAACCTGCGCCCGCACCACTCCCCTCACCTCCATCCAAAACACCAAATCTGGGAGAAGGATCCTTTCACATCCGACAGAAATTTACCTGTACATCCACCAATGTCATTTATTGTATCCGTTGCACTCGATGTGGTCTCCTCTACGTTGGGGAGACAGGATGCCTACTTGCGGATTGTTTCAGAGAACATCTCTGGGACACCTGCACCAACCAATCCCACCATCCCGTGGCCGAACATTTCAACTCCCCCTCCCACTCCGCCAAGGACGTGCAGGTCCTGGGCCTCCTCCATCCTCAAACTCTTACCATCTGATACCTGGAGGAAGAATGCCTCATATAATCACTTTGGGACCCTGCAACCACATGTGATCAATGTGGATTTCAACAGTATCCTCATTTACTCTCACCCCACACCATCTCAGTCCCAAACCTCCATCTTGACACCGTCCTCCTTACCTGTTCATCACCTTTCCCACCTATCCGCTCCACCCTCCTATTTGACCTATCACCTGCATCTACCTATCGCATTCTCAGCTACCTTCCCCCAACCCCCCTCCTGTTTATCTCTCAGCCCGCCAGCCCACAAGTCTCATTCCTGATGAAGACATTATGCCTGAAACATCAATTCTTCGCTTCCTGCCGTGCTTTTCCAGCACCACACACTCTACTCTGATCTCCAGCATCTGAAGTCTTCACTCCTGCCAGTTTTCTTACCTAGTTGGTCTGGCTACCTGCCTGTTGAGTGTTGAGCAGGAAACTTGGAGGGAAATTTTAAAATATCCTGCTTTTAACTGCAGGATATTCAGAAAAACAACTTTCTGGGATTTCTATTCATAAGTACACATGCATCCCTTTCCTAGCCATGCAGAGCACAGTCACAAAAGCATCACTTCTAAATTAGAAAATAAAAAAGGGTTGACAATTAGGCAAACCACAAAACGTTCTGCAATTAGAAAACCAAGTGTCCTAGGTATTACTCTCTGTTCAGTCCAGTTTAGATGTTTGCCCTGCTAAAAAGTTCTTTGAAGTAGCAATCTCCTGTATTCCTTATAGATTTCCTTTGGTGATCTAGGCTCAGATTTTTATTGATTAAACTAATACTTAAAGCATAAAATTTAGATTATTCATGCATTTTGATCAAATATTCCAAATATTAATAATGCATCAAAAATTACCAAATGTAAATTTTTACCACCATCTGGAAGGTTTTGAGGCATCTTACCTCCCCATGTATTAGATGCTGGAGGCATTGTTGAGATAGATTGCATGGATGGCTGAAATGTTGGCTGGAGATCAAGCAAGTCATTTGGCACTTTGGAAGTGCTGTAGAGTAAAAATAAAAATACTTACTTTGGATGTACTTAATATAAATATTAACATGTTGAAAGTCAAACTTTTCTGATCTAAATGACTTAGCTGTACTTTGGGAAAAGTAGAATGCCACTAAAAAAAGATAATCCTTTTGACGGTTTAAGTGGAAGAGGGAGTAACTTCAGATTGAAAACATCTCCTTTGCTCCCCATGATAAACATTCCTATTACAAATCAAACTTGTCACCAAGCTTATTCGGCATATTGTCAACTTGCTTACAAACAAAGACGTGCATTTTCAAAAGGTGTCTTTCACGATCAGAGTTATCAAGAGTGTTTTACAACCAATGAACTACTGTTTCATGTGTAGTCAGTCAGTCATAATGAAGAAAAAAAAACAAAGAAATGGCAAGCTCCCACAAACTGCAATGCAATAGTAATCAAATAGCATGTTTGAGGGATAAACAGTCATTACAACTATTATGTTTCCTATTGTGTTCACACACAGCAGGTATGATTCCTTTCACTTGTATCATCAAATGGATTTCTATAAAAAGTGCAAGTGTAATTAGACTGAAACATTAGAGACATACCGAAAAATAATTTGTTATAATATTAGTGTCAACTTTCAGATGCTACACACACTATTAATGACCAACAGAAGTGCAATTATTCAAATTACATTCAGACATTTACCTAATCTCCAGGCTGAATAATCAACACTTAGGGGATTGTAGTATTTAAACATTTCAAGTATTGCCTTTTATCCAATTTCAATTAAAAATCTCTCCAAAAAATTGTTTTCCCAATATCCCATAACGCTTACTAGAACTGCATCTGCAAAAAAGACAGTACCAAGTCCAGTAGCGAAATTCAGAAGGCAGTAACTATGCTGATTCTAGTGCTGGTGTTGCAAATGCTGAGCCAATTGAAGTTGAAAAGTAAAGGAGAATAGGGTTCTGTATGTATGCTGGACTAAGAAACGTAAGTAAACATATTCAAAAGTCACATGCACAACACTACCAAATAGTAGTTAAAAATCTTATACCTGTTGGAAGAACCAGGTGTTGAGAAGAGGTCTACAGCTGCAGTTGTGCTGATACTTCCACCCGAAGTTGAACTGGGTGATGCGGCAGTTGTCGCAGAAGATGGATACGATTTTTTTGCAAGTTCCCTCAAACGCTGTTCCTGTTACATAGGAACAATTCTAACTATTTAACAGATATTTGAAAAAAGTTTTAACTAGTCACAAGCAAAACCAGAAATGCTCAAATTAGCATTTAAAAGATTTACTGGAGAATTAATTGGAGGATCCATTTTCATCAGCTAATGAACACATAGGGAAAGGGGAGAATATGTTTTAAAAAATGTTACTTTGCAAAGTGCAAAAGTAAAAACTGCAGGACTCAAGATATTCAATAGGACAATGGACGATTAGTTAGAAAGGAAGCTTGTGAGGCCAAGGGGATAAAGCAGGAGACTAGCACTACATAATGATGCTCAGATGAACAGCCAGTGCTGGCACGATGGCCTGAATGGCCTCCTTCTGCACCATGCTGGTAAAAACAATGACTGCAGATGCTGGAAACCATATTCTGGATCAGTGGTGCTGGAAGAGCACAGCAGTTCAGGCAGCATTCAAAGTGCAGCAAAATCGACGTTTCGGGCAAAAGTCCTTCATCAGGAATAAAGGCAGTGAGCCTGAAGTGTGGAGAGATAGGCTAGAGGAGGGTGGGGGTGGGGAGAAAGTAGCATAGAGGACAATGGGTGAGTGGGGGAGGGGATGAAGGTGATAGGTCAGGGAGGAGAGAGTGGAGTGGATAGGTGGAAAAGGAGCTAGGCAGGTCGGACAAGTCCGGACAAGTCATGGGGACAGTGCTGAGCTGGAAGTTTGGAACTAGAGTGAGGTGGGGGAAGGGGAAATGAGGAAACTGGTGAAGTCCACATTGCCCACTGATCCTTCTGCACCATAACAATTCTGTGCTTCTGTGATTGCGAATTTAAAAGGAAGGGTGACTGGCTTGGAAGAGTGAATCACTTACATTGGGATACTTTTATGTGCAAGGGAAGGAAGCTATACAGTTTAATAGGAATGGGATCATGGAGTAGAAATGGATTTCATGGGAAAGATACACTTTCAGAAAACATCATAAAAGATGGGAGTAAAGCAAGCAAAAGATATAGGTTTAGGAGTGTGGAAAACAAATATCAGTATTTGGAATTGACTAAGTTCCCTCAATGGAGATGCAAGGTAGTTTATCAAATATCTCAACATTTCTTACAAGTGCACAAGTTATAGGGGATGCCTTGAATTTTGCATTTGTTCTGGGAAGCAAAATGGGGAAGATGAAGGAAGAAAAGTAAGAGCAACAGATTACCTTGAGTGCTTTCAACCGGGCCTGTTCTTCCTCCAAAGCAGCTTGTTTTTCTCTTTCATCTACTCGGCTGAGTGACATGCCTGTGTTAGAAAGTGATGAGACTGCATTTGAAAGGGTGGTAGCTCTGGGGAAGGAAAAAAAAGAAACAAGACATTAAACCTGAGTTTCAAAAGAACTAGATATTATTTTACAGATCAGTGACAAGTCCCAGGATTTAACTCCCTTGCACGCCTTCTGAAATGAAACTTAGAAATTCTATTCTCAGGTAACTCTCTCGGATCTACTTTTTAAGAAACTGGTTTTAGCTTCACAAAACTATAAAAATAATAGCAAACACAGACGAATGATTAAAAAAATTGTACAAGAGATCATTTGTCAATCTTATCACGGTCTTCCTACCACTCCGAAAAAGGAATTAATAAAGTAGGCATAATACTTGTAAAGCCTACAAGGAAATTAATAATAGGTACACACAAGGTGGAACATGCAGCTGGTAGCCCATTTGTCACACTTTGCACAATTATAATTCACTCCTCACCTTTCAATATTCCTCTAGACCTCTCTTTAAAGGCAACACGGTTGTTGTTGCTATGGCAGGTTACAGTGAGCACAGAAGATGCCCTTTAGCCCATTGGGTCTGCACTTCCTTCAGTGAATCACATCCTTCCACTATCACCTGATGAAGGGATGTTGCTCCGAAAGCTAGTGTGCTTCCAATTAAACCTGTTGGACTATAACTTGGTTGTGTGATTTTTAAACTTTGTACACCCCAGTCCAACACCGGCATCTCCAAATCATGGAGAGGGTTCAGAAGAGATTTACCAGGATGTTGCCAGGAATGAAGAGTTTGAGATATAAAAACAGGCTGGAAAGGCTGGGACTGTTTTGACTGGAGCATAGGAGGTCGAGGGGTGATCTTATTAAGGTTTATAAAAATCATGAGGGGCATAGATAATGTGAATGACATGGGGCTTTTTCCAAGCATGGGGGTAGTTCAAAACCAAGGGCATATTTTTAAGGTGAGAAGAGAAAGATTTTTTTTTAAAAATTGAGTAGCAACTGTCTTTATTTAAAACACAAAGTGGTTTTGAGTGAAATAAACAGCCAGAAGTAGTAGTGGCTGCAGTTACAATGTTTACAAGACATTTAGATAAGTACATGAACAGGAAAGGTTGGAAGGGATATGGGCCAAGTGCAGGCTGGTTGGAACTAGTTTAGTCTGGGAACATGGTCAGCATGGACTGGTTGGAACGCAAGATCTATTTCCATGCTGTATGACTCTCTGACACTAAGCTTGGAAACAAAGCTTGCAGTAAGAACCAAAGAAATAGCTTCAGGTTTCTTGATGTTTAATTGGATAAAAGAAAGTTTCGTTCATCCTTCACTAAATGCCGGATAACCAAGTCTGACAAATTAGCTATGATGGAGGATTTGACACCAGTAAATGAACTAAGGATCATCACGTTAGCTGATATATATGAAAATTAGTGTTTTTTTCTTAGGCCACCAAAAGACAGCAAGTAAATACGATATTAGATGCAGGCAAAGATAAATCCTTAGTTACACTAGGAAAAATGGGAAAATAAGCTAAGTAACAATGCAACCAGGCAAGTTCAGTTCTACCCAGCTAGATTATAACAGAGACACTGGAAGACTGAGTGCTCAACCAAATTAAAGGATGTAGCCCGGCCAAGAAGAGTAAGGAAGAATAGCTTGCCTTTGTCACAGTCAAATATAAATATATTTTAGGAATTTTGCAAGAGCAAAGGCAGAAATCTGATTGGAGGATTTCAACAAAGAATTGAGTGAAAGATGGGCACTGGCCAATTTTAACAAACCAGTGTTAAGGATATGTCACTGATTGGATGTGGATACATCAGCATTAACCTATCAAACAAGACTACTTGCATGTCAAACGGCATAAACAGCAAGCGATAGACAGACTAAGCAATCTCATAAAAAATGGATTGGATGTAATTTCTGCAGTCCTTCCACATTCAGTTGTGAATGTTGGTGGACAACTAAACAACTCACTGTAGGAGGCGGCTCCACAAATATCCCATCCACAATGATGGACGAGTCCAACATATCAGTGCAAAAGCCAACTCTGATGCAGTTGCAACAATCTTCAGTCAGAACTGCCTGGTGGTTCACCAATCCTGGGCTCCGCCAGTGATCCCCAGCATCACAGATACCAGTCTCCAGCCAATTTGATTCACTCCACATGATATCAAGAAACGGCTGGAGACATTGGATACTGCAAAAGCAATGGATCCAGATAACAATCCAACAATAGTACTGGAGATATGTGCTCCAGAACTTGCCTCACCCCTAGCCAAGCTCTTCCAGGACATTTACAAGACTGGCATCTACATGACAATGGGGAATAATTGCCCAGGTATGTCCTGTACACAAAAAGCAGGGCAATTACCAACCAGTCTATTCTCCATCATCTCCATCGAGTGATGGAAAAGGTCATCAACGATGCTATCAAGCAGCACCTCCTCAGCAACAACCTACTCAGTGATGCCCAGTTTGGGTTTCGCCAGGGTCACTCAGCTCTTGATCTCATTACAGCCTTGGTTCAAACACGGACAAAAGAGCTGATTCCAGAGATGAGGTGAGTGTGACAGCCCTTGACGTCAAGTCCACATTTGACTGAATATGACATCGAGGAGCCCTGGCAAAATTGGAATCATTGGGGATCGGGGGCAAACATTCTGCTGATTAGTCATACCAGGCACAAAGGAAGATGATTGTGGTTGTGGAGGGTTAGTCATCTCAAATCCAGGACATCTCTGCAGGAGTCCCTCAGGGTAGTGTCCTAGGCCCAACAATCTTCAGCTGCTTCATGAATGATCTTCCCTCTGTTAGAAGGTCAGAAGTGGGAATGCTCGCCAATGAATGTACAGTGTTCAGCACCATTCGCGAATCCTCAGATATTGAAGCAACCCGTACTCAAATGCATCAAGATCTGTACAATATCCAGGCTTGGGTAGACAAGTGACAAGTAACATTTGCGCCACACAAATGCCAGACAATGAACATGACCAATAAGAGACACTAAACACTGCCCTTTGACATTCAATAGTATTACCAGCACTGAATCCCCCACTGAATCGTTGGGGTTACTACTGACCAGAAACTCAACTGGACTCACCACATAAACACAGTAGCTAAAAGAGCAGGTCAGGGGCTAGGAATACTGCGGCGAGTAAATCACCTCCTGACACCCCAAAGTCTATCTACCACCTACAAGGCACAAGTCAAGAGTGTGATGGAATACTCCCCACTTGCTTGGATGGGTGCAGTTCCAACAACACAAGTAGTTTGACAACATCCAGGACAAAGCAATCTACTTGATTGGCACCACATCCACAAACATGCAATCCCTCCACCACCCGCACTCAGTAGCAGCAGTGTGTACTATCTACAAGATGCTCTGCAGAAATTCACCAAAGATCCTTAGACAGGACCTTCCAAACACATGACCACTTCCATCTAGAAGAACAAGGGCAGCAGGTACTTGAACACCACCACCACCACCACTTGCCAGCTCCCCTTCAAGCCATTCACCACCCTGACTTGGAAATATTTCGCAATCCCTTCACAGTCATTGGGTCAGAAATCTGAAATTCTCTCCCTCCCGGCATTGCGGGTTAACCCACAGTTAGTGGGCTGCAGCAATTCAAGGAGGCAGCTCA
The DNA here is from genome assembly GCF_020745735.1 of Hemiscyllium ocellatum. Taxonomy (NCBI): domain Eukaryota; kingdom Metazoa; phylum Chordata; class Chondrichthyes; order Orectolobiformes; family Hemiscylliidae; genus Hemiscyllium; species Hemiscyllium ocellatum. Next base: position 60,571,891 of record NC_083406.1, on the reverse strand, counting down.
CTACCACCTTCTCAAGGGCAAATAGGGATAGGTTATCAATGCTGGCCAGGCAGCGACGTCCAAGTCCCACAAATGAATAAAGCAAACCTCAGAAACTGTAGTCTGCCAGACCATGGAATATAACCACATGGGCACGACTGGAACATTGCAGTCTCACAAAGCCAAACACCAACCCCACCACTGTGGTTTATAGGGTCATTAAACAGCAGGCGTTCATTTAGCCCACTTCTCCAAAAAGCATCACACTCAAGATCCTCTTTTAGTGCTTTATCTCCCTACTCCTACATATTGTTCCTTTTCAAGTTTAGCTTTCTTTGCATCTCTAGTTAATTCTTGTCATATGGAACAACTATTTCTTCAGATTATTATTAATTTTAGGATGCTTGCAGCAGGAATAAAAAGATTGACCTGAAAATGCATTTTGTCTGGGTGCTCAGAATGCAGCCCGTTATTTTTGTTACAGAAAAAGTGGACCTGGATTACTTTTGCCCCTAAGTCTTCAAATTCAGGGTACACACTTTCTTCCTTCCCACTTAATTTGCAATGATAGGATTTTCTGTTAGAAATCAAGTAAAGCTGTTATGAAAATGAATTGAAGGCTTCAATACAAGAAGAGCATGCTAATGATACAAAATGGAATATAGGAACTGTATTAATCACTCATTCATGCTATATTGAGAGAGATAACGTAAGGACAAAGCAAAGAGGAGTGAACAAATTAACTGCAAGGCAGAATATTGTAAAATTAAGGCCATCTGAAAGTTCTGTAGATGTTAGACTTGTAAAACATTACTAAGTTTAATTGATGGATTCATTTCAAAAACCCAATTCTGACAGAAACACCATTCAATTCTTGTGAATTTAGAATGGAACTTTAAATGGCTCCATAAGACAAAGCAGAAGTAGGACATTCAACTCAAACGTACTCCACCATTCAATGAGATCATGGTTCATCCTCAACTCCACCTTCTGCCTTATTCGCTTTACTGAGTAAAAATCAGCTTGTCTCAGACTTGGATATACTTAACAACCCAGCCACTAAAGCCTGCTGCAGGAAAGAATTCCACAGATTCATTACCTTCCAAAAGGGCAAGCTGCACCTCATCTCCATTTCAAGAGAAGGGTCCCTTTCTGCTATTCAACTATGGTTCCTAAACGGGCATCCTTCGGGTAGAAATGATAGATCTTGCTTTCCTGATACACAATGGCATTACCTTCCATATCCAGTGGAATACAACTCAAAAAAATCATGCAAATTTAAAATCAATGCAACATTACCTGCTAGCAGCTGTCGAAGAGTCTTTAACTTTCTTGCCTTCCAATGAAGCCAGATGCTGTTCCAATGCATCAAGAAGGCTACTTGGTGCCTATGATATTAAAGCAAATGTCAGCTATATAAATCGCTCAGTGAACTATGTTCTTAAATAGATGCAGATCTTCAAGGTCTTTGACAGAGTCACTGATGCAGCCTGATACAATTTTTCTCAATGTCGAAGTATCCAAAAGAATTACTACTTCAAAGGATTACATTTTGAAGCTCTGTGAAATGAAAATAAAACAAAGCTATTCCAAAACATTGTTAATACCTACATTGTTAAAAGGACATTCCAATTTTTCATATGGGAATGGTTTCTCAAGATTTTAATTGCACTGATAATTCTATCAAAACTACTACAGTTCTACTGCTGATTGTATCAAATTTTTAAATTCACTTAAGGAAGCAATATGTCACCTAACCTTCGTTTACCATTGAAAAAGATAACAAAACAAATACAAATGCTTTAAGCTAACCTTTGTTCAAACTTCCTCGACTCCAAAGACATAGATATGAAATAATAAAGGCAAGAGGTCATTTGTGGGACGAGCTTTCGGTTGCCCCAAGAGTAGAACAAAGCTTATATGTAGAATAGAGCATGAGAGAAGATGTATCACAATAATTTGGGGTGATTTTAATCTACACGGAAATTGGGAGAATCGGTGCAGATAAGGTAACCTGAAAAATGTGGTGGCTGTTCTCAGAAAAAGTGTTGATGGTACTATCTTCTCAAGCCAGCCAGTGAGGTCATCCTGGATTTTGTTATGAGCATTTAAACAGGATTAGTCAATATTTTCTAATCAAACTTTCAGAGATGTTTTTACACACCTCTATTGCAGGTGGGACTTGAGTCTGGGCCTCTTGGGTCTGAGGTAGGGACATTATCACTGCACTGCAAATGCCCTGAAGGATTAACGAATAATCTCAAAAAAGGTGAAGCAGCAACAGTGTCAGACAACATGGAAACAGACCCTTCAGTCCATGCCGAATGTAATCCCAAACGAAACTAGCCCCACCTGCCTGATTTTAGCCCATTTCCCTTTAAACCTTTCCTATTCATATACTTATCCAAATGTCTTTTAAACTTTCTAACTGCACCACATCCACCACTTCCACATGTGAACCACCCTGTGCAAAAACTTGGCCTTCATGCCTTTAAATCTCTCTCATCTCACCTTAAAGATGTGCCCTATTGTCTTGAAATCCCTCACCCTAGGCAAAAACAATTACCATTAACCCTATCTATTCTACACCCCTCATTATTTTATAAGCTTCTATAAAGTCACCTCTCAACTTTCCCAACTCCAATGAAAAAAATTCCAGCCTATCCAGCCTTTACAACTCAAACCTTCCATACACAGCAACATCCCGGTAAATCTCTTCTGAACCCTCTCCAGCTTAATATTATGCTTCCTAGAACTGGACACAGTACTCCCAAAGAGGTTTCACCACTGTCCTCGACATGACTTCCCAACCTCTATATTCAAATGACTGAGCAATTTAAGCAAGCACAATAATGCTTTTTGAACCATCCTGTCTATATGTAACACAAAGTTCAAAATATATATACTTGAACCCCTAGGTTCTACAACACAATCCAAGTCCCGATCATTAATTGTACAAGACCTACCCCTGTTTGTTGTACCAAAATTCAATATCTCGTATTCATCCCAACTGAACTTCATCTGCCATTTTTCAGCCCATTGATCCATTTGATCAAGATCCCTTTTTAATCTTAGAAAACATTCACTGTCTACTATGCTACCAATTTTGGTGTCTTTCACAAACATACAACGTCTCCCATATTCTCATCCAAATCATTTATGTAAATGACAAACAAAAGATGACCCAAAAATGATCGCTATGGAATACTGCTAGTAACAGTCTGAAAAACATCCTTCCATCACTGACTCCTACCATTAAGCCAATTATGTATCCAAGTGGCAAGCTCACTGTAAATCCCACTTGACCTAACTTTACCAATTAGTCTACCATGCAGAACCTTGTCAGAGGCTTTACTAAAGTCCAAGCAAACCACATCTGCTGCTCTGCTCTTAATCTTTCTGGTAACTTCCTCAAAACTCAATCAAATTTGAGACACATGATTTCCTTGCATAAAATCATGTTGACTATACCTAAACAAGTTTTGCCTCTCCAAATGTCCATAAATCCGATAAAAATCACCTCCAACTATTGATCCACAACCAAAGTCAGACTCATCAAGTCTTAGAGTTCCCTGGTTTCCCTTTACAACTTTTCTTAAACAAAAGGTACAACATTAGGCACAGTCATCAGGCACCTCACTCATAATTATAGATGATGCAGTCATCAAAACACAACAGAATTTCATGTTCAATTAGAAAGAGAAAAGTATGACTCCATGACTAATATTTTAAACTTAAATAAAAGTTAAGTATGGGGATATGAAGGCAGAACTAGCTAACATGAACTGGGAAGGTAGGACCAGAGTTGCTGTGACAGGCTTTAGGAAGGTATTTAATAAGGCTCATCAAAGGTTAGAAAGCAAGGCTCTTTAAGAGGGATATAACTTCCTTGACTAAATAAGATAGTTAAGCATAATACTACTTTGAAAGAAACACTAAAATCTGCAAAGATTAAAAGGTAGACAGATTTTAAGAACCAAAGAACATACAGTAACGTACATGAAGTATAGAAACAGTATGAGAGAAAAACTAGTTTGTAATATAACAAACAGGTAATATGAGTTTTTAAAAAAACTTTTAACAAGAAAAATCTAACTAAAGCTTGTCTTGGTCCTCCGGGGAATCATTAACAAGAAAACAAGAAATGGCAGAAATTTTGAATAGATACTTTGCATCTGCCTGCAAAGTAGAAGATTTATAAAACTTCTTAAAGACAACTGAAAAATCAAGAGGAGATGGGGAGGAATGAACTTAAAACCATCACTATCATTAGGGGAAAAATAAAATGCTATTGTACCCGAAGACAAGTATGACCCCAAGGCTTGATGGCCTGCCTCCTGGGGCCTTAAAGGAAATGACAGCATAGATAATGGGTTTGGTTATAATCTTCTGAAGTTCCTTTGACTTTAAAAAGGTCCCAGTACATTGATAAATAGCAAATTAACATCTTTATTCAATAGAGGAGGAAGGCAAAAAACAATAATCTAGGCCAATTAGCTTAACATCCAAAGAAACAGACCTTTTGGTCATCCTATATCCAGTGACAAAAAAATCCAACCTATCCGTCAGCGTATCGTTGAAGTATATATGTTAAAACACAAAGTCAAGATATAATTTGTTTATAATGCAACATAAAGCAAACAGTTTCCGACAAAACCCAAGCTTTAAAAAATGACTACCAGGATACTTTTATAGCAGGATACTTTTTTAAAAAAAGCACAATTTGATCAGGTTTGATGAAGGAAATTTATGTTTAGCCCATCTGTTAGAGCTGTTCGATGAAGTAAGATTCACAGTAAACAGATGGAACCAATATATGCTGTATGCACTTGACTTTTCAAAATGCATTTCATAAGGTGTCACATGAAAAGCTGCCATTCAAGATAAGATTTTGGGATAAAAAATTTCAACGAATCTTGGATTGGTTAGGTGGAATTCTATTTCCCAGGGGGCAGTGGAGGTTGGGTCCTTAAATTTATTCCAAACAGAGTCAGATAGATTTTTGATGGTCAAGCGATTCAAAAATTCTAGGATGAAACAAGAAAGCAAAGACGAGTCAACAACCAGATCAGTCTTAACCTTATTTAACAGTAGAGCTGACTTGAAGGGTCAAATAGTCTACTCCTGCTTGCAAAGGCCATTTTTTTTTACATTATCACTATCTTATAGGAAAAAAATACTACAAAACTGAAGAGCAACAAGTATCCTGGACTTCATGACCTGAATATATATTTTACTTTACACCAAAGTGTGTAATGAAATTCTTTCATTTTGAACAACAAATGAATATCTGCTTTAACAATGTACTGCTTGTGTACCAGAATAGTAACTTGCCAAATTTGATTAAGACAGTTAAAATGGCTTTATCACCAAAAATAACTATTCTAAAATCATAACATGAATCCAGACCCACATACAATCTGGTTTTAAATGAATGAAAGTGACTTGTAAAGATATACAAAGCCTTTTTTTAAAAAAAAGTTACGTTAGGGGTCAATTCTCTGGCAAATTTACTAACTTCTGAACAATTTTATTTAACACTGTTCTGCATCCAAAATATCCAGTTTTTTTTTGGAGCTTCCTCAAAGGTCTGCAAATGAGTGCCATTAGCAGAAACACTTCAGAGACTAATTCAGTCTGGGGCAGAGTTTGTTTTTTTTAAACTAGCATTTTTTTTAAAACTAGCATAAAGGACCGTAGCAATTTCAGGTGCACAGAGAACAACATGTACTTGAAACTTTGCCAACATTTATGCCAGCTGTGCTAATTTTGGCAGAATTATGCTGAAGAACTCCAGGCCACAAGTTTATTTTCATAATCTGAATTGTAGGATATATTTTGAATTCTGTGACAACTATTATGAATCACAAGTCTGTGTATTAAGGTCAGTTGGTACAACAACTCTTCAAAATCTTGCTTTTGAGTCTCTGTTATGAAGTCATCCTTGATCAGGGGACTGCCTAAAAACAAATGGATCACAACATGCTACTCTGCTCAAACTAACTAAAATAATTAATAATAAAGTACTTCTAAAAGAGATGCCTACCTGAGAAAGGTCTGGTATGTCTCCCCTGTCGATTCCAACTTGCTGTGTTTAACAAAGAATACCATAGTTATAACAAATAATATTGACCAAATCTTGTAGCTTTAAAAGAGGCTTGCAGTTCAATAGAAGCTTACTTCTGCAACTTTGAGGAATTCAGAGATCCTGGTCATTCTAGTAAGGAACTTTTTGTATATGTCAAGAGCCTCCTTGCACTGGTTTTTCTTCATATCAAAGTATTTTTCTAGTAAAAAAAATTAACAAATCAACTGCGTGTTAAACAAAAAGTTAACCTTCTATTGGCAGACTATGTATGCGAGTGTCTACCAACTACACTTTCAGATTCAAGTTTCAGTATTAGTCAGAACTGGAGTCCATCACCGACTGTTGGTCTACCTTTAATCAGGTCCCCAGAAGGAACAACCTGCCACTGAGAAAAGCACTACCCCGAACAAGCATCAATTGGCATTTCTTTCCTTTTTAATAATGCAACACTACTTCTGGTCAGCTAAAGTTTCAGCAGTACTCATTTATGAATAAAGATTACATAGAATAAAAACAGATTAAAATATTTTTAGAATTCACCAGCAAATGTGGTTGGGTTAGATTTGTCCTGCCTTTAATATATAGGATATACTTGGGTAACTTTCTACATTGTTGGGTAGATGCTCTTGTAACTGTATTCAAAGAGCTTAACTAGGAGAGCAGCAAGCTCCAGAGCACAAGTCTTTAGTACTATTGCTGGAATGTTGTCAGGGCCCATAGCCTCTGCAATATCCAGTGCCTTCAATCTTTTACGTAGCCACTCCGGAAATACGGGCGCCATGGAGGGAACAAAATATGAACTTCGCCCTCACTTTGTCTCAATTATTTCTTTTGATAATTTCTAATTAAAATGACATTGAATTGTGGTAGCTCATACACATCGTACTAGATTTTCATAAATGAAAGGGACTATAAATTGCTATTCTGTTTATGTTGTATGGAGTGAATTGAATTGGTTGAAGAATGGTATCTGTAATGCTGGGAACCACTGGAGAGGCCAAGATGGATCATCCACTTCGTGCTTCTCACTGAAGATTGCCTGCAAATACTTCAGCCTCATCTTTTACACTGATGTGTTGGGTTGTTCAATCAGTGAGAATAGGGATATTTGTGGAGTCTCCTCTTCCAATGAGTTGTTGAATTGTCCACTACCCTTCCTGACTGGTGCGGTAGGTCTGCAAAGTGGAGATCTGATTTTCTGGTTGTGGATCATAAGGCTGTCTATCACTTGCTGCTTATACTGCTTGGCATGCAAGTAGTCCTATTTGGTAGCTTCACCAGACTGACACCTCATTTTGGATACGTCTGGTACTGCTCCCCGTGTGCCGTCCTGCATTCTTCATTGAAATATGGTCGATCCCCTGGCTTGACAGGAATGGCTGAGTGGGGAATATGCCAGACCATAAGTTTGCAGGTTGTGCTGGAGTACAATTGTGCAGCTGCTGATGGCCCATGGTGCACAGATGATTTGCTAGATCTATTCAAAGTCTATCTCATTAAGCATGGTGATAGTCAAAGCATGTGGTCATTCCTGATCAGGAATGAAGAGCTTATGCTCAAAACATCCATTGCCCTGCTCCTCAGTTACTGCCTGACTGGCTATGCTTTTCCAGTATCACACTCTTTGACTCTGATCTTCAGCATCTGCAGTCCTCACTTTCTCCTAGCATGGTGACAGTGCCACACAACAGGATAGAGGTTATTCTTAATGTGGAGACAAAGTCTTGCCTTCACAAGGACTTTGAGGTGGGCCCTCTTGCCAATAATGTCATGGACAGATAGATCTGTAGCCTGCAGATTGGTAGGGATAAGGTCAATTTTTCTTCCCTTCTTGTTGGTTCCCTGCCCATCAGCTACCAACCCAGTCTAGCAGCTACATCCTTTAAGACCTGATCAGCTCAATGAATAGTGCTGTTGCTTAGCCACTTTTGGCAGTGGATGTTGAAATCCCCCAGCCAGCACACATTTTGCACCCTTGCCACCCTCAGTGCTTCCTCCAAGTATTGTTCAAGATAGAGGAATAGTGCTTCATCACTGGAGGTGGTGCATGGTCATCAGTAGGATTCTGTGTCCATGTTTAACCTAATGCTAAGAGACTTCCTAGTGTCCCTGTCAATATTGAAGACTCCCAGGCAATTCCATTCTAAGTATATACCACTGCGATGCAAACTGTTAGGTCTGCCCTGCCAGTAGGACAGAACATATCCAGGATAGTGATAGTGGTATCTGGGACATGGTCTGTAAGGTATGATTCTATGATTATGACTATGCCAGGCTGTTGCTTGACTAGTCTGTGAAACAGTTCGGTGAAAGTGAAGATTGCAGATATAGGAGATCAGAGCAGAGAGCACGGTGCTGAAAAAGCACAGCAGGTCAGGCAGCATCAAGGAGCAGGAGAATCGACGTTTCAGGAATAAGCCCCTTGATGAAAGCCTCATGTCCGAAACGTTGATTCTCATGTTCCCTCGGATGCTGCCTGACCTGCTGTACTTTTCCAGTACTAGACTCTCGACTGTGAAACAGTTCTCCCAATTTTGGTGCCGGCCCCCAGATGTCAGTGAAGAGGATTTTGCAGCCCTGAACAACAGGGCTGTTTCTGCTCTTGCCTTTTTCAGTACCTAAGTTGATGCCAGGTGGTGCACCTAGTTTCATTTCTTGGTTGAAACTTCGTAGCAATTGATACAACTGAATGGCCATTTCAGAAGACAACGGAGAGTCAATGAATTGCTGTGTGCCTGGAATCACATGTAAACCAGACAGACAGGTGAGGATGGCAGATTTGCGTCTCTGAAGAACATTAGTGAACCAGGTGGGTTTTTCCGACAATCAACAATTATTTCACAGTCATCAGTAGATTTTCTATACTAAATTTTGGAAAAAATTTAAATCCTGTGGTAGGATTCAAACTTGCGTCCCCAAAACATTTGAGTTGCTGGATTAACACTTCAGCAGTAATACCTAGTCATTGCCTCTCCTCATGACTTCAACCCAATTTGACACTATTTAGAAATAGATTATGGAGGTTTGATTTATCACGCACAAACTGATTTAATAGGCAAGTGAAAATTATTCAAATATATGCATGTTAAGGTATCTGCAATATAAACTGCCTAGTGATTATTGTTCTATTTCAGCTACACGAATGGAAATGCTGGCCAAATTACAGCAAGTGAGAATTGTGATAAACTGTAAACTTTTTTTTAATTGTTCAAATCACTGAGCTAAAATATTTATCCCTATAAAGAATTCAGATACAATTTAAGTTCAATGAAAATTCCATCATAACATAGCAACCTTTTTTTTAGTGTTAATGAATGCATAAACAGCTATTTTTTAAAAAATTTAAAAGGAGCAGTGAAGATCAAATTCATGCCATGATGTAGAGTTCCCAAAGTGGTCGTGTCTTTGCTTCAGGTGGCAAAGGCAGGACAGTCTCCAGGTCAGCCATGCTTGATACGGAGTGACATCAAGCAATCTAAAAAACTCTGGAGGCAGATTTGCAACTTGTTTGGGGAAAAACCAGCTACGGAAATGGACTTTAGTGTGTTCACTGCCTCATGTGCCATAAGGCATTGAGGAGAACAAAAGGAAGCTGGGATGTAGAGTTTTCAAGTAGCTACCCAGAACAGTGGTAGCTTCCCCTGAACATTACCTTGAGTAGCACAGCAGGGATAAAGAATTACATTTAAAAACAACCACTCTGTCAGTGTTTTGATTAGCAACACGACTCCTGATGATTGACTGGGTTGTCGAATGGAACCTGCATTCTCTCCCATTTCCCTTTCAAACTGAAAAACCTTGCAGGAAAAGCTCCACACCCACTTTTGTGAATCTCAAATGCTGTGTGCAATTAAGTGATTTAATAGATTTCATCAGGTATTCAATATTTGTAATAAAATACTAACAACAAAAATTGATTTGCAATCAGCTCTAAAGCTGCAGTGTGTCCAGCTAGAAACTAAACCTGATTATGTGTCACATGCACTGCTGATAAAACATCATGCTTGCTAGCTTAGGAACAAAAGGAGATAAACCAAGGCTTGATACAAAGTTTCAAAAATTATACCACTTGTAGAATTTTCTTACATATTGATCTTTATGCTAGCTCATTGAAAAAGGCTACAAACATTATGGCAACAAAATACTCCAATACTTGTCTTTCAACTTCCAAAAGTACCTCTAAAACAATTAGGCATAGAATTAGCACGTGGGAGACAATTAGGCCCACAGGACATGAAACTCATTGCCAATGTGAACTTTGAGAAGAAAAGAATGTGCTGAATCATAGAAATACCACAACAAAGTGCTTTGAAAAAGCAAACAAATGCTGTGGACGTTAGAAAACAAAGCCATTCAGAATTGCTGCCTGTTTCTTTTTCTTGCCAAAAATGGCTTCATTGCACTCTTGAAGGCACGAGATTCACTGGGAAACATTTTGTCCACACACAGTAGTTAAAAACAATCCTCAACACCTGGACCATGATTGCCAGATGACTAATTGAGCTTGGAGAGCGGTGTGGAAATCAGTCCAGTTCAAACATATCTCCTCTGACAAACACTCGACAGTACTTAATAGAGGCACAAGGATCTTGGCTGTTGGCTGAAGAGCCACATTTCACCACTTTTTGGAAAGGCCCACCGCTCAGATGTTTAACTGAACAGTGACTGGACTTCCTCAAGATCAAAGACATTGGGGGCAGAAATCTAATCTATCAAAAGCTCTTTTGCATAGAGGCACCACTGGAGAGGTGGTAGTTGCTGCCTGCAATAACACTCAGGTATCATTGTTGAAACTCAGGCCATGGCAGAATACCACTAGGAGAGGGGTTGTGGGGTACTGTTGAGGTGCAGGCGGTTGACAAGTGGAGCTGGAGAGGAGAGAGCCTCAGCAGGGCTGAGGGTCGATTCCCTGATGCCAAGTGCTTAAAACAGGCACAGAGTGTCTGAACAAGAGAACACCCCTCCCCCACCGTTGTTATAGCAAAACATTTGTAATGTGAAATCTTGATGTATCATTTTTTTCAACTCATAACTAGGAGATTGAAACTCTTTAAAAAGTGAATCTCTCATTTATAAAGGTAAGAACATTGGTGATGCCCTTATCCAATTCCATCACATACGTAAGTGGCTACGGTAATGACAACCAGAATCTGGTGGGTCAAGAGAAAAGAAAACATATTTGCCACAGAAATTCCCAGGGTTTGGCCTGTTCCTGTAACCACAGGACAAATATGGCTGTACCGGTTAGGTCAATAGTAAACCCCAAGATGTCGATGATGGGGAATTCAATGATGGCAGTGCTATTGAATGCTACTGATAGACTGTTAGGTTGTCTTGTTGGAGGTAACCATTCCCTGTCCCTTGTTGCACAAATATTACTGGTCACTTATCAGTCAAAGCCTGAATGGTCTAATTTTGCGCTAAATGCAAGTATAAATTGCTTCAGGATCTGGAGGATTTTATTATTCGGTACTGAACACCCATCAGTGAACATCCCCAGCTCTGAGCTTGTGATGGCTGAGAGGTCAAATTGATGAAGCAGATGAAGATAGTTCAATCAATAATACTACCCCGATGAATTCCTAATGAAATGTTCTGTGCAGAGACGATCAGTCTCTCAAGCACAAATATTCTTTGTGCCAAGTATCATTCCAACTACTGGAGAGATTTTCACCCAGATTTGTTGTGCCACATGGTCAAATGTTACCTTGATGTCAATGGTGAGCCAGTCTCATGCCCATGTTTGAACTATGAAAGTAATGAAGTCTGAAAGAAAATAGCCTTGGGAGCCCAAATGAACTACTGGGGAGCAGATTGATACAATCGTGACTAGCACTTTCCAGTACTGATGATTCAGAAGTAGAGTTCATGAAAGAGTTAATTGAAACATAAAGGATCTTGAGGGGACTTGACAAGGTGGATATTGAAAGGTCAAAATCTAGAATTAGAGGTCATTGTTTTAAATGCGCACCCACTTATTTTTAAACTGAGATGAGGAGAGCTTTTTTCACTTTCTCAAAAGGGATGAACGTCCTTGGAATTCCCTTCCTCAAAACACAGCGGATGCAAAATCGACATATTTTTAAGGTAGAGATAGATAGCTTCTTGATGACCAAAGATTTCTGGAGATACACAAGAATGCAGAGATGTGGTTAAAGTCAGATTAGCTGCAATTAATATCAAATGGCGGAGAAGGGTCAAAGGGCCGAACGGCCTACTCGTGTTCCCTGTTAATATGGGGCAGTGTTTGGCTGGATTGGATTAAATCTTTCTTTTTATGGACAGAGTGTACATGGGTAATTTTCCAAACATCTAACTGACAATTGTATTGTCACTGTATTGGAACAACTTGGCTAATGGCATAATTAATTCTGCAGAACAAACGTTCAGGACCATTGGCAAAATGATGCCCTGGTTCCATACCTTGCAGCATCCAGTGTGTTCAGCTGTTCCTTGATATTGTATGATAAGAACTGAATTATCCAAAGTCAGGAATCTATGATAATGGGAACCTCAGGGAGATGCAGAGGTGGAGTTTCACTTGGCACCCCTAGCTACAGGCAGCTGAAAATGCTTTTTGGATTAACGTGCTAATATCTTCCATCAGTAAACTTGAGGATGTTTCTGGAACCACCTCCCCTTGTGATCATTTACTTAATTGTCCACAAGCACAGCACACCCAATCTAAACAGTACTGATCGTGTACACAGACCAGATAAATTATAGCAACTCATGGCAGTGGCCATCTTTCACCATACTTTCAAGAGCTATTGATCATGAACAACAAACGTTAGCCTTGCCAGCGATGTCCACATCCCATGAAGAGACAAAAGGATATTTATAATTGGATGCGCAGTACAGATCTTTGATGTCATTTGTGGGATCACTTAGTTCCTTCTATATTATGCTATCCATAAACCATTAAACATTGTTTAACCCCCTGTAGATGCATGTTGTAGCTTCAAATTAGTACCAGACCACGTAAAGACTGTTTTTCTCCTGTGATGAACATTACAAAATCAGCTGGGTTTTTAACAACAGCCTAGCAATTTCATGACTACTCATTAAACATGCACTTCATTCCAGAGTTATTGATTAAATTTCCTATGGTGGAATAAGAGGTAACGCTCCCTAGAACCTTCCTGTTGGACTCTGGACAACTTGAAAAACTGTTATGCTCAGTTAATAGATCATAGCCTGAGCAAATACTACAAACATAATTAGTTTTAATACGCCTGATTTGAACAGACAACCAAACATAACCTTTCCTGGTGACTTAGTGGTTAGCACTGCTGCCTCACAGCACCAGGGACACAGGTTTGATTCCAGCCTTGGGCGACTGTGTGTGGAATTTGCACATTCTCCCAGTGTCTGCGTGGATTTCCTCCAGGTGCTCTGGTTTCCTCCCACAATCCAAAGATGTGCAGGTTAGGCGAATTGGCTGTGCTAAATTGCCCATAGTGTTCAGGGATGTACAGGTTTGGCACATGAGACAGGGGTAAATGTCTGGGTGGGATACATTTCGGAGGGTCAGTGTGGACTTGTTGGGCTGAAGGGCCTGTTTCCATACAGTAGGGATTCTAATTCAGTAGGTATTAGAATCTACTTAGATTTCATATTCAATTTATACATTGATACTCATAATTTGGTACGTTTCTTAGAAATATTAAATTTGACTCCGATGTAAATGTGAACATTCTTTCAATCTCAAATATTACACGTGTAGAACAGGAACACGTACAATAATTTAAAAAAAGACGTGCCAACCACTAAACTGTAATGCAGCTAGTTATCGAAACTACTATACACAATAGTGAAGGGGTTAAATGCATAGGCTTTGCACAAGGCAAAAACAAAAGGATTCAGATATCAAGGGGAAGCACTGTAATAACTAAGTTGTTTTAAACATTTCCATTAGGTTGAAAATTCAAAATGGTAATATTTCTCAACAGTATTCCCACATTACAAAAGATAATGAAATTTCACCATGTCGAATAGTTCAATAGAAAGTAGTTTTAGATGGTTTGAGCAAAGTCTCTGACTCCCCCTCAATACATTTATGTTTTGCCCTTGCAAGAAAAAAAAGTATCAAAACAAAAATGCACAGGATGGCCAATGACATTGAACTAGAATAAAGAAATTTATCAAAACAAAATTGCCCAAGAATAAATCATTTCAGCCTACAAATTCCAGCATGAAATACGTCAACGGATAAAATTATTTTCAAAGTTATGTCCTTAACAGCCAGCTTTGCATTTCTTGTCCCAAAGCAGAATAAACTTACCCAATAGATTAATGATCCCTTCATTATAAGCTGCAAAAAGTCTAATGGCATCTTTGAATAGTAGCATAAAAGCTGCATTGATCACTCCATTTGTGAGTTCATTGGCACTGACCTGAGAGACAAAAAAAAATCAATTTCTTCACAATGTTATCATTTTCCATTTGAGACATTTTCCTGGCTGTTTCTGCCAATCAGAAATAAAGATGATCATCTTTTGCTGGGGCGGGGGAGAAGAGGACTCCATTAGATACAAAAGCAATAATTGGTGGTTACAACCTTAGCAAACAAAGAAACTTTGTCATTCTTGAAGTTGCAAGAATGTAGTTATACAGTTATGAAAGAGCAAACAATAGTCAAGATACAAATACACTAAAATTAAGGAGAAGGTATTTAGTAAACTGATGGGTTAAAGGCAGATAAGTCCCAGTGCCTGACAGCTTGCAACCTGCAGCGTATTTATTGGATATATTAGTTATGTTGTGGTTCTGCTCGCCGAGCTGGAAGTTTTTGCTGCAAACGTTTCTTTCCCTGGCTAGGGAACATCATCAGTGCTGTTGGAGCCTCGTGTGAAGCGCTGCTTTGATGTTTCCTCCGGTATTTATATTGGTTTGTTCTTGCCGCTTCCGGGTGTCAGTTTCAGCTGCAGTGATTTGTATGTGGGGTCCAGGTCGATGTGTCTGTTGATGGATGTTCTTGCCATTTCCAGGTGTCAGTTTCAGCTGTAGTGGTTTGTATATGGTGTCCAGGTCAATGTGTCTGTTGATGGAGTTTGGGGATGAATGCCATGCTTCTAGGAATTCTCTGGCTGTTCTCTGTCTGGCTTGTCCTATGATAGTGGTGTTTTCCCAGTCAAATTCATGTTGCTGGTTGTCTGAGTGTATGGCTACTAGAGATAGCTGGTCGTGTCGTTTTGTGGCTAGCTGATGTTCGTGGATGCGGATTGTTAGCTGTCTTCCTGGTTGTCCTATATAGTGTTTTGTGCAGTCCTTGCATGGTATTTTGTAAACTACATTAGTTTGGCTCATGCTGGGTATTGGGTCCTTTGTTCTAGTGAGTTGTTGTCTGAGCGTGGATGTTGGCTTGTGTGCTGTTATGAGTCCTAAGGGTCGCAGTAGTCTGGCTGTCAGTTCTGAGACGCTCCTGACATATGGTAGAGTGGCTAGTCCTTTTGGTTGTGGCATGTCCTCGTTCCTCGGTCTATCTCTTAGGCATCTGGTGATAAAGTTGCGTGGGTATCAGTTTTTGGCGAATACCTTGTATAGGTGTTCCTCTTCCTCTTTTCGCAGTTCTGGTGTACTGCAGTGTGTTGTGGCCCTTTTGAATAGTGTCCTGATGCAGCTTCGTTTGTGTGTGTTGGGGTGGTTACCTGAAAGCAACACCCCCCCCAGATTCTATGGACTACCCAAAGTACACAAACCAGACATCCCACTCAGACCCATAGTATCACTACCAGGGACACCAGCATACAAACTGGCCAAAGAACTACAACAAAAACTGAAACACCTAGTCAGCGGATCCAAACACTCCATACAATCAACACAGGAATTCTTGGACGTCATCAGGAATACACACATAGACAAAGAAGAAACCATGGTATCATTCGACGTGACGGCACTGTTCACTTCAATTGACAAAACCCTAGCCAGAGAAACAATAGCCAACCTACTGGACATACATAACAGAACACAGGAGGCCGAACCTATCAACAAGGACGGCATACTTAAACTACTGAACCTGTGCCTCACCACACACTTTACATTCAACAATCAGATATACGAACAAATCAACGGAACACCCATGGGATCACCAATCTCGGGACTCATAGCAGAGGCAATTATGCAAAGGTTAGAACATACAGCCATACCACAAATCCAACCCAAACTCTGGATCAGATATGTTGATGACACCTTTGTAATCATCAAAAACACAGATATAGAAAAAACACACCGAATCATCAACGCCACACTCACAGGAATCCGATTCACACGAGAAGAGGAAAAGGATAGCCAACTCCCATTCCTAGACGTGTTAGTAGAGAGAACACCCAACGGAGAATTCACCACAAGGGTACACAGGAAACCAACACACACAGACCAAGTCTTAAACTATGAAAGTAACCACCCCAACACACACAAACAAAGCTGCATCAGGACACTATTCAAAAGGGCCACAACACACTGCAGTACACCAGAACTGCGAAAAGAGGAAGAGGAACATCTATACAAGGTATTCGCCAAAAACGGATACCCACGCAACTTTATCACCAGATGCCTAAGAGATAGACCGAGGAACGAGGATATGCCACAACCAAAGGACTAGGCACTCTACCATACGTCAGGAGCGTCTCAGAACTGACAGCCAGACTACTGCGACCCTTAGGACTCATAACAGCACACAAGCCAACATCCACGCTCAGACAACAACTCACTAGAACAAAGGACCCAATACCCAGCATGAGCCAAACTAACGTAGTTTACAAAATACCATGCAAGGACTGCACAAAACACTATATAGGACAACCAGGAAGACAGCTAACAATCCGCATCCATGAACATCAGCTAGCCACAAAACGACACGACCAGCTATCTCTAGTAGCCATACACTCAGACAACCAGCAACATGAATTTGACTGGGAAAACACCACTATCATAGGACAAGCCAGACAGAGAACAGCCAGAGAATTCCTAGAAGCATGGCATTCATCCCCAAACTCCATCAACAGACACATCGACCTGGACCCACATACAAATCACTGCAGCTGAAACTGACACCCGGAAGCGGCAAGAACAAACCAATATAAATACCAGAAGAAACATCAAAGCAGCGCTTCACACGAGGCTCCAACAGCACTGATGATGTTCCCTAGCCAGGGAACGCAACGTTTGCAGCAAAAACTTCCAGCTCGGCGAGCAGAACCACAACAACGGATACCCGAGCTACAAATCTTCAATCAGATTTTAAATATTAGTTATGATATTTCAAAATTCCCTGGATTCTGGAAAAAGTACCAGTGGATTGGAAACATGCTAATGGGACACACTTATTCAGAAAGGAGATAGGCAAAATGTGGGAAACTGTAGATCGGTTAGTTTAACTTCTGTCATCCAGAAGTCAAGTCAATCATAAAAAGGAAATAACTGAACACTTGGAAAACAAAAATTAAATTCACCAGCGTCAGCATGGTTTCATGAAAGGCACGTCGTGCTGGACAAACTTGGGATTTTTTTTATTAAAAGGATGTAACCAGCAATGAGGATCCAGTGCACATAGTATATCTAGATTTCTAGAAGACACTTCACAAGGGTGCAGCATAAAAGACTGATCTAGAAAGTTAGATCCAAGGGGTAGAGTACTGGGTTGAATACAGGATCGACTGACGGACAGAATTGGCGAGTTGAAGTTTAAGGGTTCTCCCTGGATGGTGAACTGTAACTAGTGAGGTGCTGCACAGTTCAGTTCTCAAACCTCAACTATTTACAATCTACATAAATGATGTCTAAGCAGGGACAGACTGTAACATGGCAAAATTCACAGATGACACTAAAGTAGATGGGAAAGCAGGTTGCTTGCAGAGTTTACAGATGGATTTTGATAGCTGAGGAGAATGGCCCACATTCTGGCAGATGGAGTTTAATGTGGATAGGTTTAAGACTGTGCATTTTGGCTGGAAAAATATGGGCAAATTATTATTTAAAGGGGAAGCAAATTCAATACGCTTAGTTCAGAGAGATCTGGGCGCCTTTGTGCATGAATTGCAGAAAGTGGGTCTGCAGGTCCGGCATATACTAAGAAAGGTAATGGAATCCTGGCATTTGTTGCAAACAACTGGATTATAAAAGTAAAGAAGTGCTGTTATAATAATTACACTTTGGTGAGATGACACTTGGAGTGTGTGTGTCCAGTTTTGGTCTCTTTACTTGAAGGGTGTAGTGGCACTAGAGGCAGCTCACAGCAGGTACACCACATTGATTCCATGTATGAAGGGGCTGTCGTAAGAGTATTAGTAGAATAACTTAGGCATGTACTCCCTGGAGTTCAGAAAATGAGAGGGATTGGAGAGATATATAAAATGCAAAAGGGAATTGATAAGGTAGATTGTTCCCTCTTGTGGAACGTATCAATTAAAAGGTCATAAATAAAATCAGATGAAGAGAAACTACTTCTTGCAGAGGGTTGTGAATCTGTGGAATTCACTGTCCCAAGAATGCACTGGAGGCAGCAATCTACAGATTCAAGAAAGAAATAGATAGGTTTCTGATGAAAAGTGGGATAAAGGGCGATAGGGAATAGGCAGGACAAAGAAGTGAAGACCAGGAAAAGATTAGCCATGATTTTAAACAGCAGACTGGGCCCAAACGGCTGAATTGCCTACTCCCACTCTTACGTTCTGAAATGAAAATGTAAACACACAAAGATGACAGATGCCAGAAGAGAGAGAACTGGTGAACACGTGAAAAAGCAGGAGAAAAAGACATTAAGCACAATGCAAAAAAAGGTCTTTTATTAAAAGATATGTTCAAAGTATGTTGGGATTGCTAACCAACATTAATTGGCCTCAAGTAGCTAATGGTGAGCCATTTTCTTCTTTATATCAAGCGGCTTGTTCGGTCACTTCTATGGGCAGTTAAGAGTGAACTGCATCATTGAGAACATGGAGTGATAAATAATCCTGATGAGTCACATTTTGGTCAGACCAGATCTGATGGTACATGTCCTTTAGGGAAATAAATTTATGAACCAGATGGGTTTTCACAACAACCCAGTAGCTTCATCGTCACCACTACTGACAGCAATTTTTTAACCCAGTTCGATGTTAATTAATTGAGTTTAGACCAGCTGACATGATGGGATTTGAACTCCCGTTTCCATCAATTAGGTCCAGACCTCTCAGTTACCAGTGCAATAACATTATCATTGAGCTATTTCAATGCGAAAAAGTAGTGACTCAAAAAGGGAGTGAAGTACTTATTGCATTAATAGCAATTTTATAAAGTAGAATTGAGTGGAAAAATGTTTCATGATCACAGTTTTAAACTTAAAAAAAAAAGTGGTTATGAATAGAGATTCAAATACAGTGGCACAGTGGTTGGCACTGCTGCCTCATAGCGCCAGAGACCCGGGTTTAATTACCGCCTCAGGCGACTGTGTGGAGTTTGCACATTCTCCCCGTGTCTGTGTGGGTTTCCTCCAGGTACTCTGGTTTCCCCCCCACAATCCAAAAAGGTACAGGTTAGGTGAATTGGCCATGCTCAACTGCCCGCAGTGTTAGGTGAAGGGGTAAATGTAGGGAAATGGGTCTGGGTGAGTTGCACTTCGGCGGGTCGGTGTGGATTTGTTGGGCCTAAGGATCTGTTTCCACACTAAGTAATCTAATATAAAAACAGAAAACTCTACTTTGATGACAACAACTTCATTTTTCCTCCTAAGACTTCCTCTTATAGACTCAATAACTTTTCTTTCAGGACAAATCCATAATATACATAATATCAAGATTTTATTTAAACTCACCATCACAGCTCTACATGTATTTCACATTATGGCCACAAAGCCGAATATTCCATTAGTTTATAATAACCCTAACTATTTCAACTACTGCTTTGCTGAACCTACACCCACAATTCTCTCTACTCTTCTACATGATCCAGCTTTTCACTAAAGTAGAACAGTTGGACTTTTACCAAATGTTCTTAAATTTAATTCTGTCCCTTTGATTTTTTGGGAAACAATTTTGTCAATATAAATCTGAGATTTATATCGATCTAAGATTTTTTTCACCCCTTTACAACCTATATTTGTAACACTGAGGCACAATTCAAATGTGAAGCACTGCTGAATCAAAACACTAAATCAGAAAGGGGAATGAAACTTAAAAATTAAGACTCAAGCAAACACAAAAAAGACAAATGAAAAATATCACAACCTCTCAGTCCAACTGGTATATTAAATTTACTTGACACTAGAAATCTGGCACGTAATGAACAGCCCCAAAAGAGTAAAATGAGAAAGTCCATTCAAGGGCCAATGAGACCTTCAAATGGGAGCCCAAAAGGCAATGAAGCTGATCGGGCTCATTATGGCTTGACTTTGCAAAAATACAATTATTCTAACAGATGCACAGATTTACTTGCAAGTGAATGCTTATTCCTCCACAGTTCCTGCATCATAGCTCTGAGGTCCGAATGTAACAGCAGTGGATGCATGCGTAAAGCTGGCATGCATTATCAAACAACATAATGACCAGCCTGGAGAAGGACAGTGAGGAAAGCCTCCCAATCTGCATGGTGACTCAGTGGTTAGCACTGCTCCCTTACAGCGCCAGGGACCCGGGTTCAATTCCCACCTCGGGTGACTGTCTGTGTGGAGTTTGCACATTCTCCCTGCGTCTGAGAGTTTCTTCTGGGTTCTCTGGCTCCCTCCCACAATGCAAAAATATGCAGGTCAGGTGAACTGGCCATGCTAAAGTGCCCATAGTGTTAGGTGTAGGAGTCAGAGGGAAATAGGTCTGGGTGGGTTACTCTTCGAAGAGTCAGTACGGGCTTGTTGGGCTGAATCGTCGGTTTCCACACTATAGGTAATCAAAACTATATAACGCTCTCTAATTATTGCTTGTAAAAGGAAATTATTCTTGCAACATATTTCAAACGCAAATATTATTGCACAGACGTTCTACTAAATTGGTAAAATATCACTGTTTGCAAAATACTACAGGCTTCCTTTGTTTTTTTTAGAAAACATGTCCTTTGTGTATTTTATTCTTGTTGTTTTACTATCTAGCTTCCAATACATAAACTAGCATATGGCCTATTACTGATCTAAAGGACAAATGTAGGACAGTATAATTTATTTAGTTCAAGTAAATTATGACATCGAGCAACTACGTGAGGTCTGGGAAAGAGAGTTCGGAATTCAGATCTATTCGGAAACGTGGGAGGGTATCTGAGAACGTGAGCAAGATTTTGATCTGTAATAGGACCCATGCTAAGCAGTTAAAGATTCTTCATAGGTTCATCTGGCCCCAGGTTGCCATTTGAAATTAAAAGAGGGAGCATTTTCAATGTCCTCAAATGTAAAACATGCACAGGTACCCTCACTCATTATTTGTGGTCATGTCACGAACTTCATAGGTATTGGAGCGCTGTGGCAGGAGTAATAGAGGGGGTCTTGGGGACCAACGTTAAGGGGGACCAGTCTCTCTTCTCCTGGACTTGCCAAATTTACCTTCATTAGATGTACATGGAAGAAAGCTTTTTAACATTCTCACTTTTTGTGCGAGGAAGAACATTCTGATGTGCTGTGCGTCTGAGAATGCCCTGGGCCTGCCAGGGCGCCGTAAGTTAATTATGGAACACATCCCTTTGTATTTTCTCTCTATTATGGTGCACCAAAACACAAAACTTTTTCTAAGACATGGTGGCTCTTCTTGAATTACCTGGAAGCAGATCTGTCTGTCATTTTATTTAGCGCCTTCGTTTAGCCATAATGGCTTGGTTTAGTGAACCTGATGACCTGAGAGGAAGAATTTCGAATAAATGTAGGTGTAATAATAAATGCTCTCAAAAGGTTAGGAGTTTCGTTGCGCTGAGCGACATTTATTTATTGATCCTTAGTGAGTACAGTGTGGTTTGTTCTGTAGAGTAATGTAATACTTAGTTTGTTGTTGTTTAGGTTATAATTTCATTCATTTTTTGTAATTTTATAATTTTGTAACGAAAACTTTGAACAAAATATTTTTAAAAGTAATTTATGAAATTTTATTAGTCATCAAAATTAAAACAAACAAACAAAGTCTCCAGCAAATTACACAGAAAACTTGACTGCTTGCTCCATATTGTGCAACTCTTGGGATTACCTACCATGTCAAAGACAATACTTTAGCAATTACTCACTTAATAGACACATGCACAGAACAAGCTACATGAAAGTAAAACCCTACTATGAATAAGGACCCAAGATATGAGAAAATAATGAAAAATTGTACAAGAGTAAATCTGGAATCTCAAAAAATATAATCATCAAGTTCTGATAATGACTTCAATTTCCGACCTTAGACAACTACAGAGGAACCTCGATTATCAGAATATCAATTATCCAAATATCAGATTATCCAAAGGGATCTCAAGGCCCCAATAGAAACATTACGTCAAAGAGCTGTTTCAATCCTGATCGTGTCTTTTGTTTACAGGTACAATGATTAAAAACAAACTCAGCTCACTGAAATTTTGCCGAGAACAGTTCTGAACAGTTCAGGCAGTCTCCAAATGACTGACCTCCCGCACTCTCACTCTCCACCAATACTTTCCCTGGAGTTCTACACAGGGGTGTACCCTTAAACCACCCTTCCCCAGATATTTATCCAACATTGTCCTGTACAGGGTAGAGGTAGAATAAGTCAAAAAGTTGCAGTTAAACTGTGTGTGTGTCTGCAGCAGCAGTCTTAGCGTTAGTGTCCAGTCCAGCTGGCGGGGTGGGGGCTGGTCAGCCGGGGTTGTAGTAGGACAGTTGGATAGTGTTTGGGGGTGGGATGGGTGCAATCGGGGTTGGGGGAAGAGGGCTCGCGCAGTGTACTTCTGCTTAGTCTCCTGCACAGGGAGCAGACTTCATAGAAAACCGAGTGCCAGAGGAAATCAATTAGCCAAATAATTATCTAAACGAAATAGTGCCCGATCATCTTGTTCAGATAATCGATGTTCCTCTGTATTTGGTTTTGTCAATCATTACATAAATCTGAATGTATCCAAAAGGAAGTTTATATGCCAGGAGATAAAACTCACATTGAAGTCCAGCAATGCATCCATCTGATTCTGTATAATGGGCATAGTCTTTAGTAATTTCTCTGTACTCATTGTTCTCATCACTCCATCAGCCCTAATGAAATAAATACATATTAAATGTAAAATACTTACAGGAACAAGACTAAAATAACTTATCGTTAGGAAAGCTAGTATGACTAAATACGCTATGTCAGTAGAACAATGACAAATACACTTGCATTACCGAGATTGGTGATATATTAGGTGGTATATTAGGTGGTAAAATTGTATAGTGCACGCATCTGAGATATATGCAATAAGCCAATTACACTTCCATCACTCCTCAACATAGAACCCTCAAAAATGTTAAAATGTGCCAATGAGTGGAAAATAAAGAATGAGGCTGCCCAGACTTATTTCATGGTAGTCTGGATTTTATATGTAGTAATAATCAACATATAGCAAGAACAAATATGAAACAAGGAGGATGCTGAACTTTACAGGCTATCAATTCAATCATAATTGGAGAATAGTGTAGAGTTTTGGTCAGTTTATTATTGAATAAATGTTCAGGTCACACAAATACTAGCAATATGGAACCAACGTGGAACTTGCAGCACAGGGATATTGTTATGTTCAAAGACTTAGAACCAGGAGACATTGTATGAAAGGTATTTAAGTGTTGCTAAGTGATTCTCCTTAAGTGCTTTTGAAAAAATTACAAAGTTGTGAAAGATTATTGATACCGATAGGATTGTAAACACACAAAAAACATAATTCAAGGTTTGTGTAAAGATTTATAGCTTGGGTGCCGGTTGCAGTTTTGTTGGCATGTTCCCAGCTGAGCCAGGAAGTTTGTTTGCAGACATTTCATTCCCTTTCTAGGTGACATCTTCAGTGCTGCTGCACTGTCAGTTGGAGTTTATTTGGTTTTCTTCCCATTGCTTCTGGTTGTTCATTGCAGTGTTCGTATAGAAGGTCAGGGTCAATGTGTTTATTGATGGAGTTTGTGGATGAGTGCCATGCTTCTAGAAATTCCCTGGGTGTCTTCTGTTTGGCTTGTCCTATTATTGTTATGTTGCCCCCATCAAATTTGTGGTTCTGGTCATCTGAGTGTATAGCTACTAGGGTCAGCTGTTTGTAACATGTAGTGGCTAGTTGATGTGCGTGAATGCAGATCGCTAGTTGTCTGCCTACTTGCCCGATATAGTGTTCTGTGCAGTCCCTGCATGGAAACTTTTACATCATATTTGTCCTGCACATGATGGGTTTTGGGTCTTTATTCATTTGACATTCAGCAGCCAGATACATGAACAAATCAACAGGACCCATTGGCTCACCCATCTCCAGGTTCATAACAGCAGCGGTGATGCAAAAACTAGAACACAGAATGGAAAATACACTACAAGATGGTGTACAGAAAAGCCATGCACATAGATCAGTTCCTGAATTCTAACAGCTGCCACCCAAACACACACAAGAGAAACTGCATTAGGACACTGTTCAAAAGAGATACAATACACTGCAGCACTCCCAATCTGTGCAGAGGAAGAACATCACCTGTGCAAAGAACAGATACTCCGCAACTTCATCTGCAGATCCTGGCAGACAAATAACACCATGAGGACATGCCACAACCCAACACACTAACCACTCTACCCTTTCTAAAAAATGTCTCCAAACTGACAGCCAGGCTTCTCCAACCATTCAAATTTGTGACAGTATAAAAACCAACAGCCAAGCTCAGGCAATGGATCCAGGTCAAAACTCACCAGAACAAAAGTCCTAACACCCATTATGTGCAGGACAAATGGTGTACAAGATTCCATGCAGGGACTGCATGAAATACTTTAAGACAAACAGGCAGACAACTAGTGATTCGCATTCATGAACATCAACTAGCCACTAAACGACATGATCAGCTGCCCCTGGTAGCTACACAATCATACAGAAAAGAATCACAAATTCGACAGGGACAAAACAATAACAGGACAAGACAAGAGGACAGCCAAGAGAATTTCTAGAAGCATGGCACTTATCCATAGACTCCAACAATAAGCACATTGACCTAGATCTAATATACCAACCACTGCAACAAACAATCGGAACTGGCAACCAAAATCAGCGGGAATGAAACCAAATAAATTCCAACAGACACTGTACACCAGCACTTCACAGGAGACTTCATAGCACTGATATGTCAACTAGAAAGAGTTTAAAACGTCTCCAAACAACTTCAACTCAGCAAACATACCCACAACAACTGCAATAACTTAATTCTTCCATTGAATACTGGCTGCATTTCAAAGCAATTGACATATAGCAAATAAAAGCACAAGAAAAAATAAAACCACAAACATTAAGACTGCCTTTATATACTAAATATGCACTGTCAAGTCCCCTGACCTTCAAAAATCATGCTGTTGTTTACCTGGTCCCTACAACTTTGATGTTTTTCCCCATTTGCTGTTTCTATAAATGGTATAATTTAAATAACATCAATAACCATTTGTGATGATTCTTTCCATATTCTAATAAATAATATACTGCATGAGGACATTCTTCTGAAGTTAACATGAGTGCTTTTCTACCCAACTAAAACATTGCAGAGTGCTTAATAATGCCGTAAATTGCTTTGAAATGCAGCTACTGTAGAAAGGACCATGAAAGGTGACTCAAATTCTCTTCCAGCAGTAAAATTACATGACTGATGGGATTTTCAAAGAAAAAAAAATTGAAGTTGCTATGCATATTAGTAACATTCTCTTCTTAATTTTTAAATCCATACTTGTTATTGTTTCTCTTCTCCTTTCCCACCCCTCCCAAGCCACAGAACAATCCTTACAATCAAGACAGTATTAAAAAGTCAAAAGCACGTATGCTCACTTTGACATAGACTTTTTCTGAATATTTAAAGTTAAAAAAAGGATTTTGGGTAATCCAAGATGGAGGACAGGAAAAATTTCTGGCTGTAAGAGCTGCTCCTTTTTTTTGAGGTATTTTAGGTAGTGGAGGTGATTTCCTTGAATTCCAGGAGCAGCAGTTACTGTTTTATATGCTGTTGCATTGTTTTGGAACTTTGGGGGAAAGAAAAAGTCAAAACTACAGCAGTTTTAAAAGGGAGAAGAGCAGACAAAGGAAGCACATGGTGAGGACAGTGCAGGAGTGAGAGAGAGAAGAGAGAGAGAGAAGAGAGAGAGAGAAGAGAAAGAGAGAAGAGAGAGAGAGAGAGAGAGAGAGAGAGAGAGAGAGAGAGAGAGAGAGAGAGAAGAGAGAAAGACAGAAAAGAGAGAACCTAAGCTACTGCCTTTGCTGTTTTTGAATTCATGTGTCGCTTGACATCGGAGAGCGTCGGTGAAAATTAACAAACAGTGAATTTCACAACTAATCTTGGTTTGGGTGAAGTTCACAACATAGAATCAGATAAGTTAATTGGTGTTTTAAGTCTGTCCAAGAGAAAGGCTGTATTAGTGAGTACAGTGGGTTCTTTCTTGATTATATGTTTTGGAGTTAAGTCTCTTGATTAAACTTAAAATATAAGCCACAGCTATTAGTTAAACCTGGGGCAGTGTTTTGTAGAGGAATAAGACAGTGTTATTTTCTTGGTCTATAGATTGTGAAGGAGCAAAAAATGGCCTTTGCAGTGATATGTACTTCTTGTCAGATGTGGGTTACTGCGGATTATATCTGCCATAAATGCTGCTGGATGCGAATCTTATCAGATTGGTTTGTGAGACAGATAGAAGACAGATGAGGTATTTGCAACAGCAACAGTAGGTGGTGGATGGCAGTTATAGGGGGGGTGGGGGGTGGTGGTGGGGAGTCTCAGATACAGTCACATAGGTGGGTTAACTCCAGGAAGGGTAAGAGAGGAAGGCAACTAGGGCAGGAGTCTTCTGTGGATATACCCATTTCAAACAGGCATGCTGTTTTGGAAAATGTAGAGGGCGATAGATTCTCAGGGGAACATAGCACAAACAACCAAGTTTCTGGTATGGAGACTGGCTCTAATGCAACGAGGGGTGCGTTGGCTTCCAAGAGATCAATTGTGTTCGGGGATTCTGTAGTCAGAGGTACAGACGTTTCTATGGCCAGCAGAGAAAAAGCAGAATGGAGTGTTGTTTCCCTGGTGCCAGGATCAAGGATATTTCAGAAAGGTGCAGAATGTTCTCACGGGGGAGAGGGGCCCGCAAGAGGTCATTGTCCACATTGGAACCAACGATATAGGAAGGGAAAAGATTGAGGTTCTGAAGGGAGATTACAGAGAGTTAGGCACAAATTTAAAAAGGAGGTCCTCAAGGGTAGTAAATATCTGGATTTACTCCCAGTGCTACAAGCTAGTGAAGGCAGGAATAGGAGGATAGAGCAGATGAATACATGGCTGAAGAGCTGGTGTATGGGAGAAGGATTCATATTTTTGGACCATTGGAATCTCTTTTGGGGTAGAAGTGACCTAAATAAGAAGGACAGTTTGCAGCTAAATTGGAAGGGGACTAATATACTGGCAGGGAAATTTACTAGAACTGCTTGGGAGGATTTAAACTAGTGTGGTGGTGGTGGTGATGGGAGGGGGGTGGGCCCAGAGAGATAGTGAGGAAAGAGATCAATCGGAGACTGGTAGAGAGCAGAGGTGAGTCAAACAAACAAACAAACAAACAAACAAACAAACAAACAAACAAACAGTCAGGGCAGGCAGGGACAAGGTAGGACTAATAAATTAAACTGTATTTATTTCAATGCAAAGGACCTATCAGGGAAGGCAGATGAACTCAGGGCATGGTTAGGAAATTGGGATGGGATATCATAGCAATTACAGAAACATGGCTCAGGGATGGACAGGACTGGCAGCTTAATGTTCCAGGATACAAATGCTACAGGAAGGATAGAAAGGGAGGCAAGAGAGGAGAGGGAGTGACATTTTTGATAAGGGATAGCATTACAGCTGTGCTGAGGGAGGATATTCCCAGAAATACATCCAGGGAAGTTATTTGGGTGGAACTGAGAAATAAGAAAGGAATGATCAATTTATTGGGATTGTAGTATAGACCCCCCTAATAGGCAGAGGGAAATTGAGAAACAAACTTGTAAGGAGATCTCAGCTATCTGTAAGAATAACAGGGTAGTTATGGTAGGGGATTTTAACTTTCCAAACATCGACTGGGACTGCCATATAGTGTTAAAGGTTTAGATGGAGAAGAATTTCTTAAGTGTGTACAAGACAATTTTCTGAGTCAGTATGTGGATGTACCTACTAGAGAGGGTGCAAAACTTGACCTACTTTTGGGAAATAAGGCAGGGCAGGTGACTAGGTGTCAGTGGGGGAGCACTTTGGGGCCAGCGACCATAATTCTATTCGTTTTAAAATAGTGATGGAAAAGGATAGATCACATCTAAAAGGTGAAGTTCTAAATTGGAGAATTTTAATGGTATTAGGCAAGAACTTTCAAAAGCTGATTGGAGGCAGATGTTCGCAGGTAAAAGGACGGTTGGAAATTGGGAAGCCTTCAGAAATGAGATAACAAGAATCCAGAGAAAGTATATTCCTATCAGGGTGAAAGGGAATGCTGGATGACTAAAGAAATTGAGGAGAAAGTGAGGACTGCAGATGCTGGAGATCAGAGCTGAAAATGTGTTGCTGGAAAAGCGCAGCAGGTCAGGCAGCATCCAAGGAGCAGGAGAATTGAGGATTCCTGAAGAAGGGCTCATGCCCGAAACGTCAATTCTCCTGCTCCTTGGATGCTGCCTGACCTGCTGCGCTTTTGCAGCAACACATTTTCAGTAAAGAAATTGAGGGTTTGGTTGAGAAAAAGAAGGAAGCATATGTAAGCTATAAACAGGGTAGATCGAGTGAATCCTTAGAAGAGTACAAAGGAAGTAGGAGTATACATAAGAGGGAAATCAGGAGGGCAAAAAAGGGGACATGACATAGCATTGCCAAATAGAATTAAGGAGAATCCAAAAGGGTTTTTACAATATATTAAAGGACAAAAGGGTAACTCGGGAGAGAATAGGGCCTCTTAAAGATCAGCAAGGCGGTCTTTGTGTGGAGCCACAGAAAATGGGGGAGATACTAAATGAGTATTTTGCATCAGTATTTACTGTGGAAGAGGATATGGAAGATTATAGAATGTAGGGAAATAGATGGTGACAGCTTGCAAAACGTCCAGATTACAGAGGAGGAAGTGCCGGATGTCTTGAAAGGGTTAAAGTTGGATAAATCCCCAGGACTTGATCAGGTGTACCCTTATGTGGGAAACTAGAGAAGTGATTGCTGGGCCTCTTGCTGAGATATTTGTATCATCGATAGTCACAGGTGAGGTGCCGGAAGACTGGAGGTTGACAAATGTGGTGCCACTGTTTAAGAAGGGTGGTAAGGACAAGCCACGGAACCAGAGACCAGTGAGCCTAACCTCGGTGATGGGCAAGTTGTTGGAAGGAATCCTGAGGGACAGGATGTACATGTATTTGGAAAGGCAAGGACTGATGAAGGATAGTCAACATAGCTTTGTGCGTTGGAAATCACATCTCACAAACTTGATTGAGTTTTTTGAAGAAGTAACAAAGAGGATTGATGAGGGCAGAGCAGTAGATGTAAGGCGCTCGACAAGGTTCCCCATGGGAGGCTGATAGCAAGGTTAGGTCTCATGGATTAAAGGGAGAACTAGCCATTTGGATACAGAACTGGCTCAAAGGTAAAAGACAGAGGATGGTGCTGGAGGGTTGTTTTTCAGACTAGAGACTTGTGACCAGTGGAGTACCACAAGGATCAATGCTGAGTCCACTACTTTTCGTCACTTTATAAAGTGGAGTCGCAAGTAGATAGGTTATTGAAGGAGGTATTTGGTATGCTTCCCTTTATTGGTCAGAGTACTGAATACAGGAGTTGGGAGGTCATGTTGCAGCTGTACAGGACATTGATTAGGCCACGGTTGGAATATTGCATGCAATTCTGGTCTCCTTCCTATCAGAAAGATGTTATGAAACTTGAAAGGGTTCAGAAAAGATTTACAAGGATGTTGCCAGGGTTGGAGGATCTGAGCTACAGGGAGAGGCAGAACAGTCTGGGGCTGTTTTCCCTGGAGTGTCTGAGGCTGAAAGGTGACCTTATACAAGTTTACAAAATTATGAGGGGCATGGATAGGATAAATAGACAAAGTCTTTCCCTGGGGTCAGGGAGTCTAGAACTAGAGGGCATAGGTTTAGGGTGAGAGGGGAAACATATAAAAGAGACCCAAGGGGCAACTTTTTCACGCAGAAGTTGGTATGTGTTTGGAATGAGCTGCCAGAGGATGTGGTGGAGGCTGGTTCAACTGCAACATTTAAGAGGCATTTGGATGGGTATATGAGTAGGAAGGGTTGGGAGGGATATGGGCTGGCTGCTGGCAGGTGGGACTAGATTGGGTTGGGATATCTGGTCGGCGTGGACAGGTTGGTCCGAAGGGTCTGTTTCCATGCTGTACATCTCTATGACTCTATTCTTAAAGTGCAGATTCAGCTGCCCCAATGGGGAAGCTGGGAGACCTGTTGGTCCAAAATAGATACATGTAACAATTGGCTGTTAAAGGGATACCAGAAGTTTGCTTACTGTTTTGACAACAATTCAAATTTAACCAAATTAATTTAAATTATGCCCAAGATATTAGAAGCCAATGGAAGTTAAAAGTTTATTTTTTGACACTCGGAAACCAATCAAATTATAATTTTGTTCATTATTAGAGTTACGAATATAAATTGTTATTTTTCTTTACATAGTGGAAATTAAAGAATTCTCTGTCACTCAAATTTTAACAGATTACGAGGCGAGACGGGCATTTCTTGGTATTTGGTTTTTAAGTAACAGAGAGGCTCAACCTTCGCATCGTAACAGTCATGAACTATGAAAGTGATTTAATTTTGATTCATATTTTTAACAATATTTTACAAATGGCGTCATGGGTACATGCATGAAAACCATTTAAAATTGTCTTGTTCCTTGATATTCATTTAAATTAGCTGATCAAGTGAAGTGACTTTAGGTATCACTGGTGCCCAGTTGGGATCTGGGGAAAAAAGTTTAAGAAGTCAGAGGTTTCAATCCTGACTACAAATAAGTGCACCTGCTAGAACATAGGCGAAACAACCTGATTGCCAGCTACTCCATATACTCCTCTTAGCAGTCCAGAATCAAGAGTCTGACTCAGGCAATCAACTGCTACCACTGATCTTTTAACCACAATTGAATCTACATTAGTACCATTGAAGAAATGCAAAAGTAACCATATCCATTCCTTGCTCAGGCCAAGGGAGAGAAGTATATTGTGATTGAAGGCAGTATTCTATCACGATCTTTAAACTACATAATTTTAGCATATACCCATTGCATCTTCCAATAATATTAAGATTCTGTGAACATTCAAAATTATAAGACAGTACTGTGCTTTGTATTTGGATAAAAAGCGAGTGCCATTGCACTTCCTGCTACATCAAATCATTTACTAATAATTGCCATGAAAAACGGCCACTTGATTGAAGTGCCAAAAGGGAGGAATGGAGCATCAGCCACTGCCTTCATAAAAGGAAACCATTGCTTTATCAAGATTTAAATCTAATACTTAATTGGGATTATCAAGTTACAGGTAATACATGTGCAGAAGACTTGTAGTTAACACAATTCAAAACTCGTTAGATGATCAGCAGATACAACATAACTATTAACTCCCACTGAACTGCAGCTACTTAGGTAAACAATACAAAGGAAAAAATCAATTTTGGCAGAATCATGTTACAGTTAACTGTTATTAGTCCTTACCCTCTTTTCACCTTGGTGAAGTCAAAAGCAACCTGCCTGTAGGAGACTGCCTTTTCATTTAGGTATCTACTATAACGCCGGATGAAAGTAGACATGTCATACCCTTAAACACACAAAATATCCATGTTAAAAACAGTAGCACCTCATGAAGAATAAACATGTATTGCTGTTGGTCAGTAAAAGCAAAATGGTTTTATCTACTTAAAAACAGTTATAAAATGTATTTATGGGCACATTTATGCCTGGACACGAGATCAGGAGACCAATCATGAATTTCTGTTTCCAATCAACACATTGCTTCACTATTCAAGTTAAACATAAGTGAGAATATTTCTTATTCTTAAGACTTCCATCAATAAGAATAGTTAGTGGATTTCTAAAAAAAAATTTGCAACATAAATGCTATATCTAAGGAATAGGTGACTACACAAGACCTTTACACAGACAAAGATAACACATACCTATCATAAGGCATATTGGAGAAGGACATGGAAATGGAAGTAGGACATTCAATCATAGAACAGAACCATACAAGCCCTTTGGCCCTTGATGTTGGTCTGATCATTTATCCTACTCGAAGTTCAAACTCACCTCCATACCCTTCATTTTACTATCATCCATGTTCCTACCCAAGGGTCACTAAATGCCCCTCATGTATCTGACTCTACTTCCACTGCTGGCAGTGCATTCCATACATCCATCACTATGTAAAGAACCTACCTCTGACATCTCACCTAAACCTTGCTCCAATTACCTTCAAATTATGCCGCCTCTCGACAGCCATTTCCACCCTGGGAAAAACTCTCTGGCTGTCCGTTCTATCTCTGCATCTCATTATCTTGTACACCCCTATCCAGTTTCCTCTGATCCTTCTTCACTCCAATGAGAAGAGCACTAGCTCCCTCAAGCTTTCTTCATAAGACATGCCCTCCAGTCCAGGCAACATCCTATTAAATCTCCTTTGCACCATCCCTAAACCTTCCATATCTTTCCTATGATGAGGTGATCAGAACTGAACATAATATTCCAAGTGTGGTCTAACCAGGCTTGATAGAACTGCAACAAAACCTCACAGGCTCTTAAACTCAATCTCCTTGCTAATGAAAGCCAACACACCACACAACTTCTTAACATTCCTGTCCACAAGAATGGCAACTTTGAGGGATCTATGGATGTGGACCCCAAGATCCCTCTGTTCCTCCATACTGCCAAGAATCCTGCCTTTAACCCTGTAACCTGCATTCAAATTCAACCTTCCAAAATGAATCACTTCATACTTTCCCAGGTTGACCTCCATCTGCCACTTCTCAACCGAGCTCTACATCCTGTCAATATCCCATTGCAACCTACAACAGCCCTCCACACCATCCGCCACTCCACCCAACTTTGTGTCATTGGCAAACTTACTAATCCATCCTTCCACTTCCTCATCAAAGTCATTTTCAAAAGTCAAGTACTTCAGAGGTCCCAGAACAGATCCCAGCAGAATACCACTGGTCACTAAGTTCCAGGTTGAAAATTTTCCATCTATTACTAATACTACTCTCTGTCTATGGGCGAGCCAATTCTGCATCCAGACAGCCAATTTCTCTCTGTCCCATGCCTCCGTACATTCTGAATGAGCCTACCATGGGGTACCTTATCAAATGTCTTATTAAAATCCATTTACACCACACCCACAGCTCGGCCTTCAATGTATTTTGTCGCATCCTCAAATAATTCAATAAGATTTGAGAGACATGACCTGACCCTCACAAGCTGACTACGTCTAAGCAAACTATACTCTCCCAAATAATCATAAATCCTGTCTTTAAGAATCCTCTCCAATAATGTTACAAGTGGATGCCATTGTTTCAGAACTGTGGGCGGCACGGTGGCACAGTGGTTAGCACTGCTGCCTCACAGCACCTGTAGACCCGGGTTCAATTCCCGACTCAGGCGACTGACTGTGTGGAGTTTGCACGTTCTCCCCGTGTCTGCGTGGGTTTTCTCCGGGTGCTCCGGTTTCCTCCCACAGTCACAAAGATGTGCGGGTCAGGTGAATTGGCCAAGCTAAATTGCCCGTAGTGTTAGTTAAGGGGTAAATGTGGGTTGCGCTTCGGAGGGTCGGTGTGGACTTGTTGGGCCGAAGGGCCTGTTTCCACACTGTAAGTCTAATCTAATCTAAATCTAAAAGATGGTGTGAAGGGGTAATTTGCAGATGAGCTAAGATGGAACAAAGGATTAATTCCTGAGAATTCTACATATGTTTCAGAGCAGAAAGATAACCCATTGCAATCAAAAAAAAACAATTCTAGCAGTCAAATAGATCTGAGTAAACTAAGTAAACTAAGGAACTTGCTGGATGACAAGTTGGTAACAGAACATGGTGGCTCAATTCCAGCCATCTTCTAAGAAGTATACCCAATGTAGGTCAAATGAAGTGACCAAACTAAGGATCTTGAATGTTTGTTTATGCAGTGAGAACATTACCTTCTTGAAGCATTGCATTAATTATAATGGCATTTTAGTTAATTTTCCACAAATGAATCAATAACTCATGATCTGTGTTAAAAATAATTGTTTGCTGTTAAAAGGTATATGGAGTTAGGTTGCAG
Organism: Hemiscyllium ocellatum; assembly: GCF_020745735.1. Taxonomy (NCBI): domain Eukaryota; kingdom Metazoa; phylum Chordata; class Chondrichthyes; order Orectolobiformes; family Hemiscylliidae; genus Hemiscyllium; species Hemiscyllium ocellatum. Next base: position 60,537,405 of record NC_083406.1, on the reverse strand, counting down.
ATCAGCCGTTATCTCATTGAGTGATAGCACAAGCTTGAATGGCTGACCTTTATTATAGTCATGGAGAGGGATAGGGGCAGGCGGTATGGGAAAGCATTTAGTTGGGGCGGGGGAAATTACAATGATCTTAGGCAGGAACTATGGAGCATAAATTGGAAACAGATACTTTCAGAGAAATGCATGACGGAAATGTGGAGGTTGTTCAGGGAGCACTTGCTGCGAGTGCTGGTAAGGTTTGTCCCACTGAGACAAGGAAGTGATGGTAGGGTGAATGAGCCTTGGATGACAAGATGTGGAATATCTAGTCCAGAGAAAAAAGGAAACTTAAGGTTAACTATACAAGGATCAGACAGGGCTCTCGAGGATTACAAGGCAGTCAGGAAGGAACTGAAGAATAGACTTAGGAGAATTAGATAGTCACATGAAAAAGCTTTAGCAGGTAGCATTAAGGAAAACCCTAAGGTATTCTGCACTTACTTGAGGAACAAGAGGATGGCCAGAGTGAGGGCAGGGCCAATCAGTCATAGTGGAGGGAACCTGTGCCTGGAGTCGGAGGAGGTAGGGATGTCCTTCATGAATACTTTGTTTCAATATTCACTACTGAGAGGGAACCTTGTTTTTGTGAGGACAGTGTGAAACAAACTGATATGCTTGAAGAAAAACGAGGATAGGTAAGGCCCCTGGGTTGGTCAGGATAAAGCCAAGTTTACTATGGGGAAGTGAAGGAAGAGATTGCTGGACCTTTTGGCGATAATCTTTGCATACTCACTGTCCACTGGAGTCGTGCCAAATGATTGGAGGATAGCAAATGTTATTTCCTTGTCCAAGAAAGGGATAATCCTGGGAATTACAGACCAGTCAGTCTTACATCAGGAGTGGTCAATTGAGCCACAATGTTCTGTTACCAACTTGTCATCCAGCAAGTTCCTTAGTTTACTCAGATCTATTTGACTGCTAGAATTGTTTTTTTTATTGCAATGGGTTTTCTTTCTGCTCTGAAACATATGTAGAATCCTCAAGAATTAATCCTTCATCCCATCCTTGCTAATCTGCAAATTACCCCTTCACACCATCTTCTGAAACAATGGCATCAGCTTGTAAATGTCACAATTTTTGCCTCAGACTAGCTGACAGACATTCAATTTTGTACCAATACCTGTTGTACCACTATCACTGATTTTATTTATTTCCCAGCCCATTTATATGATGCTAAAAACTTCCATTATGATTGATGCTGACTGACAGACAAGAGGTAATGGAGAAAGAAGTCAAAAGGTAAACAGTACTGAAGCATTATAAATTCAACACACATCATAGGATATAATCATTCCCATCCATACCAGAGAGGGATACACTGCCTTTCACGAATCCGAAAGTGAGGCCAGTTCAGGATCTGAAGACTTGGAAATCTAATCAACTTCCTTTCCTGATGTACAATATGAAAAATCTACCAATGGATTCTCTATTTTACAGAAATCCTACATTCAGTGATCAACACACGTGAAAGTTTTGCAGTCCCACAAGCAACAATTTTATTGACAATTTCATGAAAAGAGCCCTAATCATTTGTTCACTTGAGTAAAGCTTAATACCAAGATAATATCCATCAAAACCATCTTGCCTGACAATGACTATATAATAATGGCTATCCTGATCAAATCATTAATCACTGTCTCTTGCATAAACTTATTGTACTTTTGACCTTAAATGGTTCACTGTATACTTCACCTTTTCCTTTCCAGGAGAATCAGTTTCATCAATTTAAGTAAATTAAAGTTAATTCACTCACCTCCTATTTTGCAGTAAATCACTTGACCAAGTGTGGCATCAAACAGACCTCCCCCAGTTTAACCCAGATCCATCATTCCAACCTGGCAGTGCCCTCTTGACCTATCTTCCTTTACATTTGTCTGCTCCACCCTCCCCACTGATCCAAAACTATTACCTCACACCTGCATCTATCAGCATCTCACCTAGCTTTACCCCTCCCCGCCGTCCCACCTCCCTAATTCTCCCTCAACCCCCTTCCTGAAGGGCAAATGCCCAAAACGTCTACTTTTTTGCTTCTCAGATGCTGCCTGACCTGCTGTGCATTTTCAGCACCACACTTTTTGACTCTTAGCTCCACCATCTGCAGTCCTCACTTTCTCCTAGTAAAACTGATGTCCATGGAAATTGAGGGAAAATGCACTGCTGGGTGGAGTCATACCAGGCAAAAAGGAAGATGACTGTAGTCATTACAAATCAGTCTTCTCAGCACCAGGGCATCTCTGCAGCAATTTCTTTGGGTAGTGTCTTTAGCTGCTTAATTCGTCCGTAAGGTTAAAAGTGGGGATGTTCATCATTGATTGCATCATTTGCAACTCTTCAGATACTGAAAGCCCGTGTCCCAGTACACCAAAACCACCATCCAGGCTTAGGCTGAAAACTGTGAAGTAAGGCTTGTGCCACACAAATGCTCATTGCCAGTAAGAGATAATCTGAACATGACCCCTTGACATGAAATGCCATTACCTTCACTGACTTCCCACTGACATTATTCCAGGAGTTATCATTGATCAGAAACTGAACTGAACTACCCGTATAAATACTATGGCACCAAGAGCAAATCAGAGTCTAGGAATACTGCAGCGAGTAACTCACCTCCTACCAGGCACAAATCAGGAGTGCATTGGAATACTCCTCACTTATCTGGCTGAATGCAGCTTCAACTGCATTCAAGAGACTTGACATGAAAATAAAACAAAGTCTGTTTGATTGAAGCAACATACACTCCCTCCAACACTGACACTAAGTAGCAGCAGTGCGTACCATCTATAAGATGCATTGCAGAAATTCTGCAAAGCTCCTTCATACCTTTGAAAACCACAACCAATATCAGCTAGAAGAATGAGACAACATGTAGAGGGAACAGCACCATCTACAAATTCCCCTTGAAGTCATGCACTATCCTGACTGGAAATATATATATTTTTTTATGTTGTTGGATCAAAATCCTGAAACTATCTTACTCATGGCGTTATAAGCCTACTTAAGTGCTTGGATTGCAGTGGTTCAAGGCAGCAGCTCACTTGGATCTTTACGGATAACTGGGGACACAATAAATGCCAGCTCACCCAGCAACACCCATATCCCATGCGTGAAGAGAAAGAAAAATCCATGAGTGGTGATCTTCAGTAATAGGATGCTGCCATCATGTCAAAAAAATACATTTTACCCACTACACAAGTCATGTGAGAATTTTAGGCTGACATGATGTCAGGTATGTGACCCAACAACTGGCAGACCGCATCAACATGTCGTGTTAACCATTTGCAAGCAAGCAGCATGCTAATTGTGCTTGAATTAGCTAATGTTCACAAGTCTCTGAACAACAAGTGATTGTTCTTGGACAGCATGCATCAAATAATCCTAACTGTGCTAAGAATCACCAAAGAAACCAGCATAACATTAGTTAGCCTTGGGTCAAATACATTTATATTATAGATGGCATATAGATTAACATACAGGACCTTGATTTAGCAAACAATAGAAATTTGTACATCTATTACACCCTCAAGAATCCCGCTTCCCCCTACCCCAATTTCTGCTGCATTCTTACGCAATGCCAATCAGAATCTGCCTTGTCCAAGACAACTATTCTTGCAGCGCCTCCATAATGATAATGGTATGACCAATCAGCACCCTCTTCACATGGTGTACTGATAGGTTGTTGATTTCAGATAGAAATAATACACAATAGTCAAAAGGTTAAATTCACACTCACCTTGCAACCCACTTTTATCTAGAAAATTGTTCAGGTTGAACAAGGTGTTTCTTGAAGCTAGGTACTGGATAAAACGCTGAACAGGTTAGAAAATAGTTAGTTTCTGCTTGAACATTTGTTCTCTTAACACTTCCCAAAACCCAAAATATTTTCCATCATTACACCTTTAAAGATATATTAAATGGTTATACACTGTCTAAACTTGCATAATCTATTTCATCCAAGCTCAAAATATTGTTTTGAAGTTGCCAACAATCTTATGCATGCTGTTGTGTTCAAAAGGTGTTATGCCATAAGACACAGAACCTAACAAATGTTTTCCTACACGCTGATGCTCAGCAAATATTTCAATATTATTTGGGTGGTATTTAGGGATGGCAACTTTTGTTGCCTCTAAAATGCTGTACTCAAAAATAGAATTATCAGAAATCCAAGTAGTCACCTAACAGCTTGGTGTCATGGTAATACTCATCTGATTCAGTAGGTTGCAGGTTCAGGCTCCATTTTAGAATTGCAGTGTAAGCCTAGCCAAATAATTTAATGAAGTGGAGGGAAATAAAGTCAAGATTAGGTGGATATACCATCACACCATTCAAAGTGGAGCTGGTGTCCTAAACAACATTTCTCCCACATAACACATCAAATGGACATGCATCTAACTCACCATGTACAAACAAGTTACAAGCACCAATTTGCTGTGAAACCTTGAATGCCATTCAAAAGATTAAGTGGTTGCAAAGTGTTTCGGAATGTCGAGCGCACAAAAGGCAGAAAGTAAATGCAAGTTCTTCCTATTCTATATGTTCCCAGCAAACAATAAAGTATAGTGGTCAAGATATCAAAAGATAAGTTTCTAGGCAGAGATGAAACTTTTAAGTAATGGACATTTTCAGAACACGATACTTCATTGACTTGGGAAAGCCAAATACAAAACCTTACAAGTAATCCTTACTTAAACAGCATAACTTTTGAGCTTCATCAAATATGGGTAATAAAACAAAAACATTCAGCACACATTTCATTCACCTTTCACAACCAATGATCTAAATATTTTTTGAGACTTGCCTCATTTCCATAAACCATCATTTGATGAGTTGTGATGAGAGACTTGAATACCACTACCCAGCTGCTATTTGTAGTTCTTTCAAAAAGGCTATCTGCCAGCTGAGGTATGTTTACATTCATCTCATTTGTACACTGAATGAGATCTGCAAAAGAAAACATGTAGTGATTAGTGAAAGACTCAAGCTGAAATAAAAAAAAATTCATTTTTTAAACATCTATCCTTATCCTTTCTACTTTTCATTCAAATGGATTTTTGGCAGATAAAAGTTCATTTTGCATGATAATGTCATATCATGCATTAATCTATGGTAATTTCAAACTTCAAGTTTAAAACTCCTCTTGTGTTTCAGGTATGCTTAAAATTAAAGGTGGTGCAATGTTTTTTGGTAAAGAACAGAACTTGAAATTGCTATCCATAAACACATGGTCAATGCAGAAACCAACATGTAACATAGGAAGGAATTTCTAGTTCAGCAGTAAAATTTTTAAAGATTCAATTTGGCATGCTCCAATTTGGATTTTCTTAACACTTAGCACAATCATCATACTGGAATTTTACCTTGAAAATCAAAAAATAACACAACTGTACAGTGGAACCAATACAGGTTCTGTGGAAATAGGAGCAGAAAGACCAATAAATCCAAACAACATATCAAAATACACAAATAAAAAACATTGCTTAACAGTACCTTCCAGGTTTCCCAAAAACATTTTACTGGGAAGCAATACAAACCAGGAGCAACACCAGACATACCTGAAAATGAGGTGTTAACCAGATCAAGATACAACACAGGGGGACTTGCATGCCAAAACAGTGTAGGCAACATCAATAGACAGGGTAAGCAATCCCACAACCAACAGATCAGGCAGAAGCTCTGCAGTGCTGCCACATCCAGTCATGAATGGTGGTGGACATTAAGACAGCTAAACAGGAGGTGAGGCCCTATAAATGTACCAATTGTCAATGATGGAGGAGCACAGCACATCAAAGCGCAAGGCAACTGCATCCTTTTTCAACCAGAAGTGCCAAGGAGATGATCTATCTTGACCATCTCCTGAAATCCTCAGCATCACAGATGCTACCTTTCAACCAATTCGATTCATTCAGCATGATAAAGAAATTCTGGAATTCAGTGCCTTCAACAAAGATAGTTCTGGAGCACAAGCCTAACTACACCCCTAGCTGGGCTGCTCCTGTACAAGTACAATGGTATCTGCCCAACAATGTGAAAAACTGCCCAAGTTAAGCCCTATACACAAAATAACAGGACAAATCCAACTCAGCCAATTATGGACTTTGCTAATGATTTGAAATTGAATTGTGATGGCATGGATGGTCAACAATGTTCATCAAGCAGCACTTGCAAAGGAATAACCTATGCATTGATATACAGTTGGGTTCTGATAGTGCCACTCAGCTCCTGACATCATTACAGCCTTAATTTAAAACATGGAAAAAAGAGCTGAACTCCAAAAAAAGGAAGGCAAATGTGACTGCCCTGAACATCAAGGCAACACTTGACCAAACTGTTACATCAAGATACCCTCCCAATGGAAATTGGAAGGAAAATTCTCCACTGATTGAGTCATACCCACCACAAAGGAAGGTGATTGTAGTTGTTGGAGGTCAGTCGTCTCAGCTCAAGGACATAGACGCTGGAGTTCAAGGTAGTGCACTTAGCCCAACAACCCACCATAAAAGGTCTGAAGTGGGAATATTGGTAACGATTGCCCAATATTCAAACACCTCAGGTGATTTAAATACTATTTACAAAAAACGGGCAGGGACAGCATTATGTTCCATCTACAACAACCACATCAGAAATTCACCAAGACTCCTTTGATAGCATCTTCCAAATCCATGCCCTCTACCATCTAAGACAGTGCAGGGTGCGACGATACGATGGCTTTAAAAACGTGCATTTTGTCTTTTTTTAAAAAAACAAAAAGAGGTTGAGACAGATGTTCCGAGCAGTCTGTTCCAAACCAATAAGGTAAACAGCTTGAGCCTTGTTTTTTTAAGTTGGAACAACAAAAGCAACGTGAAGGGTTGGGATCAAGCTCCCAAAAAAAAAGAATTTTCGTTTAACTTTCAATAGCTGTTGGCGTTTGGAGGCTGCTATACACGTCTGATGCAGCAAAACACTTCAGTTCTCTCTCAATAGTCTTTCCTCCTACACTAGAGAGCTGCAAGTGAGACAATTTATTTTACTAAATTTGCCTTTGCCAAGGTTGTGTTTATGGGATGTTACTATATTGAAACAGTTGACGTTGAGTAGATAAATAAATCTGTTACTCTGTAAAGATTTCCAGTAGAGTAAAGCTATTCCAATTCTTCTTCTTCTTCTTTATTTTTATACCATAGTTAAAATACAAACAAAAGCTTTTGCTTCAAGCCTGGTAGTTTGACCAAACAAATTATACCCAGAACACAAGATCTTACACTTGCCTTTAAAAAAAAATAGAAAGTTGGTGTCTAGACTATCTTTTAAATATATTTGAGGGAGTTGGTCTGGTCTATAATAGGGGCACAACAATAAGGCTGCCACAACCAACTGGATCAGTTCACCTCTATTCTCTTGTGCATATTCAAGCAAAAAAAAAAGAGAATTAAGGGAACAAAAAAAGTTGGAAAATACTGTCAAATTTATTTGTAATAAAATATTGCCAGGTTTCTGCTCAACTTGTTTAATAGCACTGACCTGACCTATCAGCACAATCTCCTCAAACATATCCCAAACCTTTTCTTCAGACTCTGGTCTCGAATGCAGCATCACTTTTGCCCCACCTCTGGTATTCTAAAATCTCCATTTCATCCTTAGTCTCTTCCAGCTGCTTAGAGCCCACTTCAAAGCCACATTTCTGACCAAGCACATCATTAACACACTGAGCATTATGTCCACAAAACAAAAGAAGTCCTAGTGTAGAGAGCAGTTGACATCGTCAGATTCCTGTATCTGAGTAACATATCTTGGGGTTGGCGGGGCATGCCAGTCAGCTGCTGAAAGGTGACCAATGCTAGGAACAGAATACTCGAGACTCAGCATTTACAACGGAAAAGCAAAATATGGTTAGTGATGGAAATTAGTAATGGAGAATAGAATCGGCACATTCGATAGAGAGGGTATTATAACAGAACAATGCGCAGGCTTCATCGGCCAAATAGCCTATTCTTTAACTAATTGCTATGAAAATACAGGGGGTATATTGACTGTGGTTGATTGGGGAAAACATGCATCATAGAATCCCTACCGTGTGGATGCAGGCTATGGAGTCCACAATGACCCTCTGAAGAGTTTCCCACACAGACCCACACCCCCTACCCTATAACCCCACATTTCCCATGGCCGGCCCACCTAACCTAACATCCCTGGGGAATTTTGCATGGTCAATTCACCTATCGTGCACATATTTGGACTCAGCACTAATCACTGAGCCACCGTGCTGCAAAAAGGTATTATAGAAGATGACTCTTATTTAAAGAACACAATTTACAACGTGCAAGTGCTCCAAAGGCTGACCAGGCTAATCCTTGGGATGGCAGGATTTTCCTAGGTGAGATCAAGGAAACTGGCTCTACTGTTTTTGAAAGTCTAGAGAGCAGAGGTCAGTTAATGGAAGTTCATAAAACTCTTAAGATATATACAGTTTATGCAGAAACGGTATTCGGGGGGGGGGGGGGGGGGGGGGGTGTCTGGAACGACAGTGCACAATTTCACAATAGGGATCAATTTATTTGGGAAGGAGATGAGGAATTTCTTCAAAGGGCAGTGAATCTTTGGAATTTTCTGCTTAACTTCTAGCTAAGCTGGTTGAGTACAGGTTTAACATTAAGAAATAAGACAATGAATGCCAAAGTAACCAGGGCTTCAGTGAAACACCCAATCAAGGATTGTAATAATGAAAGGATTTAATTGGACAAGAGTGTTTCTAGCATCCAACATCTAAGTACAGTACTGGTGTTATCCAACTCCTTTAAAGTGGCTTTAGCCTCATACGTTCCCACAAAGGCAGAGTCAACACTTGCTGAAGAATGAAGTCAGGATTCACAACCATAGGAGACCAATACTGAAAAATGGCATCCTTTTGTTCACATTAACTGTATTACATTGAAATTGAAAATTCTGAACATGCCTAATGTTACACAGTACTTGTTTACCCAAATAGCCATCTCTCATGTATCGAAATGGACATCTTATTTATTGATTATATGCTTAACTTCAAGTGCTGGAATTAAATACCCACAACGTACCAATTTCCACAATCTGTCAGACCTGACTTTGTAGTAACACTGTTGCCCACGAGTCAGTTGGTGTTGAATTCAATGCTCCATAGACATGAACACTTAATTCAAATTCACACGGAAGTAACTGCTGAGATAATAATTTTGCACTGTCTTGAGGAGAGATATCAAGCAGCTGCTCGGTCTGTCAACTCGAATGGAGGCAAGGATCTCTCAGCACTATTTGAAAAACAAAGTAGGTCTCCCTGGTATTCTTATCAATATTTATGTTTCAAGATGATGCAACAAGAAATCATCCAGTCATTTAGAATCATACAATCACACACCTCAGAAAAGGCCCCTTGCACTGAAAATAAAACTACTCTAAATTTACACACATCCCACTTTCAACACTAGGCTCATAGCTTTGAATGTTATGACATTCTCTAAGTACTTTTTAAAAGTTAGAGGTTTGCTGCCTCAACTACCCTTCTGGATCCCCATAACCCTCTGGATGAACTAAGTTCTCTCAAATTTCCTCTTAACCTCCTGTCTCTCACCTTAAAATAATGCTCCATTGTTAGATATTTTTTCAACTTGTTCAGTGCTGTTATTACACAGGTTAGGAGCGATTAGGATTTGAACCTAGGTTTCAGGGCCCAGAGGTAAGGACACATCACTGCACCACAATAGTCCTATGGCCCCTTTAACAAGCTGCTTCTGATCCACTCTGTCCATGCCCCTCATAATCCTATACACCTTCCAGCCTTCTCTGCTCGAAAGAAACCAATTGGAGATTTTCCTACCTCTTTCATAACTAAACTGCTCCATCCCAGAATAGATTCTGGTAAAGCTACTCTGCACCCCCTCCAGTGCAATGATGGTGACCAGACTGCATAGTACTCCAGCTGTGATCTGTACAGCTCCAATACAATTTCCCTGCTCTTGTAGTCTATGCCACACCTCAAAAGCAAGTGTCCTATATCCCTCAGCTACCATGTTAACATATTCTGTTGCTTTCAACGATCTGTGTACAAGCACTCAAGTCCTGCTGTTCCTCAGTTTCCTAATGTCTTGCCATTCATCGAGTACTCCCTTGTCTTGTTAACTTCTCCTGAAATGCATCACCTCATACATAGTGTCAAATGTCATCTTCCACTGTTGAGCCCATCTGACCAACTCATCTATATCCTACTGTAACCCAAGATTAGATTTTTTTAAGATTAGATTAGACTTACAGTGTGGAAACAGGCCCTTCGGCCCAACAAGTCCACACCGACCCGCCGAAGCGCAAGATCTTCTTCCTCACTTAACAACCTGGCCAATCTTTATGTCATTTACAAACTTACATATCCTTTAGTTTATTGCTGAGTACAGGACTTTACTGTGTAAACTGGCTGCAATGTTCCCTACCTCACAAAGAAATACAGTTCAGCAAGGTACTTTCTTAGAGTCCTGAAATGGCATGATATAAAGGCAAGGCCTTTCCTTCTAATATTTGCAACTTAGCAAATACATTTTGAAATTCTTCATTTGGCCAGCAAGGCGCACACTGATCCATTTGCCGATATAAATTTCATTGGGGCCACATCTCATTTTAACCAATTATGGTATACAATCAATTCTCACCTCTGTTGCTGTTTTATTTTACATGATTGAAGCTTCCACACCATCTATTATCATCTTCATGGACTAACCTGGCTCATTTTGCTCCTTATCGATTCAACATAAAGCTTCTCTTCCCATTCTTGTGTTACCACTTTGGGAAGTTGCAGAGAATGATCCCTGATCATTTCTTTCTTGCCTGCATGCTGTCTATTAGCAACATCATCCACAAAGATAACTCCAGCATGTGTGCGGAGAACATATTTGCATTGCTTCTATCCCATTAAATGATAGATTCAAATTTTGCTTGCAACTAGACTCCTTAAGACGACCAAAGATTTCCCTTGAGTATTTTCTTGGTATTACTCTCAAAACTCAAGTTAATATCCATTTTTACCATTCTTTCATGAGACATAAGCATCACTGAGTAGGCCGACTATTATTATCATCCCTAACAAAAAAGGTGGTGAGCTGCCTTTGTTAAAAAAAAACCAAAATGCTTGGAGTATAGAAATATCCACAGTACTGTTAAGAAGGGAGCATCAGCATTTTCACACAGTGACAGTGAAGGAACAGTGACATAACTCATAATCATGACTTGGGAGCTACTTAGAAGGGCATGTGCTGGTGATGGTGTTCCCATGCATTTGCACCCGTTGCCCTTTTAACTGGGAGAGATAATAGGTTTGGAAGGTGCTGTCAAAAGGTGTCTTGGTGATTTACTGCAGTGTATTTTACAGATGGTACAAACTACATATACAGTTGACACTAGAATACCAAATTAAATATCAACGTTTGTTGAGGATAGCAAACTGCAAGGGGTGATGTCTGTTAGGATAAATCCAATCCAACTACAACTGATAGATTTGCAGAATGAAAGGATAAATGATTGGTGGAAATCAGTGTGTTGTAGTACAAAGGAACAGGGAGACGGCAATATAGATGTAGGAGAGAGAGCGAGAGCGAGAGCGAGAGTGCATCACATGTTTGCATAGATATGTTATGCTATCAAAATGGCTAAAGGGCTGAGAGGAGAAATTCCAGTGAAAACAAGATGCTAAACTAAGACATTGACACCATATGAAGAAACAAAATCTTGAAAAAGATAAGAAATAACCTAAAAAAAACTCAAATTAAAATAAAATACTGTAGCTGCTGGAAATTTGGAATAAACACAGAATACTAGAGAAAGTCAGTAGCTCTGGCAGCCTCTGTGTAGAGAAGCAGAGTCAACATTGAGAGTCTGCCATGAATCTTCTTCAGATTGTTAACTCATTTATTCTCCAGAGATGTTGCCAAACCTGATGAATTTCTCCAGCATTCTGGTTTGTTTCATTTAGTCATAATGACCTGCACATTTCAGCAAGGTCAATGGTACATTTTAAAAAGAAATTTAGGTGGGTTGAGTACAGAGGTTCAGAAGCCAAATCCCACCCAAATCTCCATTTGAATAGTAATCAGTTAAGGTATTAGAGTAACTATAATCCAATAATAAGCCTAGATATTGGATATACTAGCACAAAAAAAAATCAACCTTGCACAAAGTCGGTTCCCTGACTGTTGCTCGACAAATAATTTTTCATACTTGTGCAGTCATAGTAAAAGTAGACTACTGACTGGTGTTCCACCTCAACCATCTGAATTAATGCCAGAGACTCTAAATGAACCAAAATGACTTTTCTTTTCCCAAGGACAAATACTGATGCATAACAGTTGGTGATTTTAAGTCTTAGCCAAGCTCTGGAAACCAGTGAAAGGATTAGTCAAAGCTGGAATTAACATTGCTTTAATTTTTAAAAAGCACAAACTCTGATCTGCATCTCCCAGTTGACTAACACCTTTTTTGAAGTTACACATTGGGATAAAAGTCATGTGTGAAACATACAGTTTCAAAGAAAATTACAGACACTGCAATCCAAAAGGCACAGTATTTCAGGCTTTGAATGCAAGGCAGACGGCAAAAAAAAAGAAATTTAATTGTTAACAATAAACAGGAAGTGAATCTTAACCTCAAAGTCAACACTCTATGAAAATGCAATTTACAACAATAACTGTTTACCAAGAACAAGGGTACCAGCAAATGTTAACAATGCTGAAGAAACAAAACATCAGCTAGACATCAGCTAAACATCAGAGTCCTTGAATTGACAGATGACCTCTGACCTTCAAACTACAACTATGCCTAACTTCTCATCTGTACATTCCATGACTGTCTCTTAAACCCAAAACCTATGTTTGCATGCGTTTTAGTGCTCTGTATTGTTTTTCAGAGTAGTGGGCAATAAAATTCCCCTCTCTTTCACTGAAGAAAACACCAAGTTCATTTCATTTTCATCCAGTTAATTACTTTTTAACTGCAGTATGTTAGTTGGATGCAAAAAATGATTCAAAGTGGAGTCACAGACAGACAGGATAGGTGAAGGAGGCATTTGGTATGGTTGCTTTTATTGGTCAGAGCATTGAATATAGGAGTTGGGAGGTCATATTGAGGCTGTACTGGACATTGGTTAGGCTACTTTTGGAATACTGCATGTAATTCTAATCTCCCTCTTATAGGAAGGATGTTGTGAAACTTGAAAGGGGTCAAAAAATATTTGCAAGGATGTTGCCAGGGTTTGAGCGACAAGGAGAGGCAGAATAGGCTGGGGCAATTTTCCCCAAAGCAGAAGAGACTGAAGGGTGACCTGACAGGTTGATAAAAATCATGAAAGGCATGGATAGACCAAGTGACAAGGACTTTTCCCTGGAAGCTGGGGGGGGGGGGGGGGGGGTTTAAAAAAGTGAGAGGTGAAAGATTTCGAAAGAAGGACCTAAGAAGGTGGTGCATAGATGGAATGAGCTGCCAGAGGAAGTAGTGGAGGCTGGCACAACATTTAAAAAAAAGGCATCTGAATGGGTACATGAATAAGGGGTTAGAGGGAGATGGGCCAAATGTTGGCAAATGGGACTAGCTTTATTTCAGATATCTAGTCAGCATAGACAAGTTGGACTAAAAAGTCTGTTTTGGTGCTGAACCTCTCCATGACTCAATAAGTGACTGCCTAGTTTTTTTGAAGAGGGGAAGCCAATTCTCCCTCTTCATCTGGTTATAATAATGTCTCTTGTAAACACTGACCTTTGTTTATGGACCAAGCTATGTTGTGGTTATTGGTAATTACTACAGTTCTTTGGAAGAAAACTATGAATTGGAACTTGTAGATATCCCTGCAATCGCCCAGCCAGTTAACACAAACGAGCCTCAAATATGATGTGTTAATATTCTTTCTTGAAAGCACAGTAAGTGTACAGCTCACACTATGCTGAATGGAAAAGTAGAATGGGTTAACCAGCATTTGCAAGCTTATATTTTCATGTACTGAGAAGTGAACAAAGATAGTATTCCTGAATTCAAAGCCAATGAAGGTGATGCACAAGATTCAGAAAAGATGTTTGATTTAATACTTAGTCAGAAATGAATATTTCATAGTCTGCCACGTGAATGAAACAAATTCCATTTGTTTGGTCATCTGACAAGAAGATTGCTGCTCATCAATTGACCAATTAGAAACAGGAGAAACACACACAAGACCATTAACAATGTCAGTGAAAACATTTTCTTACAAAGTCGACACACCATGAAAAGACACTGATCACAGTAGTACTAAATTGTAAGGCAGGTGGTCTAATGGTAAAGTTAATTCACTATTCAAACTAAATGCTCTCACCAAAGATAAATGTACATCATCCGAGATCACATCAAAGGCTGACAGATGAGACGCTTGCAAGAATTGTGCTATTGGAGACCAAGAGATCGAGGCAAAGAAAATAAAAGTTTGCTCATGTGGAACATGCTCAAATCCTATCTTAATTGTATAGCCTGTGTTAGGAGATCAACCAACACCAAAGAGGCAGTTATTCCTGACACAATTAAGCATATTACTCAGACCTTCGCTATACTTAAATAAACCTTTCAACGAGAGCATCTCAAAAGATATGAAATAATTGGATATTGCAAAGTGAAAAAACCATTTACTCAAGGTAGATATATGCAAGCAGCTTCACAAGGAACATGGTTCTAGTGGATCAGAAGTAAATAGTGTGAACTTGATCGCAATACTGTCAGGAAACCAGTTCTTAAATGTGAAGTCAAATACACTCCCCAGTACTGAGGACATACTGAAATGTCATCAAACTTACAATACTACCAACCGCAAATGTTGTACAACCAAAAAATTAGGATACATTGTTTGGTAATTCAGTGAATAATCAAGAGAGATTGCAATATAAAGTGTTGCCATTAATTCATTACATATATTTGTGATGTATTGGATTAAAATGTAAATAGCTTGTAATGTTAAAAACTAATACAAATTCTTTTTGTTTTACTTCATTCCATTTCAAGAATCTACACGAACTCCAAACAAACACACATGACAATTCCTCAAAACCATTATCAAGCTGATCCCATAACTTTTGGCCTAAAAAGATTGGATTCAAAAAGTCAACTTTTACATCTCAACAAAAGGAAATTATTTCCCAATGCTTTATACTGAATTATTTCAGAACCAAAGTTTCCACAATCCAGCAAGCTTATTTTCTTTAGTTCTCAAGGCTATCATGAATCTCAATGTTCAAGAAAAAGAATCTTTTTCTTACCAATTTAAAAATGTTCTCCTGCTTTACGTAAGATTCCTGTAAACCATGATCAATTTATACAGGTAGACTATGTAGTTGAAAATGTGCACATGCGACTCAGGCATCAGAAAAAGGAGGAGTGTGCAACTTAGCATTTCAGTTTTTGTGTTTGCATCTTGTCTCAAAAACTCATCTATGATGTGGGAAACAACCAAAATGAACTCACCAGAAGCTAAAAACTCTTAGCACATTCATAACATCATCTACAAAACTGTCCCTTATCCATCTCTCTTCATTCCAGGTATGGTATCAGTACTAATGTTGCACTTGGTTAACTTATTCAAATTTTCATCACTCTCACTTGAACCTTGATGCTGAATGAAAGCAGCCATTTTTGTCACATCACAGAGCCCGATTCTGATTTTAATTCAACACAGTTACACACAATTATATAAGGAGCGGATAGATAACAAGCAAGAGCAGAAATATTGGCTGATTTTCTTCTCCTTTAAACCATCTGACACCAACCACAGAACTCATACTGCCAACCATTGTGCTAAATTATCACATAGCCAATCTAGATCGAACTTAAGGCTCTACTAACAGGTATATTTGAGCAACTCTCAAATAAAACAAAATTTACAAAAACAAAAACATGCTTCTCACATATCAGGGGGCTATGAATTTAAAAACGATTACAGTTTGTTATATCTGTTACTCAAATTTAAGTGTGAACATGTCACCAAGGCTACCACAGGAACTGAACAAAAAAAATCTGTTGATACCAAAGTAGGAAATGCAGTTTTAGTTTTCTTTGGACTTTGAAAGCATAGGAGGGAAATTGATAAGATGGGATCAAAAGTGGCACATAAAATTCAATATGATTAAGTAAGCATCAGGTGATTTATTTGGTAACTGGAGGTTGGTTCATTGCAGTAGTAGAGCGAAGGATTTTTACAGTACAGGTTCAAGAGGACAATGGCAGCAGAAATAAAACAAGATTATGCAGGTGCTAAAAGTATTCCTGTTCACAATATCTCAGGTGAACTAATGAAACATATCATATTAGACAAAAGAACTAAGGACAGGAGTAAGCAATTCTGCCTCTCACTTGGTCTGCCATTCACTATGATCGTGGCTGATATCATCTTTGCTTCTTCTCCATAACCCTTCAAACCGTTACTAAATTAAAAATCCATCACCTCATTAAATTTACTCAATGTCCCAGCATCCACCGTAGGCTTGGATAGTGAATTTCAGAGATAATAAGACTACAAATAAAAACCCCACTGACATCCAATTATTATAATGGAGCACAAAAGTCAAGAGGCAAAGATAAACCTTACCAAAAAAAATTAATCTTTAGTGAGGGTAGTTTGTAAAAAATGTGTCACCAACAAGATTGAAACAGTAACACTTTTGCCAGGATGCTACCTTGTATGAGCAATATAAAGGGAGAACATATTTGAGGGAATAAGGCATTTGCTTGAATTAGGCTGACTGCAGGTAAAACAGTTTAAAATAGTACATGGATCGTCACAGGATAGCCAACCAAAGACTGTTGGAAATAGTGGTAGGTCTATGGTACAGTTTCAATCGACAGAAAAATGAAATGCAAGATTCAGAAGAATCAAGAAGCAATGCAAATTCAAAGAGAATGAATTTCACTTCCAGGATAATGAACAAGCCAGAAACTGGAAATACTCAAGACAGGCTAGAAGATGAACAAAACAATACTGGAATATAGATTACACAATTAGGATTACTCATTCACATGGAGGGTTAAATGTCCAATATTGATTGATTGACTGGACTAAATAATCAGCTTCCATGTTGCAAAGTCTATATACAGCCCTTGAGGTTTTAAGAACAAGACAACAATAAAAAAGTAATGTCAGTGTTCAATTAATGCAGGAAGGGTAAAGAACTTGAATTGCTTTTAGCACTATTTAAAAATTATAAAATTAAATCTTTTCATCTTCACACTTCTAACTCCAACTGCCTCAAATGGTTTATCACTTAGTCACTGCACTTAACTTTAACAACTAGTATGCCTCCATAATTGGTAACATTTGACAATCTTTGATAACACTCTATGCCTTCATTCAAGATAATGAATAAATACACTGCCCTATGTTAAAAAAAAACAGATTAGTCATCTGGGACATGTTCAGATCCCAGATAAAATAAAAACAAAAGACACATACAAATACCTGGTTTGTCATTATCCTAAGGGTGGGAGAGTTAACTTCAGCAGCAAAACCTTTGGTGGGATGCCTCAACAAGCTATTCAGGAATCACTTTCATGCTGAAAGGAATATTCATATGACGACTAATAGAAAAAACATGTGCAGTCCCAACTGATTGTGTGTGGTATTTCATTCTTAAATTGAGGGATGATATTCATCCTCAGTTCATTCAGAATATTTTGAATGGTTGGAGAGGAAGATGACTTGCTGTAGAGAAATCATGTAAATGAAAGTGCCATTGAACAAAAGTAGCATCCTTATCATGATGCCTCAACCAAAATGACTCAATAAATGCAATGGATTATTTCCAACAGATGCCAATGAGTTTGGCAGTGAGAAAGTGTATATGATAGGAACAGATAGGGAAAGAGTAAAGTTTAGGGTTGCTTGACAAAGGCTCAGCTAACATGACTTTGACCAGATAAGAACTTGCAGTAAACAATGAGGTGCTGGAGGGAAGGCTAGTGGTTGAATGAGGTGAAGAACATCTATTGTGCAATGCCAGGTGGCTTAATCTTTACTTTTGATGCTTGCTGACTGTAACAGTCACCCAATCAATACAGATGTTGCCTTATTTGGATGCTTCTCCCTGTAAGTGACTATCTAATTCCATAAGAATCTGCTGTTTGAGAGAAGACTGAGAACTCATGCCTTTGTGTATATGGGCAATCGCGCTCTCTCCAGGGCTCAGAATAAAGATGAAGAAGGTAGAGCCATACTGTGTCTTTGGAGTGTTTGCTTCAACTGATTTGGAAACGGGACAACAGCAGTGTTCAATGATTTTTGTTAGTAGATTTCTTAAATTCATCTAATGCAATAAACCACACACATTTACAATGAGTTACCAGTGCTTTTTGTCCATAATTCAACCACACTGGCAGTTCACATTTTATACCCTTGCCTGAGTGACTGCCACTTTTGGCAATATCTTTGAAGACTTCCAAGGTCAATGTATGATTTAGTCATAGGTATGGAGCATGTTAAAGAGAAATAAAGAGGGTAGAGGCACAGAAATGTTTAGAAAGGGAAATCCAGAGCCTATGAATCAGTAGCTGAAGGTAATGGTTGAGCAATTAATGTCAGGGTTGAGAAATGAAGAAGATCAGATCTTGGAGAGCTCGAAGAGGTTCAGAAGATGCAGAGGAACAAGACCATGGAGGGATTTGAAAATAGGGAAAAGCGTTTTAAAAAAAAAAGAAAAGGTATTGCTTAAACGGGAGCCACTACATGTCAGCTAATGCATGGGTGATGGAAAAGCTAGACTTGATTCAACTTATGATCTAAGCAGTTTTGGATGATTGCAAATTTAGTGTAGAATATTTGGTGCTGAGAGAAAATTGAATTTAAAAAAAAATCAAATATAAAACAAAAGTAACAGAGAATTGGCCAAAGACTTTTGCAGCAGATGAGCTGAGGTAGGAAAGAGTTGGCTAATACCTTAATACCGTAGAGGTATTAATGGGAGGTTTTAATTATGACACAATCAGGTCAGCGACCTATTACTGAAAAATTAATAAAACAAATTATGTCATATTTCGAGTTCCCATAATGGTCATCAAGCAAATAAAATGTTTAAACTATTTGAAGTTGGAATGAGAGAAGTGCATAAATTTGGCATTCAGTAAGATAAAAATCCCCATCAGTAATCAATGTTTTTACATTTTCTGGAACAAAGGAACAGGATATACAGAGGGCACATTGACATAAAGATACTAAGCTGAAGCATTTATTTCAGTAAGACAAAGATCACAGTTCTGATCAAGAAGCTGGTCATTATGAGCACAGATTTCTCTTCAAAACATTTCTCTTCAAAATTAAAGAGGGTGCAAAAGCAGGGAGAAATGAATATTTGAGGAAGCATCCACTCAACAAGCATTCACGAGATATTTGCATTCAGTTTCTAGTGCAGCTTCAAGCTGAAAGGCTTGGGTAGCTGAGAAACAGCTATCAATTCTCCACTTTGCACCTGCACTATACATTTGAAGACAACACGTGAAATGATGTATTGAGACTGTGGGCATAGTCCAGTCTTAGATTAGATTCAACTCTATTCCCAATGAAAAAAGCCTGCTCTGTTAAATATAAAAAGAATAAGCCCCACAGTGTAAAAAGAAAATAGCTGTCAGTGTTAGCCAGATGAATAACTGGCACATTTCCGACTAAAAATGCTGCAACGTCATTTTCTTCACTGGCATACTTTCCAGGAGAGACACCGTTATTTGGGTTCACAAGGCCATTTTTAGATAGCTCAAACAATGTTAAACTGTACTATTACTGGCAGTCAAATCAGCAGCTGGGGCTTTCACATCAATTCGTCAATTGTTGATCTGAGATTATATCCGCTCACACAACAAAACTTTGGCTTTTATTAAAATTGGAATACAGTCACAGTATGTGACAAAAAGTTAAATTGCATTTAATGGTATATCAGCTAGCCTTATAAAAATATATTCGCAGCACAATATCCTTGTTGTAATAGTTTATGATGTCAATGTGTTTATCAAAAATCTTTTTATTAAGCTAAGTACAGGTCCAAACACACTATTCCTAGTTGAAGCAAATTATGAGCATGGCACTTAGATAATAAAAACTATAATATGATAATGGCAAGCTCCAAAGTAATTTTTTTCCATTTGGACAATACCAAATGATATACTTGAGAACACACAATCTTCCTAAAGACACATTATCCTCTATATGCAAGTGTACGAACTCAAAAGCTTCCTGGACCTATCTTAAACTGCAGCAGAGCTGAAAGAGGGAAAAAAAAATCTGTTTAACCTTTCCAATTACTTTACCTACCATACTCTACAATATAGCTACTTAGCACAGGACAACTGTATTATTTAACTGTTCTATTTAACCAGCCTTTTTATTTGGTTTCTTTCGTACAAAGTCACACAAAATTACTGTGTAAAGTTCAATTCCAGTCAAGCCTAATAGAAAGGCAATTTTCAACATGGTCTCACTCCGTTATCATGAAGCTGTGTATCCAATTGAAATACACCATAAAATAGGTTTTTGTCGAACCAAATGGGCATTCATTGAAAAGTATAACCAGAAAGGATAATCACATGACAGTCAGAAAAATAATTCTGATGCAAAAGATATGATGGACCTAACCTGAAAATGTTAGGTCATAGATTGCTCACCATGTGCAAAGGACAGGAGCATTTCATTTTTATTCTCTTAGGCAAGAGCAGTTAAATATAATTGATTACTAATCATCATCTTCTCATGCCCTCCTATCTCTTGAAATAATTGGCTTTACATGCAAAGATGTTATATAAATATTAATTAACCTAATAAAATTCCCAAAGACAACTCATATGGCATTTCATAAAGGAATAGAATATCAAGCCACGTTAGGGCAGATGGCCAAAGTCTGGTTAGAGGGGTAGGGTGTTTTGAATGCCTTAAAAAGACACAAGGGTGGTCAAGGGGGAGAAAAACATAAGAAAGGAACTCCTGAGTTCAGGGCTTAGGCATGGGATGAAAATGGTGGAAAAATTAAAATCAGAACAGTTCAAGGATGAGCACTGATATCTGCAGGTTATGAAACTGCAAGAGATTAAAAAGATATGTAATGATTTGAAAACTAGGATACGAATTTGAAAAGCAGGATATTGTTTGACCAGGGAATGTAGATCAGCAAGCAAGGATATGACAGATGAAAAGAACTTGCAAAAGTTTAAACAAGAGAAAGAATTTGATACAGTAAGAATCAAAGCCTAAGAAAAGCAATGAAACTGAACAGCAACCTAGTATCTACCTCAATTCTGGAAAAGAATGGTAAACCCACCCTGTCATCAAGTGCTTTTTTTAAAAAACAGATGAGGCTGGTGCCAAAATTGGGAAATGGCAGCCTGATACAGTCATTTTCTCAAAATCAGAGATTATCTCAGATACCACCGTCAACACAGAATATGTCTTCTCCCATCAGAGGTGGGGCACACTGGTTTACAGTCTTATTCAGTACATTCATTACAGTATATTCTCCATGGATCTCACGCAAGTTCAGGACATCAGGCCAAACACAGGCAAAAGAAAATCCTGTTCATCAACATACTCCCCAGTTTTTGAAGATGAACTTCTGTGTTCATATTATGAATAACCTCCATTCTGAAGTATGGCACCAGCCCCCAGTGTACTAAATGGATTAACTTCAAGCACATCCACCAATACAAACAGATATTCATGAGGCACTGTGGGTCATCAGGTAACAGAATCATTTTCAATAACAATTAGCAACCTCATGCCTTTGCATATCCTTCATTCTACCATTAACATCAAGCTCAAGAACCAAACCTGGGGGGAAAAAAAAGAGTGCAAGCATGCCAGGCGCAGCACCAGACACTTCAAAATAGTTTCTCAACCTAGTTAAGCTACAACACGGGAATACTGACTTGACAAATTTCTCCAATTGTCTGGATGGATGCAGGTCCAACATTCAGGCAGCTCAACGCAATCCAGGGCAAAGCAGGCTAATTGACTGACATTGGTATCCATCCACCACAGACAGTTGACAGCAGTGTGCGTCATCTACGAAATAGACTTTAGCAATTCAAATCCCCTACAACAGTATCTTCCAAACGTGTGACTGCTACTGAAAAAGATAATGGCAGCATGGGTATACCATTACCACTAAGTTGCTATTCAAACCCATAACAAACTGGCTTGGAACTATAATCACTTTTCTAGCTCTGGGTCAAAGATTGCTTTTGGCAAGGAGCTGCACAATGCAGGTGTATGCAAAACCAGGGAGAGCAAAACAGTTCACCATCACCTTCTCAACGGCAAAAATGCTGGACTAGACAACAACGTCCACATCCATGATTTTTTCTTAAAAAACCAAAAAGAAACCACCACATCTGTGGCAGAAGATTTTGAAATCATTACCATTTTATATGAAATTGGAAATTAAATCATCAGTAATTATGTGACTTCAGTTACCTCATTTTATTTATACCAGTGCTGGCTTTTAAAAATAATGCATACCCTGATGGACAGCATCGTTACACAGCACTAATTTTATAAATTCCACTTTGGAAATACAACAGTCTGAGTCAAGATTGGGATACAGGCAGACTCTGACCTCACACCTTTATGCACTCTCTGAGCTGGAATGTTACCTTTTAATAAAACCTTAAGTTATCTTGAGAATGCGACTTTAAAGTAGTTCTGGGATTTACATATTAATGAACTGAAACATATAACCCATTCTAAAAGATGATAGACTTAACAATCGAGGTTTGTTAAATATATCATTTTACTTGCATGATACTGTAATCTTTTGCTTTAAAAGCTGGGTCTTATGGTCCTGCTCAACAACCACCTGAAGGAGCGGTGCTTTGAAAGCTAGTGCTTCCAAATAAACCTGTTATTCTATAACTAGTGTTGTGTAATTTATAACTTTGTATATTTGGAAAAAGGGAGAAAGAGCACTGTAACATCCAAGGGTGAAATCTTCAAGAATTAGAAGCTTATGATTCAAAGACTCATTAAAGTCAAGAACAAAGCCCAACAGGCTTTATTGTGTCTATTGATAAGATTGTAGCTCAGTTCATCCCACTTCCAGATTCATTGGCCACAGAGGTAAAGAAAAAGACAGTGGTACATATGCCAAGGGGAAAAGTCCAATTAAAGAGTGATTGCAGAAGGGATCTGAGAACCTCAACTGTAAATGTACTGAAGAAGCTGTAGCAGCACAGAAATGAGACCTGGGAAGACTACTCACTGAAACACTCACTCTTGCTCTTACCTGGGGGCTTTAGAATCTGAGAGACTGCAACAAGATGATGTTTGCCAAGCACAGAAGAAAACAGATAGCATGTCCACTTCAGAGGTACGAATGGTAATGGCTGACAAAGTGAGCAATAGGTGCAGTAATTAATCTGGAGACGGTACCCAAACACATTCTAGAACCTCAGGAGGGCAGAAACATTTCGAGGTGTCGATCCCCACTCTCCATTGTAGTCACCATTCTCTTGCACAGCATTCTTATAAACACACATTTGCAGCTTCACTTATACCTCTGTCAAAGCACAACAAATCAACATTGAGTCTCATCCCCTTCTCCTCTGGCAAGCGATGCCTCAATGACTCTCCAAAAATGTACTTTTTTGGACCTATATGCACGCACACGCACACACACACACTATTTCTATCAGATCTCTCTTCTTGCAAAGGAGGTAAAAATCTGGAAAGGGGAGCAAGAGGTGGTTATTCAGTGACAGGCACTTTGAAGAATACTAGAAACTAATACATTATGGAAGGAAATCTGGCAGACATCATGACCGGCAGTGGTAGCATTTGGAGGAACAGCATCAGCAGTCTACGAAATGGTTAATACAGAGCTCCCCAATTTAGCTGATCAATAGGCTTCCCATTCTGTCACTTGCAGTGAATTAACACATTGGCTGTGTAACTGGCTAGTTTCACCCTGGCAAGTTTCTGACAAGTCAATAAATTGATATACAGACTGTTAAACATCTTAATGACATCACTAAGAACTGCAAAGGGTTTCTCCATTCACCTTAATACTTGCACAGGTGGAATGATGTTAGAATCTGATCAAATATCACTTTAAGGGAATTTAACTCTGGATGTAACTCAACCCACTTCTCCTTGACCTTCAGGAGAGTTTCTGAAAAGGTGATTTCACTACATTCTTGTACTACTGCAATCACCTTCACATAACACGTTCTAACCAGAAAGACCAGTCACTACATCTCAACTCCTGCAGCAACAATTGTGTTCAGTCAATAAAATATTTGCTCAACAAATCTACTTTCAGCAGGTTTTCTCACCTGAAGATTAGATATGTCACCACTATAACCCTGGCCCTTCAGAAAAGAGGCAAATGTTTTTAGCAGTATAATTTTAAGTGAATGAGTGAAAAAACTTCTGCTCTTTTTTGCCTTTTTAAATGTTTGCAATGCACAGCAAGTCCACTAGTATCTGAAGAAAGAAGACAGTTCTCATTTTCTCCTTGGGATAGTAGTTTTTTTTGAAAATTTATATAAACAGCATTGTTTGCAGTAAACAGAAAGTAGCATTTTTTTGCATTTATTCCTCCAAACATTATCCTGTCGTAGGCAGGTATTACTAGCCCAAGTTCTGTCCAGTTAGGATCAAACAGATTTTTACAAGTTCAAAAATACAACACTGAATAGTCGGGATATTCAAGCTGTTTTTAAAGCTTTTAATATCAACACTTATTGGAATAGCTTCGTTTGTTAATTTTGGATCACCTCATTATACAGATGACTATGCAGAAGATCACACAGCCAATCAGATGTTGCCAAGGTTAATTCAATTACTGTCATGAAACAGCTGATGAATATTTAGGCTGGTAGATTAAGCAGGAATTAATATTTGAATAGGGAGAGATTTAAATAACGGGAAATCTGTTGCATAAAACATTACAGTTGTTCCAGCAATCTTGCAGTTACAAATGCTCAACAGTAAACTGATGTTGTTCACACATTGTGAAAGCCTTGTGAAAAATACAAGGAATCCAGAGCTTTAATGCATAGATAAGATAATGCCAAATGTATCAATGGGATATTGTATGTCTAAAAGAGGTCCTCCATTTTTTTGGATAGAGTCAAAGTCCAATATTTGGTTAGTTACTTGATATGCAACTGAACAGAACCTAACTGCTTTTCTGAATGTATATATATACACACACACACACACACACACACACACACACACACACACACACACACACACACAAAGTATTTTTTGAAATAAAAAATGCCAACTGCACCAGTAGAACTTGACTGGCCATGTATTGCTAGAAATGGATGACTGTATGCTTCTGGCCAGTGAATGGTGAATCCATGAAGAAAAATATCATCATTCTCACTTACAAACAGGAGAGAGAGAGGAGGAAATTAGAAATTGGCAACCAATTTCATTGTTGAATGTGGATTATAAAATCCTACGGTCATCGCCAACCAGACCATGATTAACTGGGATCATGGATCATACTGACCAAACCTGTGCCGTACGGAGCAGAAGATCTCAGAGCCTTGCACTCCTTAGGGTTATGGTCACCTATGTACCAGGTTAGGAAGGTGGACAACTGCCTCATCAACCTAGACCAGGAGAAAGCCTTTGACATGCTATCATACACTGTAATTGGATCAGAGTGCTCTACACCGTCAGTATTGTAGTCTCAATCAATGGGTGGAAATCAGAACGCTGACCAATCAGATCTGGAGTCAGACAGGGTTGCCCACTCTCTCGTTTTGTTTACATGTTACACGCAACCTTCCTGATGGATTCTGCAAAAGATACTGCGCCTGAAAGGAGTAACTATTCCAGGCAACACAGATCTCCAGGTCAAAGCGTCCTTGTGCATGGTTGATGACATAATTTTCTGCTCAAATCTCCTGTCAGTGCACACTCATGAGCATCTGTGACCAGATCAAACTGGCCTTGGGTGCCAAGGTAAATCAAGACAACAGCAAGGCCATGTTCTTTGGGAACTGGGATGGTGAATCCCTTATCACTTTTACCATCAGGACAAATTATTTGAAGGGGCTGCATGTATGGTTCATAGGGGCCAGAGCATGGACTAAACTTGGGAGAAGTGTGTTACCAAGGTGAGACAGAAACTGGACAGATGGGAGCACCACTCCCTCTCTGTCATAGTAAACACCTACCCAGGCGAGGTCTCTCCAAGTTGATGTATGTGGCACAGGTTTGCACCATCACAGTTACCCAAGTCATCTTCCACAGGTACAGGTCAAAGATGTACTGCATTCACAGGGTCATGCCCCACATGTTCAAGGCTCTAGTCAGAGGGGCAACCTGTCCTGATGGCGACCTATTTGCGTGTGGCTGCATCAAGCTGTGCACAGATCCTCAGTACACAAGTATCAGTACATAAGGATGTCCTAGCTGTCCCCGGTGTTACAAAGGATGGACTTGGCCTCATCGCCAAGGAGTTGAGCAGTCCCATATCACCTATGCCTCATGCAAAAATTTGTAAAGAAAAATACCTTTAACCACAAGTCCATCAAACATGGTCAGCATACAGGATCTGAGACTCTGCTGGAAAGGAAGGGGCTGATGCTTTTAGGTGGATTCCTTAAGAGTCTGTCAAACTCATTTGACAGAATACCTCATCACCTTAACTTTCCACCAGGACGTAGCTTGGCTGGTGGTGACAGGGTTACTACCCGAGAGATCTTTCACTACACCCATACTCCCTCCATAACATTATGCAGCTGCAGTGGGGAAAAGATTGTCACAAATCTCTGGAATATGTTTATGCAAAGAAGGTCTGGAAAAAGATTTAGTTTTTTTTGTCAAGATTCATCCCAAACAGCTCCAATGACAGAACTCTGTGCTCTGCAGGCTACTCCCAGGGATGCACTCTAAGACAAACACTGACTGTGTTTGGAAGACCATCAACTCAGTGAAAGGTGCACTTGGGACTGCCTGAAACGTGTTGGTCATTCAATGCAAAGAGCTGACCTCAAGGTGTTGCAGACAGGCACATGCCAAGATCTAGGACCACATGTTGAAGTATGCAGCAAAAGCTTAAACAAATGCCACCAAGGTGCAGTGAGGAACGACTACCTATTAAGATCTTTCTGCCAAAGTACAATGGTGGTCCATTCAGTCATCAGACACTCTCATTGTCACGAATGTACAGTGCCTTGCATAAGTATGTAAGGCTTCTGGCCTTTGGATCTTACATTTGCAGGAGTTGCAATTTTTTTTTGCTATGCAATGACGAAACAGAACAGCTTTAGGACCTATGTATGAATAGAAATTTGCAAATAAGGATATTTTTGCAAAACAAATGATCAGGCACTTAAGCTCCCAACAATGTTTTAACCCCTTCTCCAGAATTACAAGCCCAATTATTACCGAGAATGTAAGCTGGAAAATTAATGAGTGGCTTCAGAATGTTAAAGATTCAACCAGTGGGTGACATTTTGCAAGTGAAGTAATGAATTAAAAAAACACTCAAACGTATGATACAACCCAAACAGACCCAAATAAACAAAGTGATGTTGTTAGTGATAAAGTTAACAATGAAAAACCAAATTTCATGAGGAGGGAGTATTTTGAGTATATGCAGGTGTAATCCAGGAAAAATTGTGATGAAATAGCAAAACAAATTGAGAAATATGAACAGCTAGAGGGCAACATTCATTTTCTCTAATGTTTTTAAGAACAAGCATTCCAAGTTTATCAAGATTGTAAACAGACAGAAAGAAACACCTAAACAAAGGAGGAGATATTAGAGCAGATGACCTAAAGCTTGGTCAAAGCAATAGTTTCTCAAGGTGCTCATACAGAGAGGATTGCAAGATAGAGAAAGATATGGGCCAGAACTACATTTTTCTAAAGGAGAGTTAACTAGCAAAAAAAGTGGCTTTTGGAGTTTTGCACCAAGACAGCTACAAATTGCACAACAATGCGGAAAACAGAAGCCAAACAACAAGGATATTTTCACATTAGTGAAATGGGTGCCATTAAAAACAGAGGACAGGGTTCAGGGAGAAAGCACAATTTTCTAAATAAATAATGACAGGCCAAGAAAAGGTCACGGTCAAGCTACAGTAAAAGGAATAGAGATTGCTAGCATACATGTTATACACTGCCAAGCAAATTCTCCCCACTGTTCAAATAGTAAAGTGAATAAATATTTGGAACAATAAGTATTTTCCTTCAGAGACAAATAAATAAACAGTACACAAGGTATATATTTCCCTTTCCCTACAATCATTTCTTAACATGGCCTTGGAAACAGAAAGCCCTTCAACTACAGGCTTCTCTAACTTCACTATTCTGAAGTAAAAGGATTTTACCACCCACCTGAGGTATCTTTAACTTCCTGAAGCCACTCATCAATTTCCTAGCTTGTATTTATAGTAATAAAATCGGGACTCACAAATAGCTAGCTACTGGTTGCAAAACTCTCACACAGATTGCTCTCTGCCCAAAGACTGCTTGTGGGCTGTGAAAGTTGTTCAAAAGCATGACATTTCTGCATCTGAATGATCTTGTCAATTACAGAAGGCTGAGCCAAGAGTTCCACTCACTTTCCAACCAGCTCAGAACAACAAGCTATTACTGCAAGTGATGGTTTGTTCCTGGAATGAAACAATGCCTAAAGCAGCTAAGAATAGGTACAGAGTATAAGCAGGCAGAGAAAGAGTTCTGAGTTTTGTGAAACGAGGTTCAACTGAGCATTACTCAGATAAGAATTTACAGTTAACAATGGAGTGCTGGAGGCAAGGGTGGTTAACAAAGTGGAAAAGCAGTCATTACATAGATCCATTTAACAAGATGAGGTAGCATTCAGTATGTGATGTCAGTTAACAAGGTGAAAGATATCCATTATATGAATTCAGTTAACAATGTTAAGAAGATTGATTGCATAACAGCAGGCGGCTTGATCTTTACTGTTGATACTCATTGACTGTAACAGTCACCCAATTAATATGTATGTTGCTTTATCTGGATGCTCCTCCTTGTAAAATGACTATATAGTTCATTGAGAAATTGTTCTTGCAGAGAAGACCAAGAACGCACGTCTCTGTGCACATCGGCGATCATTCTCTCTCCCTCCAGAGCCTGGAATAAAAGATGAAGGAGGTAAATCTATACTGTGTCTTTGAGTGTTTATTTCGACTGGGGGCGGGACAGGAGGAAATGGGGCAACAATATTGGCGTAGTTGGCAGAATTGAAATGAATAGTTACAATTGGACAGCTTTAGCAGCCGCTAAGAACATCGGTGTCTCAAGACAGATGGGCCCACAAGGTAAGACTTTAAAACCTTGGTCCTTCTCGATATTCCTGTGTGCTGGAGACAGCCCCCTCGCTTAATCATGCTCTATTCTACAGATTCTTCGAACGATAATTAGTTTGGTCGAGAGATACAGCTTCACAAGTGCACTGGCAGGCAGAAGTTCCAGTCCTCTGCACTGTATTGGGGGCGTGATAGATGTTAGAACCCTCTGCATGGTACTGCGGTTCAAGTTTCAAGGAGTGGGTTTGGTTGAGGTTAATATCCTCTGCACGGTACTGGGGTTAGAGTCTACTAATTGGGTTGATTTGAGGTTCAAGTCCTCCACACTGTGCTGGAATTTGAGCCCCCATGAGGAGTAAAGTGAGCAAGGACTTTAAGTCCGCTAGCGGTAAAATTTGAGTCTTTGTTCTGGGGGAAACAGAGTGGCTTGGACTGTGTTACCGTGTAGTCCATTACGAGGGCTCTCTTTTTATAGGTGCAATTTCAGTGAGAGGATGACAAATAAAAATGAGAAACACTGAAATTAAGGTTGTACTAATACTGGGGTTGAAAAAGAAAAAGGTTCAATGTAAATTGTCCGTGCTGAGAGTGCTTGATATTTAAAAATTTGCTTTGTTAAAATACTGGTTCAGAAAATCCTTTTAAATAACTGTTTTGCCTTGTTTGAATCAAGACCTCAATTCAATTTGTTTTATGGGCTATGTAACAGGGCAGATTTTGTTTTTAACATTGAAATTGTATGACGTTATGTCCTTTTTAATATTATCAAACTTGTTACCTTAAAACAAATTGAATGAGCACATTGAGCCACTGATTTGTTTGAAATTCTATAATGCCTGTTTAAGAAAAAGTAGTGAGGTCAGTGGTCATGCTTTAGCCAGATGAGAGTATTGTATTAAAATATCTTTGCACCTGTTTTTAAAGCAGAGTGTTCATAAAAAGAAGAGTGCATTTTAAGTTTGATGTTTTGTTAACATTATAGAGAA
This sequence comes from Hemiscyllium ocellatum, assembly GCF_020745735.1. Taxonomy (NCBI): domain Eukaryota; kingdom Metazoa; phylum Chordata; class Chondrichthyes; order Orectolobiformes; family Hemiscylliidae; genus Hemiscyllium; species Hemiscyllium ocellatum. Next base: position 60,507,115 of record NC_083406.1, on the reverse strand, counting down.
TATTAGAACTTGAGGCTGAGCTGTTTAAATTCTGTTAATTATTAAGACTTCATTGGCCTCCTTTCTATTGCAGATTCTAAGGATGTTGATCTCTACCAAAGTTGCCACTGTAATTCCAACTGTACTATTTGGGAAGTTTCATTTGGAGAAATTTTTTTTAAAATATTCTGCATTTATTTCCCACAAACATTTGATATTTAAATCTGAACTGAAACTGCCTCTTCAATGGCAAAAGCACAAGAAACATTCTGTTTTCTTGCTGCTCCAGACTTTTACGATACTTATCCTGACAGCTTTCAAATTAGCCAAGTATCAATTTGTTGAACGAAAATAATTTTTGAATAACTGAATGGAATACCTGAAGGTTTGATTTTAGGACCATTGATTGTTGTTTATAATTGATTGATTGTTTAGACAGTACAATTTAGAAGTACATGGATTGTATATAACTTGATAATGTCATAAATAGCGAACAGAGTAACAGATTTCAACAATTCAAAGAATGCTGAAATAGGCAGACACAATTTAGTGTAGTTAAATGTACGATCATCTTCATACTGATAACCACCTTGGCAACAAAGCAATGAGAAGGGAAATGTAAAGATACTTCCAGCAGCTAACATCGTCTCTAGAGTTTATCCATTCACAGGTAAAGCACACCTTCAGACCATCGCCCACCCCTCCGCAACCTGATCCAATCAACGCCCCAGTCATGAGCCTGAAAAATGAAGAAACTAACAACAAAGAGAAAAATGGTCTGTTTTTTGTCAGCGACCTTCCTACAGACATTAAACCACCCAGTTGACTTTGTTACATTTAAAAGCAGAGCAGGAGAAGCAGCAAAAAAAATGCTGTATTCACCTAGCCTGCTGCTGCATTGCACACACAGATGAGCCGGTATCCTCCATCTGAAGCATGTTTGCAAGGACAGAAGTCTCGTCAGTTTTATGAAGCATTTAATTGCCTTGTCCAAGAAATCAGATTTCTCAAAGGCGTGATTGAATTCAGTCAAAGACTGAATTTTCTTTTCCGGTTGGACTTTACTAAAGGAGATTTTGGAGAACTGGCTCATTTCCACTCAATGTTTGTGGGGGGGAATGGAGTGGTCTCTAATGACTGTGGATTTAAGAACTTAACTGGTGGATTGTTTTTTCCCCCCACATAGGAGGACTCTTCCAACTCTAATTACTGTAATGGACTCGTAATTTTTGTTGTTATAATCATTGTATGCTGTGTCATTAACTTGCTTAAATACTGGCTGTCAGAGTCTTATGAAAGCTGGTAGTGCCTCATTTTATCATCTCATTCCCTCGTGAAATGATAAAATGAGGGAATGAGAATGTGTATAGGTATAAGTAGGCAGGGAAAGAGTTGAGCTTTGAGTTTTGTCAAACAAGAGATTCAGCTGAGCATAACCCAGATCAGATAACAACTTGCAGTTAACAAGGGGGTGCTGGAGGCAAGGGTAATGGGTTAAGAAGATGGAAAAGCAGTCATTATATACAGCCATTTAACAAGAAGTGGTAGCATTCAGTATGTTACGTTGGTTAACAAGGGGAAAAGTATCCATTATGTGAAGCCAGTTAACAAGGTTAAGAACATTCATTGTATAACAGTAAAGGACTTGGTCTCTGCTATTGATACTCATTGATTATAACAGTCACCCAACTAAATTGTATGTTGCCTTATCTGGATGCTCCTCCCTGTAAAATGACTGTATAGTTCATTGAGAAACTGCTCTTCCATGGAAGACCAAGAACTCATGTCCCTGTGCACATGGACAATCGCTGTCTCTCCCTCCAGGGACCAGAATAAAGATGAAGGAGGTAAAACTATATTGTGTCTCTGAACATTTTGCTTCAATTACGGGGAGGGGAGGGGAGAGCAAATCTCAAAGTATTCTTGAGGAACTACACGAACCAGCCTTAATAACAGCATGACATTTTCAACAAACAAATTTCAGACTTCTGTTCGGCATGTGAAAATGTAACAGGCTGACCCCATGGTATGCATAATTATGATTTCATGGTGCAAGGCATTTAGTGACATGCTGCTTCTAGCAACACAAAATGTATAAGTTTTTTAAATTATATAAGTCTTAGTAACATATATTAGCTTCAAACTCAATAGGATGCTTTTATCTTGTCAAAGCTAAGTTGAAATCATTCACAGCTGAACAGCAGACTGTTCATGGAGCACAGGGTCAGAGAGGCCAAATGAAATGTTACTAACATCTATGTAGAGTTTTTCTCTCATACATATATTTATATTCATGAAAAAAAATCAGAGGAAAACTATTTGTTCCTAAAACACATCCTAAATCCTAGATTCAGTTGAGCACTAAATCAAGTCAGAGGAGAACAGGGAATAAAGGCATGGAACAGAAGAAAAGAAAGTAACAAGAAAAAGACATTTTCTGAATCATCAATTCTTCTTTGTCATCTAGACTTATTCCTTTGCCATCCTCTTTTTTTATCTTGGGAGGAAGACAGAAAAATACTTAGTAACCTCATAGATCCACCCATGACTAAGCTTCAATCTTCCCTGATAACATACCAGTGTTCAGTAACACTCCTGATTTCCCTTACTCTTCACCTGCCAGAACATTTTATCAAAGTTGTTAAATGAAGTAAAGACAACCTTGTAAAGAAAATACAAGTTGCCTCTTCTACTTCCAGTTAGTTCAAAGAACTGCATTAAAATCGAGAATAAGCAAAAATTTTCTAAACATTTTGTCCTCTGTCCTTTCCAGTCCTACAGAAATTAATTATTTAAAGTAAATTAAGTGCTGTGTTGTTGGTAGGATGGGTGGGAAGGGAAAGACATGAAAGTGATAGCTATTCTGAGTTGGTGATAGCAAGACACAATCAAGGCTACCAATCAAAAACAAAATAAATGTTGGTCAAGTTGGAAGATGTAATTTGTAAGAACCAAATGGAATACACAATGGCAACAAAACGTTTGCTAGTCCCAGAAGACCCTCTCCACCAACGCTAACTGAAAGTACCATTTAATAGCAGGAAATGGAAAAAGGATTTTTTTTTAAAAATCGCATTCATATGACTTTCCTAGAGCCGAACAAACTGGTCATGTGCTTTCAAGTGATGCACAGACATCACTTTACGAATGAGAGTTATGTTATGGGGTCAAGCACAGCAGAAATCACATAAAAAAGCAAATTTAGATAAATGAGTGGCCAGTCAAGTCTGTTTGCTGTTAGTTGAGGCCACATGACCAACAAAACTCCAACTGGAATTACTGAAGGACTCCATCTGGCAAGTTGGGCATCAGTTTAACCTTTCATCTGAAAATTGAACTTCTGATGATTCAGGACTCTACTGGTGTTAGTTCAGATTGTATGCTAGAGTGATGTTTTAGTCAATCTTCAGAATCAAATTATTGCATTCAATTTCTGAATAAATCCAAATCATGCAACTTTGCATTGAATACAAAAAAAAGTGTGTCACTCATTGGTTTACTTTAAAGGTACGGTCTCAAAACATCTCATAATAAGATACTATCTTTATTAGGTAGCAATTCGGGCATTATTTTCCTCTTTCTCAAACTATAAGGCAATAAGTACAGTTACTATCACTTCACTGACAAGTTGAATTGGGCAGAAGTGCATAAGCTAGTCAGTACAAAAGTTATTTATTCACCATTTCTAATCTGTATTAGCATACAAACTATGTTAGCATTATTTACTTTCTTATCAGGAGATAAATGTTTATCACGTACTGGTATTGGAAGCATTGTGAATTAATGTAAGGTGAGTTACTTACTTACAGGAACTTAAATCAATTTTCTAGCAATTTCATAAATAGCCTACATAAAAAATGTAATATACTACTATATTTTTTTTGAAAGACTTCCAGTTATTGAATTGATTTTTAAAAAATATTCTTTGAAATAGATAAAATTAATCTTTATAGATTTTCTTCAACTAAACCATCTTCCTATAAATATTAACAATTTATTTTAAATATGCCTTGAGAAGCAATAAGTGAGATACTACTATCAGTAAGCAAAATTTCAAATGATTAAAATTAATTCAGTTCTTAAATGACACATCAAAACTATAAAGTTCTCAAACTTGTTTAGTTGGAGTAGTTAGGGAGATAACAGAGCACTAGACACAGAGACACACAGCAAGACGACAGAGGGATGCCACCTGATAAAGATGGTATCTTGTAATGAGATTCCATGAATTAGCACCACAGAAATACAAGTTGCACAAACAGTTAAGCAATACATAATATCACAAGTAACACTGAAACTTATTTTGGACAAAGAACAACTTTTGGATAGCAATGTGTAAAATTGTATAAGAACAAGAGCCATGTAATTTGTGAACTTGTTGGTGTCAGTTATGCCAATGACAAAGATACTGACCATATTATTGTACGCTAATTACAATAGTTTGAGATCAAATGTTGGGCATATCATAATTAAATATTTAACCAACATGAATATACAAGAACTGGAAGATATTAAATTTCTATTCACAAAATGAGTTGTTCTCCAATTGCCGACCAAGATTTTGTTTTTAAGAACTGTGCAAGATTATACAGTTATTTCAGCTCAAGGGTCAGATACTTATCTTAACTGAAACTAATATGGTCATTCTAAAAGATGAGTGACTTAAACAATCTTAAAAATCACAACACCCGGTTATTTCCAACAGGTTTAATTGGAAGCACGCTAGTTTTCGGAACGACGCTCCTTCATCAGGTGATTGTCTTTTTCAATATATAATAATTTCAGTTACATCACACTCTAAACCTTGGCTATAAAATTCTGTGTCTTACGATCTTAGGCGCCACAACCACCTAAAGGAGCAAGTTCCAAAAGCTAGTGCTTCCAAATAAACCTGTTGGACTATTTATCAATTACTTGCAATTTGTTTTTCGAGAGTATGATCTGAAAACCTTAACGATGGCATCCAACTTGCAACTGTTCCAGTGTAGTACAACATGAGTGCACACATTTGGAAGAATTGTTGCACAATCACATCATTTACGAATTAAAATGCCACAAAATTCCAAATAAAATTCAGAGGTTGCGAAACTTTTAAATGACTACAGAAAACAATCTTACCGAAGATTTAATAACAGGATCTCTTTAAATCAAGATTGCCAAATTGCAAACTTCATTGACATTTTACAAATCTGAGGCTGCAACTGCCTGTTAAATCCTGCTGGCATCATAACTATTGATACCAAGTTGGGTGAATTGACACATCAGATCGGACATTTTGAACGCAGAAATAGTTTACACTTACACCAATCATCAACGTAAGAATATTTTTGATACAAGTTAACTCTCAGTTCACACCACATAGTCATCTAGACGCCAAATCTGCACCTGGGAAGCCAGAAGAATTTTTTTTTGGTGAAATAGGATGACAATAATTGGATCAGAATACGCAGGCGATATTCAGACCCATCGACTCAGATTACAGTTAAATAGAAAAGTTGAGAAGCTTAGAAATAGAATCGGTTTACATAAAGTCATTTCTTTGCATTACAGACTGAGGAGCTAAGAAACACAAAGCTGAAGATAAAAAGAGGTTCATTGAAGAATGCTACAAAGATTTCAGTGTTTCCTACTCACCCTAAAGTTTAATGTTTAGTTATAAGCAAGAATTATTTCATTCCTAAGACCAGTAAAATGGCCAAGTTTTGTAACCTATTTCCTACCATTTGCAACAAATGCTTTGATCCTTTACTACAGGTACAGTTGGAACTCATCTCATTAGCCACAACTGGAGTCAACAACTTATCTGAACTTTGAAGGTTCTGCATTGGAGCCCTATCTTTAGCAAATACTAACATGGTGGATTTTCAAAACAGGTCACTGGACAGCAATCAAGAAAGAGGACGATTGATTTTACTCTCCACAACACAATGAAGTTTCTGAAACACTCATTTGATGTTCATCTAATGCTAATCATCTCACTCAGCTGGACTGAACTTGCTCTTACACTTGCCTTTATTGGTCAGTGCGCTGAATATAAGAGTTTGGACATCATGTTGCCGCCATACAGGACATCAGTAAGGCCACTTTTAGAATCTTGCATTCAATTCTGATCTCCCTGCTATCAGAAAGAGGTTGTGAAACTTCAAAATGGTTCAGAAACGATTCACTAGGATGCTGCCATGGTCAGAGGGTTTGAGGTATAGGGAAGAGCTGAATAGGCTGGGGCTATTTTCCACCGGAGCGTTGGAGGCTGAGATGTGACCTTGTAGAAGTTTATAAATCATGAGGGACATGGATAGCGTGGATAGTCAGGGTCTGTTTCTCAGGGTAAGGAGCCCAAAACGAGAGGGCATTGGTTTAAGGTAAGAGGGAAAAGATTTTAAAAGGGACATGCAGAGGATGGTGTGTGTGTATGGAATTAAGAGCTACGGGGAGAATGCGGGTAAGTGAAGTTGAAATGCCCATCAGCCATGATTGAATGGCAGAGTGGACTCAATGGGCCGAATGGCCTTACTTCCACTCCTATGTCTTAAAATCTTATGGAATGAGCGGCCAGAAGAAGTGGAGGAGGCTGGTACAATTACAACATTTAAAAGGCAAATGGATGAAGATATGAATGGGGTGTTGAGATGGATATGGGCCAAATGCTGGCAAATGGGACTGGATTAATTTAGGATACCTGGTCTGGATGGACAGGTTGGACCAAAGTGTCTGTTTTCATGCTGTACATCTCTATGACTCAAAGTACTTTGGAAACAGGCATTTTTCAAACCCCTCACTAGCATACACAAAGTGAAAATCAAGATTTATGAGCTAACCGCTACAGAATTTCTCTCAGCTCAGCTTTAACACTCTTGCTAGCTTCACATTCCAATGCATTGAAAACTATTCTACATCAGCAAGTATGACAGTACAATGCAAACCTCAACAATGTCAGATAAGTAGACTTAAAATTGAGCTGGTTATTTTTAGGATCGAAACTGGCAAATGTTTTCATATTGGAAGGAGAAAGTGAGGTCTGCAGATGCTGGAGATCAGAGCTGAAAATGTGTTGCTGGAAAAGCGCAGCAGGTCAGGCAGCATCCAAGGAACTGGAGACTCGATGTTTCGGGCATAAGCCCTTCTTCAGGAAATGGGAAATTTCCTGAAGGGCTTATACCCGAAACGTCAAGTTTCCTGTTCCTTGGATGCTGCCTGACCTGCTGTGCTTTTCCAACAACACATTTTCAGCAAATGTTTTCATATTCTAAATTAAAAAATGAATAAAGAATTTCAGGGCTTCAAACTGAAGATCAATTACTAAACCAGTGAGGATTTGGAGGAGCTGGTGTGGCACTGGGATGGACAAAGTTAGAAATCACAACACCAGGTTTATTTGGAAGCACTGGCGTTCGAAGTGCAGCTTCATCAGGTGGTTGTGAAGCAGGACCATAAAACAATTTATAGCAAAAGATTGCAATTATACATTGAACAAACCTAGATAGCTAAGTTTTTCATCTTTTAGAATGGGTTTGCTGGCTGCTGTTCTTTAATATGTAAATCCTGGAACTTCTTTTAAGTCACATTCTCAAAATAACTTAACCTTTTATAACTAAAGGTGATATCTCAGCTCAGACAATGCATTAAAGATGTGAGATGAGAGTCTGTCTGTATCCCAATCTTGAGTCAGACTGGTTCTATTTCCAAAATAGATCTAACAAAAATATTACAAGGATTGATTGCCAGCATTGATTGCTTGCTGGTTCTGCAGTTTTTTGAGCAAAATAGAATTTATCTGCAAACACAAATTCATCTCAAATTTGTACGTGCGTGCACATGCAGGAGAGAGACAGAGACAGACAAAGTGAGCACTTGCATATGAGTGTATGTGTTTGCATGCATGCAAGCTTGGTAAGAATGTGCATTTGTGCATGCTAGTGTGTATCCATGAAAGTGTATAGTGCAGTGGGGTCACCTGTAGTGTGACATGGTAACAGTGTGTTATTATCAATGAGGATGAACACCTGGCCAAGGCTTTGCCCACACCTCCACTTCTCAATTTTAAACAACCACCAAACTTTAAACAGATTATTGTTCACAGCAAACTGCCCTGCCTTCAGGACAATATCAACCACAACACTATACAACCCTGTCATGGCAACCACTGCAAAACGTGCTAGAGTGTCGACATTGATATCACCATTATATGTGGGACACCACCCACCATTTATGTGGCAGGTATATGTGTGAGTCTGCCTGCGTTGTCTGTCTGCTATGCTGGAGGCTAGGATGCCCTGAGGCATGGTACTTTGGCGAGACCAAGCAGACACTATGACAACAGATGAATGGACATTGCGCAATCACCAGGCAGGAGTGTTCCCCCCCAGTCGGGGAACACTTCAGTGGTCAGGGACATTCGGCCTCGAACCTTCGGGTGACCATCCTCTAAGGCAGACTCCGGTACTGACAACAACGCAAAGTGGCCGAGCAGAGGCTGATAGCCAAGTTCGATACCCAGGAGGATGACATTAATCGGGATCCTGGGTTCAAGTCACACTACAGGTGACCCCACTGCACTATACACTCACTACTCTCACACACACACACACACACACATACCACCCCCCACTCATACCCACCCACACACCCTCTCACAGGCTTACACCCTAGCACACATACACACACACTCTCACATGTATGCACTCACTCACTCTCTTGCACACGCACACAAACTTATGGCATGAATTTGTATTTGCAGAATTACATTTGCTATACATTCCATTTTGCTCAAAAAAAATGCAGATCCTGCAAGCAGTCAATTCATGTAACATTTTGTAAATTCCACTTTGGAAATAGAATCAGCCTGACTCAAGATTGGGATGCAAACAGACTCTAAGATTTAAGGCATTATCTGAGCCGAGGTGTCACCTTTTGTTATAATACCTTAAGTTATTTTGAGAATATGACTTAAAAAAAGTTCTGGGATTTTCATATTAAAGAACCGAAACCAGCAAACTCATTCTAAAAGATGAAAGAATTAACTATCTAGGTTTGTTCAATACAGCATTTCAGCTGCAAGCGACTGCAACCTTCTGCGATAAGGTCTGTGTGTTATGGTCCTGCTGCACTTATGGAGCTGCACTTCGAAAGCTAGTGCTACCAAATAAACTAGTGGATTATAACCTGGTGTTGTGAGATTTTTAACTTAAACCAGTGAGGTTACACCTTTTTGCTTGTACCATTCTCTGAATAAAGGCACTCACTTGTTTAAGACTTGGATACTAGTCAGATGAGCTACCAAGGGGTTCATAAATTGGAAATGATTCAAACAATTTCCCCATATTTTACTTGGAGAAAAAATAAGATTAAACTTTCATTCTCCAGGCAAGCCAATATTCCAAAGAAATGCTGTACAGGAATGTGAACACAAGCAAACAAGTTCCCAGCACCTGAATTTAATTGTAGCAGCTGTCAAAAACTGTCACCTGTTTTTTAAAAAAAGACTAAAAGCTGTTAAATTGATTTTCTCTCATGATATCAAATTTTGCACATTTTAATTTTCAAAAAATCTTGGACCACTGTAGCCAGCAAGTAAGCAACATTCTGATCACACTAAAAAGGAAAAACTCATTCAAAAATTACTGGACAGCACAGTTTATTTAAAGTAAACTAGATATAGAAACCCTACTGGTAGCGTAGTTGTTAGTCACTTCTGTCCCCAAAGGGCCCATCACTAAAAGCTAGAAGGCGAAGTTTTTAACAATTTAAATGTTGTTTAGTTTTCAGTTTTATTGCAGCAGCTTGGGTTGAATTCCCAGGCTGAGTTTATAATTTCTTTTTAAATACTTCCAATGAATTGGAATAGAATTTTTTTCAGATCTGTTCAACATATTTCAGAAAATATAACTAAAAAGTGTTCTTACTGCTCATCAGAACTAGCAATAAAAATTATGCTGAAGGAAATGAAGGAGAATATTAGTACTATACTGGATTCAGGCAACACATCTGTGCCAAATGTTGTATCTTTCAGAAAAGCAAATACTAGATCATGAGGCAGATTTTCAGAAACAGCAAGATATTTCCAATAATGGGACACTTACACAATGCTTCAGTTTATGAAACACTAACAAGTTCTCAGGCACTTTAAAAGCAAACAAATCTGCTCTGTTGTATCAATCATCAGAAAATTGACAAATATGCCACTTGTTTAAAAATCATTGCAATAATAAACAGAAAAATGCTGATTCACTATAACATCAACATGAGGTGAGTTGTAATTTCTGTCTGCAATAGTAGCTTTCAGATGTGTAACCACAGCGACCACATCACAAGACGACCACAAAAATGTAAATATGAGATTTAACCCCCTGCCCCTCCCACCACAAAGTCCCTACCAGCAAAATTAAAAATCTGGAATAACTAAATAATTAAAATGCATGAATCAATACACAGATTCTACTGGACAAAATCAAGGCCAAGGGCGTTATCTGGGGCCTGGTACCGCCTGAAAACTAGATACTTTCTTCTAATAACACACACGACCCCGACGCTAACTCCGATCTCATCCTGTTGGGGTTAAAATTTAAATACAGGAACCAGGATAACAGCGGCTGGGTTGGGACGCGTTTTCGTTTTTCACTGTGAGAATGTGTGAGGAAGTGCTTACAATCTAGGTGCTTTTTCTTGGGGCCCATGATCTCGTGTGTTGTGGCTTTACATACGGTTTTCGAGACGGCCGAGCCGGTGACACTGTGCTGAGCCGCGGCAATCCGGTCCGTGATACTCTGTCCCGACATCTTCCCTCCTCGCCAGCAGCAGATTCACGCACAGAGGGGGTTTAAATCCCTCTCACGGAGCCACCCCAGCCAGGCAGACCAAAAAGAAAGGTTAGAAAGAGAAACCACACAACAAAAAAAAACAAAAAGTAAACTGGAAACCCGGGAAAGGAGAGCCCCGTTCGGGACGGGCTGCTCTGAGTTTTTCTTATTTACGGGCTCGGCGGTCACTTGGGCAGCTATCGCCACCCAGGGTTCAAATCCTCTTTCTTCCTCTGCCGAAAAGGATCAGGAGTTCCAGGAAAATGGCGGGTTTGAACCAGGCTCCTGCCCACTGGATTGTTATCATGTGATCATCCACCAACCTCGTACCAGTTTGAGCCCCATCAGCCAGTCCCAGAGTTTTCCCCCTGCAGCCCAGCCTGACACCACTGCTGCTTACAGCAAAATATGCCCCTCCCTCCCTTGTCTGCCTCTGCCAGATGAGAGGCATTTTTTTGTTTCCTATTCATGCATCTGGATTTATGCACATCTGTCTACACGTGTACAGTTTTTTTTAGCATACGACCAGCTTCATGCAGAATATAGATCGCACACGAGATGTTGTCTTGAAAAGATTTACCATTTTTTCGAAAACAATATGATTAGCTGATTGAAATTCGATTTTTATATCAAAGTAATTACAATAATTTTTTTTAGGATTTTCAAATGTTTCCCTTTTGTTGATGGAATGACTTCACAGCTGAAATGAAATACTTCTTAAATTCAACAGCTAAGAGTTGAAGCAAAATTTTGCTTTAAATGGAAAACGTTTGTCTTCAAAAATTAAAAGAAATGCAAATAAAATCATCACTTATGAATGTGAAAGCTTACACCCACTCAGATTTTTGAAATTGCTCAACAGACTTGTTTAATAGTTTTGAAACACTAGCTTTGTTAACAATTCTCAGACGAAAGCAGGGGTTCACAGTTTTCCTTAGCCATCTCCCACCAGCCTATTATTTAAAAACTCTACAGATCTCCTGTAACAATACAAGCACATTTTCTGTTTACAAATTACTCATACATTCAAGCAAGTATGTTCATAATTACTTTTTTTATACTTACACCTTGACTGCTATCCTCTAATCTTTCCCATTTCTTGGGCTAAGATTCTTTCTTAACAGTTGAACTAAGCAAAGATTCATCATATAATTATCCTTCCAATTTTAAAGTACTTTAAGAGAGATGTTTTTAAAAATGTAAGTTAAAAATATGATACTAGGCACAATTCCCAGTAGAACAGCTGATACTAATTCAATTTGGGGTTGGAGGAGTGAAATTATACCCACAGGATGGAACTATGGAGAAACCAGAATGGCAAAGATAACATGGCCACGGAGAAAATTATGCTTGTAGTGTAACCCTGATTATTGCAATTGACACCTTCTGGTAGCTGCCAACTCTACCAATATGTGATTCAAATTAAGAGTATTTTGAGATAGTTCACTATCATCAATTCCCTTTGTCTATACTTTGTCAAGGGCCTATCAAATGATCAGTAGTAGAAATTATATCAGAAAAAGTGTCCTTACAGAAGTAGCACTGTTCTTCGTTAACAATATGGTTTATTGCATAATAGTACTAAGTACAAGATCATAAGATGTAGGAGCGGAAGTAGGCCATTCAGTTCATTGAGAATACTGTCTTTAATGAAATCATGGATGATCTGATAATTCTCAGCTTCACTTTTTTTCCTTTTCCCCATAGCTCAGATTTCCTTATTGATCTTGCATTTGTCCATGTTTTTGGTGGACACATTGAAACGAGGATGCTGTAGATATCAGATTGAGAAAACCTACTCTAGAGATCCATTTTCCATAAGTGTCTATTTTCTACAGAAGTGTCTGGGATTGTTTATTTGAGCTTTAATAGCAGAGCACATCCAGTAAAGAATGGTCAGGAACAATTAAACAACTAATAAGCTGCAGAAGCCCTATGAACAAAGTAATTCCAACTATGGACTTGGAAGCTAGGGAACTTGGGGAAATAACTAGTGATAGAACAGAGAAAAGTACAGCACAGAACAGGCCCTTTGGCCCACAATATTGTGCCAAGAATTAATCCTAATGTAAAATATAGTAACTTAACCTATGCACCCCTCAACTCACTGCTATCCATGTGCATGTCCAGCAGTCGCTTAAATGTCCCCAGTGACTCTGCTTCCACCACCACAGCTGGCAATGCATTCCATGCATTCACAACTCTGCGTAAAGAACCTACCTCTGATGTCTCCTTTATACCTTTCTCCCAATATCTTCAAACTATGACTTCTCGTACCAGTCAATCCTGCCCTGGGGAAAAGTCTCTGGCGATGGACTCTATCTATCCCCCTCATTATCTTGTACACCTCGATCAAGTCTCCTCTCTTCCTCCTTCTCTCCGGAGAGAAAAGTCCGAGCTTATTCAACCTTTCTTCATAAGGCAAGCCCTCCAGTCCAGGCAGCATCCTGGTAAACCTTCTTTACACCCTCTCCAAAGCCTCTGTATCTTTCCTATAGTAGGGAGACCAGAACTGGACAGAATATTGCATGTGTGGTCTTACCAGGGATTTGTAGAACTGCAGCAAAACCTTACGGCTCTTAAACTCGATGTCCCTGTTAATGAAAGCCAAAACACCATATGCTTTCTGAACAACCTTATCCACTTGGGTGGCAGCTTTGAGGGATCTATGAACTTGCACACTCTGTTCCTCCACACTGTCAAGAATCCTGTCTTTAATCCTATATTCAGCATTTGAGTTCGACCTTCCAAAATGCATCACTACGCATTTATCCAGGTTGAACTCCATCTGCCATTTCTCAGCCCAGCTCTGCAGCCTGTCTATGTCACGCTGCAGCCTGCAGTAGTCCTCTATACTATCGACGACACCTCCAACCTATGTGTCATCTGCAAATTTACTAACCAACTCCTCAACCTCCTCACCCAAGTCATTTATAAAAACTACAAAGAGCAGAAGCCCAAGAACAGAGCCCTGCGGGACGCCACTCAACACTGACCTCCAGGCAGAATACTTTCCATCTACAACCACTCTCTTCTGTCAGCCAGCCAATTCTGAATCCAAACAGCCAAATCTCCCTGTATCCCATACTTCCTGACTTTATGAATGAGCCTTCCATGGAGAACCCTATCAAATGCCTTGCTGAAGTCCATATACACCCCATCTACTGCTCGACGTTTGTCGACCTGTCTTGACACTTCCTCAAAGAACTCAATAAGATTTGTGAGGCATGGCCTGCCCCTCACAAAGCCATTCTGACTGTCTTTAATTTCACTATGCTTTGCCAAATAGTCATAGATCCTATTCCTCAGAATTATTTCCAAAACTTTGCTGACCACAGACATAAGACTGACTGGTCTGTAATTGCCAGGGATTTCCCTATTTCCCTTCTTGAAAAGAGGAACAACATTCGCCTCCTTCCAATCCTCTGGCACGACTCCTGTGGAGAGTGAGAAGGCAAATATCCTTGCCAGTGGCTTAGCAACCTCCTTTCTCGCTTCCTAGAGCAGCCTAGGATAAATCTGGTCTGGCCCTGGAGACTTATCAATCTTAATGTTTTCAAAAATTTCTAGCACATCAACTTCATATCTTGAAAAATGTTCATAGTACAAAAGAGAAGGAAGGTGGAGGTCTTACAATGCATAAATGTGGATAAATCCCCAGGACCTGATCAGGAGTATCCCAGAATTTTGTGGACAGCTAGGTAAGAGACTGCTGAGGCACTTGCTGAGATATTTGTATCATTGGCAGCCACAACTGAGTTGCCAGAAGACTGGAGAGTGGCTAATATGGTGCCATTGCTGAAGAAAGGTGGTAAGGAAAAGCCAGAGAACTATAAACTGGTGAGCCTGATGTCAGCAGTGAGCAAATTGTTGGAAGGGATTCTGAGAGATAGTATTTACATGCATTTTGCAAAGGCAAAGATTGGTTAGAGATAGTCAGCATGGCTTTGTGCATGGATAATCCTATCTCACTAACTTGATTGAATTTTTTGAAGAGGTAACAAAGAGGATTGATGCAGGCAGAGCAGTATACGTTGTCTATATGGACTTCGAGTAAGGCATTTGACAAGGTTCTGCATAGCAGACTGGTTAGCATGGTTAGATCACATGGAATCCTGGAGGAGCTAGCCAATTGGATACAAAATTGGTTAGAAGGTAAGAGATAGAGAGTGTTGCTAGAAGGTTATTTTTCTGACTGGAAGCCTGAGACCACCGATGTGCCACAAGAATCAGTGCATCTGCTTCCAGGATGAGGCATTCCACTCCAGGATATCCCAGATATCCTCCTACTTTAGGGACCGTAGTTTCCCCTCCTCAGTAATTAAGGTTGCCCTCATCCATCTTGTTCATCTCCCACAATTCTGCCCTCAAATCTCCTCCCCCCAAAAGCAATAAGGATACAGTCCCCTTAGTCCTCACATACCACCCCACAGACTACGGAATCCAACGCATCATTCTGCAACATTTCCACCACCCACAATCAGACCCCACCACCAAAAAGATATTTCCTTCCCCATCTCTGTCTGCTTTCCACAGGGACTGCTCACTCTGTGAATCCATTGCCAACTCTCCACCATACCCGGTACCTTTCCCTGCAACCGCAAGAGGTGCAATGTCTGCCCCTACACCTCCCATCTCACCTCTATCTAAGGCCCTAAACAATCCTGCCTGATCAGACAGAGATTCACAGGCATCTGACCTCATCTACAGCATCTATTGCTCTCGATGTGGTCTCCTCTATATCGGGGAGATCAAACACAGACTTGGGGACTGGCTTGCAGTGTATCTGTGTTCTGCATGCACTAACCAACCTGACCTTCTGGTTGCCATCCACTTTGATTCCCTCCACCCACTCCCCCAGCGACATGGCATCCTTGGCCTTGTCCATTGTCAGAGTGAGGCCAAAGAGAAACTGGAGGAACAACACCTTGTATTTTGCCTGGGAAGCTTATAGCCCAATTAACTCAACATTGACTTCACCAGCTTCAAAGTTCCTTCACCCCCAGCCTTATCCCATGTCTAGCCCCATCCCTCCACCTCGCCTCCCTGACCGGTTTTAACCTGTCCACCTTCCTACTCATCTATCCACTCTAATCATTCCCACTGACCAATCACAATACCCTCTACCTGCATCCACCTATCACCACTCCATCTATCCTTCCCCCAACTCCACCTTTCCACCCTCTGTTTACTACCTCCCAAGTCCTGACAAAGGGTTTCTGCCTGAAACGTTGACCTTACTGCTCCTCGGATGCTGTCTGATCTGTTGTGCTCTTCCAGCTTCACTTATATTGACAGGAACTCACCAGGGACAGCTTTCTTTTTTAAAGCGTCTGCAGCCGGACAGGGCTATAGAGAGATTGCATGCATAATGCATCATGCCCAGTGGCTGTTGTTAACTATCTCTGCAGACAGAGGACCTACCACCATTCTGGCTAACCCTATTTTTCCTGAGGCACTCACCACAATTGTTGACTGTGCATTCAGATATTCACACACCAGTGCTGACTGAAAAAAGGCAAAATAACTGCATATCTGGAACAATGACAAATGTATAAATATGGATGTCTACAATTTCATGAAGATACTCTACATAGCCTCCTGTTGGCTATAGCCAAACAAGGTAAGGTTTTCTTCCATTGATATTGGAAAATGATATACCTCAGCTTGACCAAGCAAGCCTGGATGGAGGTATTAAAGGAGGTCAGTAGTTGGGATCATCTGCAGAGCATGGTATAGTACCAGAAACGGATGAACAGCCATGCCAGTACTGCAAGGGTAAATGAAGATCCTAATTCTTGATGCAGGTGCACACTTACAGGGAAGTTTAATATGCTGTGAATGAAAGGTGGGGTAGCCAGGAGCCAGGAGCCAGGAGCCAGGGTGAAAAGCACCTCAGGGAGCCTCAAGATCCAACCAGGCTCTAAGGGGTTAAACATGATTGTGTGATAGAATACAATGGAGAGGAGTAGTAGAGTTGATCCCTCCAGAAATGGAGCTCATATTTGTCCCACTGTCTTCACAAGAAAGAGAGCTCACAACACCCACAAGTGGGCAAGCAGTGATGGTGGTACACTAAACGTGCCTGTGCTGACAACAATGAAGGAGGACCTGCACAAAGGATTGATGCAATTGGACAAGGAGAGGCCACAGTTGGTGTCAGGACTGGAGGAAGAAAGCCTGCCTCAAGCTAATTAACATTTCCACAGCTGTTAAATGGCTGCTGACATGCTGGAAAAATAAGACTGCACTCACCCCTGACTTCTACTCTGGGCATCCTTCATAAAATCCAACCTGTTATTGCAGAAAACATCCATGAGAAAGGAAAGAAATACATTACCTTTCCAGTATACACTGATCTTCTGATTCCACATCACAAGAAAGTTAAAGCTCCAAAAAAACTGCTACATGCTTGTCAAATCACAGCTTTTATACAGCTGCCATTTAAGTTACTACCAGAGGACCTATATGCAAAGTTTGTGAGAAGATTTGTAGCTCAGGTGCGCATTGTTGTGGTTCTGTTCGCCGAGCTGATGGGATTTTGTACACCACATTGGTTTTGCTCATGCTGGGTATCGGGTCCTTCGTTCTGGTGAGTTGTTGTCTGAGAGTGGCTGTTGGTTTGTGTGCTGTTATGGGTCCTAGTGGTCGCAGTAGTCTGGCTGTCAGTTCGGAAATGCTCTTGATGTATGGTAGTGTGGCTAGTCCTTTGGGTTGCGGCTTGTCCTCGTTCCGTTGTCTTTCCCTTAGGCATCCATTGATGAAATTGCGCAGGTATCCGTTCTTGGCCAATACATTGTATAGGTGTTCTTCTTCCACATTTTGCAGTTCTGTTGTACTGCAGTGTGTTGTGGCCCTTTTGAACAGTGTCTTGATGCAACTTCTTTTGTGTGTGTTGGGGTGGTTGCTTTCGTAGTTCAGGACTTGGTCTGTGTGTGTGGCTTTCCTGTATACCTTTGTGGTGAATTCTCCATTAGGTGTTCTCTGTACCATCACGTCTAGGAATGGGAGTTGGTTGTCCTTTTCTTCCTCTCTAGTGAATCGGATTCCTGTGAGTGTGGCGTTGATGATCCGGTGTGTGTTCTCTATTTCTGTGTTTTTAATGATTACACAGGTGTCATCCCTATCGAGTCTACATTGCTAATCAATTAGATCACTTTTCTTTTAACCACACCACAATTTTTCTGCACTATCCCCATCTACTTTTATGTTTTTAATATATGGAAATCAGGGATAAGAGTTCCTGAGCCTCAAGATTTATAAATGTACAGAAAAATAAAAGTAGGGTAATATCAAATAAGTGGCTAATATCAAAAAGAAAATTTCCTAAAAACCAATTAATTTCTTGTGGAATTACACATGAGATACAGAACTAAGAGTAATTTATAGAGGGATGAGGAGCCAGGAAACAAATGAACCAGGGCATGCAGATGTAAGACAGACCTTGTTTTAAAATCATATGTTCCATTTTTGTATTCATGTATCTTCTGTTACAAATGCCAATGTTCATATTTATAATGGAAACTGCATAGATTTATCATAGTACACTATAAATATTTTAATGGATCAGTTAAATGATTTCATGTTGTCTGTCTCAACTGAGTTGATAATTCAATACATTCATTATTCTTGATAGAAAAATGACAATATTGTGGCTTGAAGAGGTGCATTTTATCCTGGTTTGTTTTCATGAAGAGAGGTGGAGACAAGATCCAAGCGGTCTACTCAAAGCCAACAAAATAAACAGTTTGTAAGGCCTTGAATTTTTTTTTTAAGTTGGAACAATAGAAACAACCTGGATGGGTGGGGTAAAGCTGTTACAGAACCAATATCTTTTAGTTTAGCTCTCAATAGCAGTTACTGGGGTCTTGAAATTGGATGTGAAATCTCTTTTTTCTCTCTTTGTTACAGCTAAAAGTTGGGGTTCTCTTCCTGCTGCTGGAATTGCATGTGAGACCATCTATTTCACTGAATTTGCCTTTGCCTAGGACATGCTTATGGAATGTTAGTGCATTGGAACAGTTAATGAGTAGTTTATTATTTTGTTAAGTATTTCGATAGAGTTACAGTTAAGCCAATTTGGTTGGTTTAAATAAGATGTGCCCTCTTTTTCAGTTACTAAGAGTTTCCTGGGGGTGGAAGATTCACTTCAGCAGTTTTTCAGAAAGTGAGCAAGGCAAAGTTTTCGTTATTAGCAAACAAGTTGAAGTTGGAGTTGTATGTGTCTGTGAGGAAAGGGGAAATAATTGCAGCAATACCTCTAGATTTACAATTGTCAGGAATGCAAACAGAATCATTGGAAATTGCTAAACTTCATTGCACAAGAAGGAGCTT
Source organism: Hemiscyllium ocellatum (assembly GCF_020745735.1). Classification (NCBI taxonomy): domain Eukaryota; kingdom Metazoa; phylum Chordata; class Chondrichthyes; order Orectolobiformes; family Hemiscylliidae; genus Hemiscyllium; species Hemiscyllium ocellatum. Next base: position 60,488,006 of record NC_083406.1, on the reverse strand, counting down.
GAATTTGAAGCAATGGCAAAGGAAAAAGCAAAAGACTTGATAGAATAAAAAGAAAGAGAAAATACACTCTAATTGAAACAGTTTGAATTACGATTAAAAGCAAAGGAAAAAGAAAAGGAATTGATGACCCTAAGCAGAAGAAAGGGTGAAAGAGAGAGTTTTTGAACGTTAGAGGTTGGAACTGAAAACTCAAAGTTGACTTAAAATGACAGAGGGTAGACATGAAAAGGTAGGAGTAGTGATGAGGACAGTAATGGAAAGCAATCCCATCAAAGCTAAATGCTTGGTAGGCATCTGTTTAAATACTGTCCAAGCATTGCTTATGTTTGACAAGAAGGATATAGAAGTCTTTTTCATGTAATTTGAAAAAATGGCTAAATAAATGAAATGGCTGGTAACCATGTGGGTATTGTTTATCCAAACAAAGTTGGTAGGTAGAGCTAGTAAGGTATTTGTATCACTATCAGAGGAGGTATCTAGTGAATACGATGAAGTGAAAAGTGCCATCATGAATGCATGTGAGCTAGTACAGGAAGCCGACAGACAATGTTTTAGGAACCTAAAGAGGGAACCTGTCAAATGTATATAGAGTTTGAAAGGATCAATCAAAATGACTTTGATAGGTGGTGTTATAAAGAAGAGGTTGTCCTCCCCCCAGCACTAAAACTGAAACACCCAAAGAGCAGCACTTCTCCCAATAATCTGTAAAATGAATGTGAAAAGTGGTGTAACCTGCTTTTCAACAACTTCTAGTAGTTAACTAAAGTAAACCCCTGACACTCACTTTAAAATCAACTAGTAATTTATTTATTCAACTCTAACAGTGAACAAACAGTGAACAAACCGAATAAACCCCTTCTAAATTCTGACAATTCCCAAATAAGGACAGATTCTAATGGTATGCTGTTCCAATAAATAAAAGTCTCACTCATATAAAAAACATAGAATTTAATTTCTTGAAATTACAGCCAGGTTACATGTCTTCCAGAGCATTCTCTGTCTTCTCTGTCGATTCTTCTGTCAGGAATATTAACTAGTTGTGCCATTGGTACCATTGTTATTTAGATGGTGCTTTCTCTAAGACATAGAGGAGACTGTGAAAGCCAATGATTCTCTTTTGAGAGGTGAGGGTGTTAGCTCTGGCAGATGGCTGCTGGCTCTGAAGTCTTTGTCTAACAGCTCCCTTCTATTATATCCTTGATGACATAACTATATTTCTTACATTAAGATTGGCCCTATGTTGTCAAAAGCATCAGTTTTAAATTTAATAGGTTTTTGGTATAAAAGTGCCTGGTTCAAATTGATTGGCTATATTCAAAAGCCTGTTGTCTTGGTAAAAATTGCTGCTTGGCCTGCTAACTGTACGGCCTGTTGATACAAATGTCCCCCTGTGTACCTGCAAACTTTCAAGCTGCTGTGCACAGACATCCATTTTAGATTAGATTTAGATTTTAGATTAGATTCCCTAAAGTATGGAAACAGGCCCTTCAGCCCAACAAGTCCACACCAAGCCTCCGAAGTGTAAATCTCTGAGCACCAACAAAGTACCATCTTTTAATGGAACTATGCAATGCTCTCACCCCTAGTAATTTACAATTTTACAAATACCAAATTCGAACTTGTGGCCTCCCAATCTACAATTATTCTACCCAACTTCGCAACAGTGGATAAGAGCATTGAAAATAAATCAGACAAATGACATTTTCGGAGAGACAATTATTTTGGAGGATTTCAAAAAGACACTTTTTGAAGTAGTGAGAAATCATGTGGAAGAGCAGAAGAGTTAAAACTGCAAGATTAGCAGCTGAAGTGGCCGATGATTATGAGTTGGTTCATAAATCAAAGTTTGGCTTCCGACATCAATTTTAATCAGTGTTCCGTAGAAATTGGGGAAAAGTGAAGTCATCAGCTGGTAAGGGAAAAGGAGATTTCACTGATGATAGTACAAATAGTTTACCACAGCGTGAAAAGGAAACCCATGAGGGGGAAAGAGAAGTCATAAAGGTTGGTGTTTTCACTGTAATAAAGTAAGCCACGTGAAATTGCAGTATTGATCTTTTAGAAAAAGCACTGGGGAGACAGATGTGGGAAAACAAGATAAGCTAGTAAGCTTTGTAGAAGTAGTAAAGGAAAGAACAATGGAAGCTATAAAGCTGCAAAAGATCATACAAACTGATCAGAGGTTGGTTGAGTAGTAAGTGTCAGATTTGTTTAAAAATTTAGATTTAGATTGAGATTTATATTTAGACTTTGTTGTATGTGTACTTAAGTACAACCATACAGGAGTACAGCGAAATGTTTTCAGTGTTGTTGCACACGGAACCATTGCTTGTACCTAGGTATAAACAATTGAGAGCAAGGTAGTAAAAAAGAAACTAAGAAACAAGTTAAACATTATGGTCACTCTTAGTGTAGCGCAAAAAAAAGTTAAAAGTTATACATTATAGTCTTTCTTAATTGCATCTCCATGCTGGGACCATACTTCCTACAAGGGCTGAATCTCGTCCATTTCGATATGCTTTCCCTGTGCTGGCTCCCTGTTCTTGTTGCCACCGCAGATGTCAGGGAAACATTTGCTGTTTTGGGCAAATTCCTGGGATCTCAAACAGCCAAAGTCCCAACATAGGCCTTCAGCTGCTGTCACACACCAGACCACCAAAGTCAACGTCCAGGCGCTGTCCGCTCAGGGCCTCAATCTCAGGCTGCAGGCTGGGATTTGGTCTCACCTTTGGTCCACGCACCAATCCTTCGTCTTGCCTTCGGTCCGCACGCCAGGCATTGGGAATTCATTAAGAGTCCCAGGTCAGGCCCTCAGCTACTGCCTTGCACTGGACATCTAGCCAACCACCAAATTCAATGAGCCTGATATAACCACCCTGCTAGGAGAAAGTGAGGACTGCAGATGCTGGAGGTCAGAGCTGAAAAATATGTTGCTGGAAAAGTGCAGCAGGTCAGGTAGCATCCAAGGAGCAGCAGAATCTGCTGATGTCAGATTCCTGAAGAAGGGCTTATGCCAAAACATCGATTCTCTTGCTCCTTGGATAACCACCCTGCTGTCATTCTCTAGAAGGGAAGCTGGTCGAAGGGAAACTAAAAAAATGAAAAATATGAAAAAGAAAAAGAAAGAGAAAATAAGAGAAAAGAAATGGAAGAAGAAGAACGGATGGATTAGATGACCCTATTCCATTGCCAGCTTGCAGAGGTGTCAAACAACTTGAGTCTGCGCTGGGCCTGCTCGCTGATTGACATGATATGCACTGGTCCACTCACTGCTGCGGACGTCGTCACCACAATTGAGCTCTTCAACAAAAGGTAGGTAAAATAAGATAAATAAGAAAATAAATTACAAAAAAAAGGAACGAAAGGAAAATGAACTGAGCAGATGAGCCCCAGGCTCAGAAGCCCTGCTCCACTACTCTCTTACTGGAAGTGGGTATGATTTACTCATGTATGCCAGAAAGATTAGGTAAAGAAGTCAAGGTTTTAAGAGATACAGGAGCTAGTCAATCTTTGATGGTGAGAAATGAGGAGGTATGTAACTTAGAAGGAGTATTGCCAGAAAAGAGTATCATGGTGGCTCTGTGGTTAACCCTGCTGCCTCACAACACCAGGGACCTGGGTTCGATTCCAGCCTTGGTTTGGAATTTGCACATTCTCCCTGTGTCTGCATGGGTTTCCTCCGAGTGCTCCGATTTCTTCCACCAGTCCAAAAATGTACAGGTTAGGTGAATTGGCCAAGCTAAATTGCCCATTGTGTTCGGGGATGTATAGGTTAGGTACAGTAGTCCTACAGTAATCAGGGGATATGTCAGAGTAATTGGTTAGGGGAATGGGTCTGGGTGGGATACTTTTCGGTGGGACAGTGTGGACTTGTCAGGTGAAATGGGCTGTTTCCATACTGTAGGAATTCTATAAAAAAAAGGTGGATTGCATGATGGCCACCAAAGAATTTCTAAAATGAAAATGCTCACAATGACTTATGTTTGGTGGCTTAACATAGACACCATATGCCAGGATATTGAGAGCTTGGTCAAGTGGGTGTAAAAATGGGCTATATGTTCTTAATCCTTATGAACACCCATTCAAAATGGATTGACATGCATTGAATGGTTGCAACTACTTCTTACAACACCATAGAAAAATTCCACCAATCTTTTAGTATGCATAGCATATCTGAGATCTTTGTCATAGAAACAGTATTTCATTTAACAGCTGGCAGTTTCAGATCTTTATGATGACAAGTAAGATAAGCCACATCCCCATGGCACCCTACCACCTGTCCTCAAACGGTCTTGTTAAGTGGGCAGTGCAAAAATAACATGTGAAAGTAATCCACAGGGTCTTTGGAAATGAAGCTTGCATATTTCCTCTTCAACTGTTGGACAACACTGCATATGACAATGGGAGTAGCTGCAGCAGCATTATTGATGGGCTAATGTCTATGGACTAGACTTAGTCTGACTTTCTCAAACTTGAGCAGCAAGGTTGAATTAAAACAAGATGTGCAGAAATGGGGCCACGATGGGCACGGCCCAGGTAGAGATTAGGAGTATACAGTCCATGTAATGAACTTCAGTCATAGCCCTTTACACTTAGTATGAAGACAGAACTGCACAAGGACAATATGGTAGTCACTTCCATTTATGCTATCATGAAAGATATATTTGTGACAAGTAGACTGGTCAAGATAATGACTGCTTATTTTCTCTTGTTTGCTCCCTCGCTGCTTGCTGCAGACTCAGTCTATAAGAAATGACATTCAGAACTCAGTCACTTGTCAGTAGTTGTACTACCAAGCCACTCTTGGTAATGGACACCCTTGAATGGATGTATTAGCGAAGGTACATTCCATTGGGAAACAAATGTATGCATCAATTGTGGCAAACTAAGGAAGGTAAGGATGGTACCAAGTTGAAAGAAAAACCATACAATATTGATAAGGTGACTAGTCAACAAAAAATGGAACAGATTTATATATCTGCAAGGAATGATTATAAGAAAAATGAGGTAGAGTAAAGATTACGTTAGCTAGAAAAGTAAAACAGATAGTAAGAATTTATCTCTCTCTTTAGGTACATTGCCGTAAGAGGGTATTTTCAACCATGGATTATTATTTGATTGATCCATGATTATGCTTAACAAAGTGAGAGCAGTAGTAGTTTGTTGTTGCTTTCTGCAGTATGGCTTACTGAAATATTCTCCCAGCCTTACCACCTACCATCAGGTGTATTGGAAGGATTTATAGGCTGACAATTAACCTGACTTGCCATATTATGAATGCACTTTGTGGCTGAAGTGGGATTTGAACACAGAGCTTCTGACTCAGAAGGAGAAGTCATCATGGTGCCACAAAATCTCCAGTAAGAGTTTCCACAACCATTTATAAGTGAAAATTGTAATTGAAGTGACTCAGTTCTTTAGAGTATGTGATTGAAGAGTTGATAATGGGAAACAAGGACAGGTGGAAATATTAAACAGGTTTTTTTAAATCTACAATTAATGCAGAAGACACAAAAATCATCCCAAAAATGCTTGGAAATCAAGAGGTTAAACAGAGGGAAGACCTTAAAAGAATCACTGGGAAAAGGGAATTGGGAAAATTATTAGAACTGATAAATCTCTTAGATCTGATGGTCAGTGTTTGGTCCATTCAGAAAAAGGAATCAAGAATAAAGCTATAAGTGGAATTAGGCATTAAGTAATTACAGAAGTGACATAACATAATGAAAGAAGATCTAACTGGAAAGCTAAAAATTTGCAGTGACATAATGCGTGAAGCGCAGGTACACAAGAATTCACAATGGGAATAAGTTAACACAAAAAGTGTGATAAAAGCATGGTAACAGGAATCAAATGGTACTGATAATGAATGTTTGCAGATGCATGATTTTAAATAGGTTAGCAATTGGTCTTCCATGGCATTGTAGTATAGAATCACGAACAAATGTAGAACTCAGGTCAAGCAGAGTTAGGGTACAGTGGGATAAATGACTAAGAATGGTGGTGTGAGGATACAAATGAAGCATAGAAATATGGAGAGAAATAAGCGAAAATAAGAAGGAAGTGGAGTGGAGGGTAGGAGGGAAAGAAGAAGAGATGTTTTGGATGAGAGGGAGAAGGAGGGGGTGGTAGGCAGGGAAAGGAAAAAAGGTGGGGAAAATTTGTAATTGAGACAGAAAGGAATGGGCGGATGAAATGGAAAAGAAAAAGGGAAAGCAGTGAAATAAAAAGAAAGAGGATGCAGAATGGCTACAAATGGTTAAAGAATAGGAATAAGATGAGGAAAGAAACAATGGCAAGCAAAATATAGGATGGAAATGGGAGATCTGGTTGAGCAAACAGTCTCAGTTAGGTGGAAAGGGTTAAGCCAGAAATTAATTACATTTAGGGATCAAGTTAACAAGCAAATGCATTAGACTGAAGCCAGCTGTGTCTGTAAATAGTGACAGGGTCATTACTATTTTGTCACCTACTGGTTCAAATGCACAGCTGAGACAAAGAATGGTCAGGGCCAGCCCAGGGCTTTTAGAGAGGCACTTAAGAGAAATTAAGTTGGAGAGAGGCAAATTTTCTGTTTCCTGACTGTGGGTTAAACTTTTGACATTGAATTCACAAACCTACATAAGTGATACAATGTAACATATTTCTGTTTCACCCTTAAAGAGGCCCGTATTTCTAACACTGACACCTTTCATAAAAAAGACGTGGCTCTAGTTGGCAGAAGAGCTAAGTGATTGGAATATGATCTAATTTTGAAATGTAAGTTTATGACAATATTCACCCAGTTCCTGTTCAATTTTCTCTTGTCAGTCTTACCCTAATCATTCTGCTTCTCACCGTAACAGCATATTCATCATGATCAATCGGACTGAGGCAATGTACCTTGCTTCATCCTTACTATCTTAGAATGTTCACGTTCCAATTTCCTCCCACTATTAGCCAATACCATAATTCTAAATATATTTTCTGTAATTTAACTCACCAACAATCGTTTTCACAACATAACCTAAAATAGCATTAGCAAATGCATGCTGCTCATGCCTTTCAAATATTAACAAAGGCATACTAAAAAAATTAATAAAAAGAGCTGAAGTAAATTATGAAAGAAAACTAGTACAAAATATCAAAAATAATAGCAAAAGCTTCTATAGATATATAAAAGGTAAGAGAGTTGCTGATATGAATGTCAAGCCCTTGGAAGATGAAACTGGAGAGTTAGTAGTGGGGAACACTAAGATGACATAAATGCTGAATCAATATTTTGCCTCAGTTTTCACGTTGGAGGACAACAGTACCCTTCCTATTGACAAGTCAGAGAAATTAGATAAAGTGAAACTTAGAACAATCAACATTGATAGGGAAAGGGTACTAAATAAACTACTAGGATTGAGGACAGATAAGTCTCCTGGGCCTGATGACCTACATTCTAGGGTATTAAAGAATGCGGCAGTGAAGATCGCACAATAGAGATGGCTACAATATTCCAAAATACCCTGGATCTGGAAAGATTCCAGTGGATTGTAAAATAGCTAATATAACACATTTATTCAAAAAGGGAGGGAGGCAAAATGTGGGAAATTACAGATCAGTTAGCTTAATGCCTGTTGTTGGGAAAGTATTAGAATCACTTATCAAAGAAGCAAGATTAAGACATTTGGAAAGTTAAAATGCTATCCATCAGAGTTTTACGAAGGGCAAATCACATTTGACTAATTTTTTTAGAATTCTTCGAAGATGTAACAAGCAAAGTGGATAATGGGAATTCTGTAGATGTAATATATCTGGACAACCAGGTATTTGATAAGGTGCCACACAAGATGTTAATTTACAAGGTTTAGCGTGGATAGATAAATGGCTGATGGACAGAAGACAGAGTCGGGATAAATGTTTTTTTTTCTGCATGGCAAGATGTAACTAGTGGGGTGCCACAGGATTTTGTCCTTGCACCCCAGTTACTTACAATCTACATTAATGATTTGGATACAAGGATAGAAAGCTGTTTAGCCAAATTTGCAAGCGACACAAAAATAGGTGGGATGATGAATTGCAATGAGGAAATAAGAACCTTACAATGGATATAGGTAGGTTTGGAGAGCAGGCCAAAATATGTTAGATGGGGCTTAACGTGGATAAATGTGGGGTCATGCATTTGGGTCTAAAAAGGCAATCTATTTTCTTAATAAGGAGAGACTCCAGGGTGCTCTGGTACAGAGAGACCGAGGAGTATATGTTCATGAGTCACAGAAAACTAGCATGCAGGTACAGCAGACAATAAAGGAAGCAAATGGAATGTTGGCTTTTATAGCAAAAGTAAGGAAGTATTGTTGCAGCTATGCAAGGTATTAGTGAGACTGCACCTGGAGTATTGTGCACAGTTTTGGTCCCCTTATTTGAGAAAAGATGTGGTGGCATTGGAGGCAGTTCAGCGTAAGTACATTAGATTGATTTCAGAGAATGAGGTATTTGTCATATGAAGAGAGATTGAACAGTTTAGGTCTATACTCTCTGGAATTTAGAAGAATGAGAGGAAATCAAATTGAGGTATTCAAGATAATGAAAGGTGTGGACAAAATAGATGTAGAGCAGATCCTTCCTCTGGTGGGGCATTCTAGGATGAGAGGTTGTGAATTGGCCCAAAAGGTTGTGAATTAGCCCAACAAGTCCACACCGACCCGCAACCCACCCATACCCCTACATTTACCTCTTACCTAACACTACAGGCAATTTAGCATGGCTAATTCACCTGACCCATACATCTTAGGACTGTGGGAGGAAACCGGAGCACCCGGAGGAAACCCACGCAGACACGGGGAGAACATGCAAACTCCACACAGTCAGTCGCCTGAGGCGGGAATTGAACCTGGGTCTCCAGCGCTGTGAGGCACACAGTGCTAACCACTGTGCCACTGTGCCGCCCATGAAGTTCTGATGAAGGACTTATGCCCAAAAAGTTGATTCTCCTGTTCCTCGGATGCTGCCTGACCTGCTGTGCTTTTCCAGCACCACACTTTTCAACTCTGATCTCCAGCATCTGCAGTCCTCACTTTCTCTCAAGATGTCCATCTCTGCATGCTAAAAGTCAGGAATTTCATAACCATTGTTTGAGCTTTCATTCTAGCAACAACACATTGTGAGGATTCCACCTAACTGTACTAGAAGCTGAGGCCGCAGCCAGCTGATACACTATCATAGTTCAATTAGACATTGGTGGTCAGGCAGGGATCATCACTTCCAAAGGAAAAGATGGATGATAAGCCATGTATTGTGCCCTTGGCCACAATAGAACTGGATTGCTCCACACTACCAATCACTGAAGCTGCAGGAGGCAGACTGACCAATTCAGCACTTTTCCCATCATCATTAGTATTTTTTTGTAGTATACTCCAATGATATATTCAAAGAATTGCTTAAAAAAACAATCTCACAGTTCTTCAAAAACAAGTCCACAAAAATTATTAAATATGAAGCCTACATAATAATAGAACCTCAGATCAGGAGCTGGATGACATCATGTAGTAACACAAATCCTGTAAAGATTTGAAGGTGATATGGAAGGAGGGGAGACACAACAACAGAAATGGAAGTAGCAGAGAGAGGAGGTCCAGAGAGTTTTGGGGTTGCAGGAGACAGTATAAGCAGAGCTTCCTTTTTCCAGAGCTCTTAGAAGAGTATTGCTTCCAGAGGCTGAGATTCTCACTTCTGGTAATCCAGACATCTGCAGACCCCTAGAAGGGGCCTTGGATGGAGATGAGGAGGGGAGGTTTGGTACAGGTTTTATACATTTTGCGGTGGCAAGGGAAGATGCTGGGAAATGGGCCTGGATTTAGTTTTAATTGTGGTGGATCCTTATTGCTGCTTCAATGGATGGAGCTTGTGTTATTTAACTACTTTCAGGCACTTACTTGGTCTACACAAGTCCCCTATTCAATCAAGCCCCAGTTGGGCATAAACTACACATTTCTATAGGTCATCAGAGAGAGGAGAAGAGTAATCTGAGGAAAGTCAAAAGGCTGCCTTTCAATGGACCACTCCTTTCTAATAATGAGTCCCTCAACTGAGCACTGAATACTTGACAATCCATGATCCCTATTGTGATGATGCTCCTAAAGGTTAATGTTGCCTTTTTTTTCCAGAGAGGTCATAATAGCAGTGATTCCGAACAGTCTGGCTTGGATGGGTTTTAGGGTCAATTTGATTATAGAAAGCAGATACTGCCTCAGGCAAAAAGCTTTCAAGTTTAGAAAAAACTTGTACAATGAAAGAGCTTTGGCCAGTTCTCTCTGCTCATTTTTCTCTAGTATGATTTGGTTTGTTTGATAGTCTAGCTATTCACTGAAAATAATCAGGCAGTTTTAAGGCTGCTGATCCAAGAAACAGCTACATGGAAGAGGATGTTCCATGCTGCCATCTCTCTCTGTCCTGTAACAGGCTGTGTTTGATTTTGCCTTTTGTGACAAAAGGTGTTTATGGGAAGTGTTGCAAGTAATAGGAACAACATCATTAAATTGATACAAACTGTTGGGTTTCTGCATAGGTTAAGTCATTCTGTATCCTGTTCTCTTTTGTTTATGTTTCTTTCCAGAACCTTGTATACAGATTCTGTTTTTTTAAAAACTAAGTCGTTTGACCAGCCATTTCCCTCCTGGAATATCCGCATTACACCCCCTTAAAACAAGTAGCAAAGTTAGAATCTGGGCTACTTTCTTGAAATATTTTGAGGGGGTAATTCCAACAGGCTTTTGCTGGTTGGCTTTCAGAAGGCACTGGAGAGCTGTACAAGTTCCATTAAATTTCTGAATCAACACCAATAATCTTTACTCCAGGTGAGCAGAATTTCCACCTCCTACCCTTGTCAATCACAACTTAATCGGAAGTATTTTTCCAAATGCTCTCACCTGATTGTGTTGTCCACAACCTCTTTCCTCTTGCCAGTCCCGTGGCAACACGTTAACAGTGACTGTGAAATTAACCAGAGCCTTCAACTATTTTGTCACCATGTCCTTCTAGGACACTGCCAGAGATATAGCTGAGTATCACAGTCAACAAGACTCAAAATCACAAGATATATGTTAACTGTTCATTTGTCAATTTCCCCATTGATTACCCCTCAGACTGTACAGGCACAGTCTCTGGCTGCCTACTCACTTCAACTACACAAGCTATTTCCCTCATTGACCTTTAGATTAGATTACTTACAGTGTGGAAACAGGCCCTTCGGCCCAACAAGTCCACACCGACCCGCCGAAGCGCAATCCACCCATACCTCTACCCCTACATTCACCCCTTACCTAACACTACGGGCAATTTAGCATGGCCAATTCACCTGACCCGCACATCTTTGGACTGTAGGAGGAAACCGGAGCACCCGGAGGAAACCCACGCAGACACGGGGAGAACGTGCAAACTCCACACAGTCAGTCGCCTGAGGTGGGAATTGAACCCGGGTCTCCAGCGCTGTGAGGCAGCAGTGCTAACCACTGTGCCACCGTGTCGCCCACTTTCTGCCAAGGTAAGTAAGTTCTTTCCATCTAGTCCATCCAGAATCAAAACAATCTTATACATCTCAATCAAAACTCTCCTCTGTTTTTTCTATTTCAAGGATAACAACTCAGCCTATTAAATCTTTCTGAAAGCTGTGTTATTCCAATATTTTGATAAATTTCCTCTGTATGTGCCTTAGTGACATAACATTTTTTCTGTAATTAAGTGACTGAAATTGTTCAAATTATTCAACTTGTGATCTTATTATTTATACATAAAACCTCCCTGGTCTTATATTTTATCCCTTGGCTAATAAAGGAGAGGACTGCATATGGCTTCTTAATTATCTTATCACTGATCTGTAGACAATTATTATACAATCCCTTGCTTCTTCTCTATCTCACAGTATTCTCCAATAAATGATGTATTCCTTTGCTTTGTTTGATCTCCCAAATGAATAAACTCACACCTGATGTGCATTCCATTTGCCAATTTTGTCCTCTAGACCAGTTCATTGATATCTTCATCCAGTCTACAGCTATGTTGCTCTCTCTCAAACATGTTTGTGTCTTCTGCAAACATATTCATCATGCCTTTTACATTTTCATCTAGATCATTACTATAAATCACAAAACAGGGGACTCGTATTGAACTGTTCAGAACAGTTGCACAAACACCTGTTAACAATTACCCTTTGTTTCCCGCCACTGAGTGAATTTTGTAACCCGTTTGCTACATTTTGCTAGATCCCATGGGCTTTTTTTTTCAGTAATCTGCCATGTGGGACCTTATTAAAAGCCTTACTAATAATCCAATTGCCATTTGGAAGAATATGGGTTAATAAATAACAACAAGGTGGACATTCTTAGTAAATTTAGTCTGACATGCTTGTTTGTATTCTTTGAAGATTCAACAAATGAGGACAGTGCAGTTGATGTTCTGTAATAACATTCAGAATGTTCTTAATAAAACATTATAAAATTCTCAAAATTAAAACCCACGGGATTAAAGGGACAGTGGTTGCTTGAATTAAAAAGCAGGCTTCAACAAAGTGGTTAACATTATTTATCACTTTGGATGGAGGTGTACAGTAGTGTCACTTGACAGCTGGAATAAAGGTCAACTCTTACTGATTTAATCAATAACCCAGTCTTCGGTATAGAGCCTTAATTTCATAGTTTACAGTTAATCCAGAGAATTGGGAATGTAGAAAGCTGTTAGGAAGATAATAACAGGTTTCAGGAAGACAAAGACAGGTTAATGAAACAGCCAAATGAATGGGAAGTCTGAGGGAATACATAGGAAAGGAGGAAATGAGATAAGGCAGCATAAATTAATTGGTGCCATTATAATTGGATGAAGAGACCTGAAGAATCACACAAAAAAAATCAAAAGTGGCAGGACAATTGTTAAGATTATTAAAGCATAAATGATGTTTGTTTCATTAGTAGAGGCACAGAATTCAAAAACACAGAACCTTTGTAAATTACCAAGCTGCAGTAGTATCCAATTCTAGGCTCCATACTTTGGGAAGGATATAAAAGTTTTAGACAAGGTGCCTAAGAGATTAATCAGAATCTTACCAAGGATGAGAGCCTTCAGTTACGTGCAGATGAAATAATTCCACAGAGGCTGGTATCCCGTCTCCAAGTCAATTTTTTTTTTACAAGTGAACAGTCCTTGACAAGTGAACAGTCCTTTGTATTGCATCTCTGACACTCATCCTTTTTAATGTCAGTCAAGGCTCCCTGATTAGGCCATATTAACAGCACCAATCAAGGAACTCATATTCTATGAGGTCCAGCTTGCTCACCTCATTACAATCACTATGCAGAGATTAGAGATGCTAAGTTTGTTATCTGTTGACCCAAGGAGGCTAAGGACAGATTTAATGGCGATGTTTAAAATTGTGAACATTGTAAGATATGGGTAAACTATATTCACTGGCAGGGAGTTAGTAACCAGAGATCACATATAAGGCAAAAATCTTTGGGGGAAAAGAGGTAACACAGGGATGCAGGGGAATAGGACTAATTTGACAGCCTAATAAACAGTATTTTCTCATGTACAATGTGTCTGAAATAACTCCACAGAGGCAAGTATCCCATCACTAAGTCACCCTTTATTTGCACGTGGAGGTCCTTGACATTGATGTAGCTTACTCAGACTCAGCTCTCAAAGTAAATAGAATCTCTGATACTTCTGTTTGGTGGTGTGATGAAATCAGAAGTGAGGAGCGAGATTAGATCATTTTCTTCTCTAGTCTGTTTGAACACTTATTTGCTCATGGTTGATTTATATTTGAACTTAATTTACTCAGCTCTTGATTACATCATCCAATAAAAATCTTCCAAGAAAATTTTGATCCATTCTTTGGGGGGGAAGAGTGTTTCGGATTCTCATTATATTTTGTGCGTCTTGATATTTTGAAGTCTATTATTTATGGACTAGGCCAGACCACTCAAAACATTCTTAAGCAGGCAGCCTAGACTGTAACTTTGTTATTTGTTTCGGTAAGTGTACAGTGAAAATTACCCAGAATAAGATAGCTGGGTTGACTACCAAATTTTAAAACACACAAAAATTTATTCACAGAATTGCACAATGAAACACAAAGCACAGAATATAAAATACACACAGAATTAAGTCTATCCAAACTATACTTAATTATGCTGTTCTTAAAAATACGTGCAACAGTCCAAATAAACAAACTCCTTAAATACAGAGCAAAAATGAAACAAAGGCTTGCAGGTCAAAGTTAGAAGGGCAGAAGGAGAGAGAGTCGAGCAGCCTGTTTCCACACAGTCCACTGCTGAACTGAACTAAAACAAGACTTCAGTTTTTAGGACTGACCACTCCCCTTTCCTTATACAGGTCACTTCTAAAACATAAAAGCTTTGGCCTGAAGTTCATCTGTTTACGTGTAAACAAAAGGCCTCTCCATAAACCCTTTCATCTCTGTACCAAACCAATTGTTTTGGAGCCCTGTTTTACAACCCCTTTCAAAAAAACCAAGGACACAGTATCCTCGAGAAAAAGAACAGCTTTTAGATAAAAGGACCAGCTTTGTGACAATTATAAAAATTTAATGTCAAACGTATGTTGACAAACTCCTGGAAAGTTAATGATTTTTATTTCCATTTACAAAATGTGTAAAACTGACAATTTTATTTGGTTCAATGGCCATTGCATGATTCTACTTTATGAATTAGGCCATCAACTTAATGCAATATAATAGTCTTGCGTTGTCAGAATTTTTTCAAGCAAAACGTAAAAACAAGTGCCTATCTCCCAGTACAGGTTCACATAAACAAAATTAATACCACCATTTGCAGAAGAACATGGAGTACTTCAGTGTCCCAGCCAACATTTCCTCCTAATCATGAACATCAAAACTGTTCGTTATTTGTGATATCTGACAGTGCATTTGCTTGCTTGTCATGTTTGCCTAAACATAAATGGTAAAAATAATAAACGTTGTCCATGAAATGCTCTAAGGTGCCCTAAGGACTGGCTACGTAAATGTCAAATCTTTATTTTGCTATTTTCTCTTTGCTGTAGATGAAATAAAGGTTATTGGATATCCTACATTGTATGAATACCAATCTCAATACTCGATAGGCCACGAAAGACTTTATTAAGTCCTGAGGTTATAAAAGGGTCTATAATCATGCAAATTCTTACTTTAATAATGTCAAATTTTGCATTCATTATGACACAACCATGGCCATGCCATGTAATAGCTTCCTTATATTTGAGCCCAAATTAATTTTCAGTGGCTGAACTCAACTGAAATAGAATTAGATTACAAGAGTTAGGTTTTATTGTAAAGTGTACTCAAGTACAGGGATGCAAAAGTACTGTGAAAAGTCTACAATGCCACCATTCATGTCTCCATCTTAGGTACAAGGTACGTCAGTACAAAACCTTCGGTAAAATATAAAAAAAAAGAAGTTAAAAGTTCAACATTACAGTTCTTATCATTACAGTTAAGTAGTAAGTAAGAAACAAAGTTTAAGTTCCAAATTACAGTCCTTCTTTTGCCATGGCCCAGCAGTCATTACATGCTAGGCTTTCCCCATGAGGGCTCGACCTCTCCCCCGTACCGGGGTCTATCTCTCCATCCTCACGCCTCTGCACTACTGTCTTGCCGCTAACCATCATCCACTCTCTCCCATGCTGAGCTCGATCTCTCGAATGGCCTCATGTTATTCAGAACTTTATTGCCCGTTATTAAACTGCTGATCTGTTTTACAACGCTGGTACAAATGCAACATGTTGGGAATGCTGGAAATCTGAAATAAAAGCAGAAAATGTTGAATTCAGCATCCATAGTGAGAGAATGTGGGGAATATTAATGCCCAGAGCAAGTGGATAAGGAGTGAAAGCAGGGCGAAAACTTGCAATTTTTACTGGGGAACACAACCCAGCTCCAACATGTCCATTTTCTGGTTTAATAGTGGTGTACTTAAATGTTGGAGAGAAATCTACACACTGAAGTTGAAGATTTAACAACAGAATGTGGGCATGCAGACACATACTGGTGAAACAAATGTATTTAAATAGCATTAATGAGTTTTTAAAAAAAATTTTTAAAGTTGGCTGCAAATTTAACTTGAGAAGTATGGGTTTCCTGGGGCTTTGGAAAAATTTGAGCTTGAGCTTGTGTGGCAGTTCAGGTGTGTATTTAAATTTGTTGTTGTCCTTTTTGTAATGCAGCTGGTGTCTTAGTTCCCTCTGGCAGTTGTTTGGCTGTGGGTGTTTGCTTGAAAACAACCTTCTGTCGATGTGTGAAAATTTTGAATTGACAAGATCAGGACAGGAAGTACTTTGGATGTATTTGACAGTATATCAAAAAAAGGAAGACCATGGTCATGGTTACGAGAACATTTAAAATCCTGCTACAACTTTACTGGGCACTGCTGAGATTGCAGCTGGAGCACTGCATCCAGTTTCCGTACCAATTTTTAAAGCAACATCATGAACGTGCAGTTATAATACTATATATTTTATGAAGAAAGCTAATCTGTCCTTAAAATTGTCACAAAGAACCTTGCAAAATGGCTCTCAGTATCCACATGACTTCCCTTCTGAATTCACTTGCAGCCAAAAGCAATCAGGCTGTGTTATCTTAAGAGTTAATCACAAAAGGTTATTAAATAATTCAAGAATTCCAGGATGGCCCGCTGAACTGATGAGAGATGTGAAGAATCAAATGCCTTTGTTGTGTTAAACGGGAGATGGGAAGAAATTCTAGCCTAATTGACTTGCTTTATTGAACAATGATTCAGCAAAATTAATATTAGTAGTCATTTTGTTTTATTATGTTTAACTGAATGGAAACAGCCTTTTTGAGGAAAATCAAGTGAACCCCATGAAAGGGACTTTCTGAACTAGCCACAGTTTCTCAACAGGGAGACAGAGGGAGGTACACATAATTGCTGTACAGAACTAGATCACCAGCAGTTAGAGTGTTCAATGTCAGAAAGCAAAACAAAAGAGCCTTCAAGCTCTTTCTGGAACTATTCTGCTCATCCTTCTGTGAAGCAATCTCTGACTATCCAACTACAGAAGCCATCACATGAATTCAACTTCATGTTTCAACCACTCCACAACGGAAAGAATACTTTTGCCAGACAGGCCTGCAAAAATATTAAGACTGTTGTTATTTTCAACTTCAGTTTCAGTGAGAACTTTTATTCTTTTTTACTTTAAATTCTAGTGACTGTATTCTAACTTCTCACTTTTTTTACATAAATAACTCTCAGTAACAATTGCATAACAAACTCATCTGGTTTAAAGCATAAAGCTTTGCTGCTTTTTTTAAAATTTGAAACACTGGTAAACAAGAAAGGTATACATACAAACTTATGCAGTGGTAGCAAGGTGGCAGCAGTATCACAATGCAGCATACAGGATTCTCAACCAGGAGCTTGGAGCTTGTCTATTACATCCGCTTTACTTTTTTTAACATTTCCATTTATTATTAAACCTTACCTTCTTTTAGTGATTTCAGTGGAAGGTATTTTCTCCCAGCCCAGGCCCAGTGACACGATGGCTTCCAATGGCCTGGAATGGTGGTATAGGCCTGGCTCTGGCGGGGGACGGTCTCCAAGAGTGACCGTCTCCTGGCATGGCAGTCTTGACCAGGAATGGCATTCTTGTCCTGGTGTGCATTCCACATCCTGTTACGGAGGTCTTCTTTGATGGTTTCTGGACATTCCAGCAGCCTGATGTGAAGGTCCAGTCCCACATGGAGGTCTCATCCTCGCTTCAGAAACAGGGTCTGGGTATTTCAATGGCCCAGTGTGGAAGTCTAGTCCTGGAACGGAGGTCTCATCTCAGCTTGGTGGGGCAGTCTTGGCCTGGTGTGGTGGTTTCAGCCTGGTTTTCCAGCTACCCCAAACCCAAAGTCAATAAATGAACCACGATGAACTTTTACTTTTCTTCTTCTTATTTATGACTTTGGTCATTAATTTAGGCGATTTATAAAACTTCTGACTTTTTTTTGTAAAAATACACGTGACAATAAATTACTATGTCAGTCTATTCTGTAAAAATTCTTAGTTCATGGACTACTCAGAGGGAATGCCTGGTATGTGTTGTGACAAGTAACTTATCTGCACTGTAAGCATTTAGAAGAAGTTTGATTCCTGATGAGGAACTTGCTTATGAGGAAAGGCTTGTTTGCCTTCATTTAGGGTCAGTGGAGGTTCTATTGAAATACAAGATCCCAAGAAGTTTACAAGGTGGGTGATGAAATGATGATGAATTTCACCCTTCATGGTGAAATCTCGACACTATTTCAAAATAAGTTGTATTCCATTTAAGATGAAGATGAAGATGATTTTCTTGACTAGAATTCTCTATCTTCAATCAGATTTCAAATTTGCAGTCCTATTAGATCCTATCATGTATGTTTGTGGAAATTTGAACAACTAACCAGGGAAGTAGACCCTACAAATATCCCCATCATTAATGACGGAGCAACCCAATATATAGTCGCAAATAAGACTAAAGAACTGCAACTATCTTCAGCCGGAAGTGCTAAGTGGATGATTTAATTTATCATTCTCTTATGTCCCCAGCATCATAGGTGTTTGCTCTCATCCAAATTTTTTTTTGTTTATTATTCATTCCTGGGATATGGATATTTATTTATTTCCCAACCTTAATTGTTCTTACAAAGCTGATGATAAACTGTTTTCTTAACCACTGCACTTCATTTATTATAGGTACAATGCTGCTAGGGAGGGAGTTCCAGGATTTTGTTCCGATGACACTTGGGAATAGTGATATATTTCCATGTCAGGATGGTAAGTGACTTGGAGAAGAACTTGTGAGTGTTCCCATCTATCTATTGCTCTTTTCCTTTGAGATGGTAGTGGTCATGGGTTTGGAAGATACTCATCCCTTGTAGCAAGATGAACAATCTTCGAGAATTCACGGAGTTGAGTTAATTGCTAAAGGATTCCTAGCCTCCAACATGCTCTTGTAACCAAAGTATTTATATGGCTAGTCCAGTTCAGGATCTGGTCAATAGTAACTCCCAAGATGCTAATAGTGGGGGATTCAGTGATAGTAATGCCATTAAAAGTCAAAGCATGATGGTTAAGTTCTCTCTTGTTGGAGATTATCATTGCCAAAGATCTGCATGGCGTTGATGTTACTTGGCACTTGTCAGCCCAAACATAGCAAACATAATGTGAAAAACAATTTTTTCATTCACGGAATTCAAGTCTGGAATTCATCGACTGGAAATGTAGTGGAGGCAGACACGCTTGGGCATTCAAGAGGGCATTGGGTGACTACATTAACAGAAAAAATGCAAAATGTTATGGAAAAATTGCAGCGGAATGTACAAAGTCATAATGCTCTTTGAAGATTGTTGCAAATATGACAGATCAAATACCCTCCTTCTGCACTGTAACAATTCTGATTCTGTGATTTCTTCAAATCCCTCTCTGTAATTTCAAGAATGGTGATACAATCATAAATATATTGTAGACAGTGCTATCATGCAGCATTTGCTAAGCAAAAAAAATGCACATTTTAGATTCCATCAGGACCTTGAAGGATAGTCCTGACTGATGACTGACCAGACCCCTGACCGAACTCTGTGCAGTTCTCCAACTGACTTAGCTCTACTCCCCAAATTGGTTGCCCTAGCACTGCAGGTCTGACCATAGTCCAATCTCTGTGCTGGACTGGAACTCCTGACCCAGACTATTTCAAACTGTTGATTGATCATGTCCAAACCCTGGGTTGGAGAAAAGACAATGCCCTTGACCGGCTGTGGTTGCACTCTTGACTAACAGCAGTTCCTCTTGAATTTGACTGAAGACTGATCCATTTTGAGATATGATCATGAGGTTGAAGACATTCAGTATCTTAGCCACAGAGGCTGCTAGCAGATGCTGGAGGTGTGACATTTACATGGAACAGTGCTGAACAGCAACACCTTTGATTG
Organism: Hemiscyllium ocellatum; assembly: GCF_020745735.1. Classification (NCBI taxonomy): domain Eukaryota; kingdom Metazoa; phylum Chordata; class Chondrichthyes; order Orectolobiformes; family Hemiscylliidae; genus Hemiscyllium; species Hemiscyllium ocellatum. The sequence goes on along the minus strand of NC_083406.1, from coordinate 60,468,055 downwards.
ATCACTGCTGGCAACCATGACAAGCTTGCTTTCTTTTTGTTACCATCACTGGCTCTATTATTATCAACATCCTGGGGGTTACTATCGACCAGAAACTGAATTGAAATATCTACAGTAGCTGCAGGAGCAGCTCAGAGGCTGGAATACTGCAGTGAATACTTCCCTCCTTACTCCCTAAGCTTGCATCCCATCTACAAGGCACAAGTCAGGAGTATGATGAATTATTCTTCACTTGCCTAAATGAGTGCAGCTTCAACAACACTCCAAATGTTTTGACACCATATCGGACAAAGCATCCCGACATTCAATCACTCCTGAATACTAGCTAATGCCAACATCTACGCACAAAGGTGGTCACTGTTCATGGAACGTGCCCTGAAGTGTTAGGAAAGTTAACCAAGGTGACGCCAAAAAAATTGTCACTGTATAATTTCTCTCTATTGCCTGTTAAAATTGCAACCCACATAGAAATGAGGTGAGGATTATTTAATAATGAGATGTTAATGCAATATACCTCACAACACTCCTAGCAACATTATTGTCTTACAGTTAAAACCTTGGGTGGAAAAGCAGACTTTTTTCCAAATATGAGCATCTCATTTTTTGAATATCATCATATTTCACCAATTGATCCATCATTGTCCAGGAGATAGGAAGAATCCTTCTTCTGTTTCGATAAAAGGATAGCAAGCCAAACCAAATCAGCCTCACTATACTGGACTCGCAACATGATGAAATTAAAACATTCAATGACCCTCCAAACATCCCAATTATTATGAACCAGAGTTTATGAATACCAGATCTTAGACACAAAGTTTATAACTTAAACAAAATTAAGAATTTATCGTTTAGAATGGAGCCTTAGTAGAACACAGATAAATAACAAGGTAATAAAAGTAGCACCTACGATCTAAAGCCCAATCTTCTTTGCTCATAAACCCTGTTCGCGTACAGTCAGACGGAAGCAGGTAAAAGATAAATTAAAACAGAAAATAAAAAATTTGTCATTTTCCAGTTTACTAAACAGTTTCCAATGATACAAGGTTTTCAGGAAATTTTTGTGCAATGTTATTCAGCCAAGTAGAAATGTAGATTTTGCTTAAATTCAAAAGTCACCGGTTAATGCAGTTTCAGCAACTTCTAGAAATATTTACTTAATTTTTATGGACTGGAATTATTTTCTCAGAACCTTTAACAATTAGATAAATCGACAGACATGAGAGAAGAACCAGGGAGAGAGAAAAACCAAGCAGCTTCATTTCCAAAGTACCAAAAATCATATTGTCTCCTGCCAAATCCCAGTCAGAACAGGCTCTCTCGTGATTGGCCAATTCACCATCCAACCAGCTGCCCTCTTTAAACATAGTAACAGCTCTGCGTTGATTAGTCTGCAGTGACTTTAGTAGTAGTTAAGTTGCATTGTCTTTCTGGGACAGTTCCCAGCAGAAAACATATGTCTTTATTCTCTTCTCTTTTAAAACAAGCTGTTGTTCAAGTTGAATTTTTAACTTCAAGTAATAGTTCCAAACTAAAAGATGAGAAAAATAAAAGAAAAATGTGATTGTCACTTCACTTCCCTAATGTGATCAAAGTGTTGTAAAAATTGCCAGTTCTGCTTCATTGCCTTTCATTTTGACTAGCACTGGGAGAGAAGAATTTGCAGCCATTATATTTTGGAGCTGTGACTGTTGTTTCTTGGTCACTTTTATGACAAAGCTGCTCCTTCAACAAGTTATACTGTCCATGGCTTTTTTTAAAGAGCGGTTATAAAAAACACAGACTCCAGAAAGTCTATGTTGAAGGGTTTTAGGGCCATTTTCATTAAAACTAACCTAAACTGCCTCAGGCAACAGGCTTTCAGATTTTTGGAAAAAAACACTTGTACAATGAAAGAGGAGTGGCCAGTCCACCCAGCTCAGCTTTTCTCTAGTTTGGTTTGATTTTTAGCAGTAGTATTTGGAAACTGCCAGACCCAAAGAGGCAAGTCCAGGCTGGTATTCTCTCTCTGATCTCTCTTCTGTAAGACCCCCTGTCTGATTTTTACTTTTGTGCCAAGGGGTGTTTGTGGGGATTATTGCAAATATTGTGAACAGCATTATTAAGTTAGGATAATCTTTTGGATTTGCAGTTAGGTGAAGTTATTCCGTATTCTATTCTCTTTTGTTGTGTTTCATTTGGTAATCTTGTAAATAAATTCTGTTTTTTAAAAAACTAAGTGGTTTGACCAGCAACATCTCTCCTAGAATGTCTGCTATACATCTGCTTAAAATCAACGAGCAAAGTTAGGGTCTGGGCTACCTTCTTGAAATGTTTTGAAGGGTCTGGCCTAGTCCATAACAGAGTGGGGGCTCTTTGCAGGCTTTGTTCTATCGCTCCAATCTGGGATTAGGGTTGGTGGACTCAAAGGTAGCAAGTGGTAGGTCTTTTGTTAGCGTCTTTTGTTCTGGGTGTTGAGTTCAGTTGATTTAACAATGCTTGGGATAATAGTGGCTCTTTCAATCACCACGAGTTTTCTGGGGATGGATGAAGTGACCTTGGGAGTTTTGCAAAAGGTGATTAAGGCCAAGCTGCTGGAATTAGGAGACAAGTTGGAGCTAGAGCTGCCTCCTTCCGTGAGGAAAGGAGTGATAATTACAGCAATAGCTCAGCATTTAAGCTTTCTAGAAAAGCCATCAGAATCTTTGTAGATAGCTAAAATGCAATTGAAAATTCAACAGTTGTTTGAGTTATAGGCAAAAGACAAGGAATTACGCTTAAAAGCAGAGGAAAGAGAAAAAGAAACAGAGAGAGAAAGAGAGAGAGAAGAGAGAGAAAAGAAAAGAGAGGAAAGGAAGAAAGAGAGGGAGTTTGAACTTTAGAAATTGGCACTTAGACAGGAACGTCAGCTTAAAAGGATGGCGATGAAGGCTGAAGGTAAGCTTAGTGAAGAAAAGAGTGAGGATGAGCAAACCCATGGTAGCCAAAGGACTGGTGAGAAACTGTTTAAATATATTCAAGCATTGCTTAAATTTGATGAGAAGGATGTGGAAGCATTTTTCATCTCATTTCAAAAGATGGCCAAAAATATCAAGTGGTCAGTGACCATGTAGGTTTTGTTGAACCAAACAAAACTTGTAGGTAGAGCTTGTGAGGTATTTGCATCACTACCAAAGGAGGTATGTGAGGCATATGAAGAAAGCCATCTTAAGTGCTTGTGAGCTTTTGCCAGAAGCCGAGAATCTAATAAGGGACCCTGGGTCAAACCTACATTGAGATTGAAAGGCTCAAACAAAGTAATTTTGATATGTGGATAAGGGCATTAAAAATAGATCAAACCTATGATGCTCTGAGAGAGACAACTGTTTTGGAGGAGTTCAAAAAATCATTTCCTGAAGGAGTGAGAACTCATGTGGAAGAGCAAAGAGTTAGAATGGCAAGATTAGCAGCTGAAGTGGCTGATGATTATGAGTTGGTCCATAAGTCAAAGTTTGGCTTCCAAACTGTGAGAGATAGAAATTGTGGAAAAGAGAAATCCTCGCATGGAAAGGGAAAGGTAGATCTTTGTTAAGGTCATAAGGATAACATACCACAGGGTAAAAAGGAAACCTTTGAAGGAAACAGAAAAATTAAAAAGCTCTGATGTTTTCACTACAATAAAGTAGGCCACATGAAATCAAGTATTGGTGAAAGTTAGGAAAAGCACTGGGAAGCCAGATGTAGGAAAACAGGAGAAGCATGGGATAAATCTTTTCTGTGTTGCTGGTTTAAATTAAGCAGACGGGTTTACCTTGTTTTGTAACAGGAATACTGGACAAACTCTCAGCTCCAGGAATACAATTCGTCCTTGCTAATGATATAGCTGATTCACACTAAGAGTGCTGCCTACTGTGTTTGAAATGCCAGTGGAAACGCATGCAACTGAGCCAATGAAGGACACATATTTTGGAATTTTTTCCTGACTGTGTGGTAACAAGGTCACAAAGTCACCAGTTGGTCCACTGAAAGTTGAAGTGGAATTAGCAGAGATCCTGTTTCATCAAATGGTTGACACAAATCAGGAGCAGATAGATGACACAGCAGACATCTTTTAACTCAGATAAATTAACTGAGTTACAATGGAAAGATGAAAGTTTAAAGCAATTGTATCAAAAGGCATGCACAGAAAAGAACCTGAATGTATCCCTGAATGTTATTACCTTAAAAATGATGTCTTAATGAGAACATGGAGACCAGACTCAGGCAGATGAAATCATCAAGTCGTATTGTCAGTGGGTTGTAGAAAGGAGATGTTGCGAGTGGCACATGAGCTACAAGTAGGGGGTCATTTAAGAGTAAGAAAAACTCAAGCTAAAATACAAAAACATTTTTCCTGGCCTGGACTGCTCAGGGATGTGTGACATGTCTGGCAATTGGAAAACCACAGGCAGTAATAAACCTCGCACCTTTAATACCTATTTATGCATTGAAGAATCTTAAATAATTGCATAGGACCCCTACTTAAAACAAAACGTGGTAATCATATTTGTTAACAATAATGGATGTGTTGACGAGATTTCCAAAGACTGGTCCATTATGCAAATCACAGCTAAAAGGATTGTTGAGGAAGGCATTCGGCAAGGTTCCCCATGGAAGATTAATTAGCAAGGTTAGATCTCATGGAATACAGGGAGAACTAGCCACTTGGATACAGAACTGGCTCAAAGTTAGAAGACAGAGAGTGGTGATGGAGGGTTGTTTTTCAGACTGGAGGCCTGTGACCAGTGGAGTGCTACAAGGATCGGTGCTGGGCCTTTTACTTTTTGCCATTTACATAAATGATTTGGATCTGAGCATAAGAGTTACAGTTAGTAAGTTTGCAGATAACACCAAAATTGGAGTAGTGGGCAGCGAAGAGGGTTACCTCAGATTACAACAGGATCTGGACCAGATGGGCCAAAGGGCTGAGAAATGGCAGATGGAGTTTAATTCAGATAAATGCGAGGTGCTGCATTTTGGGAAAGCAAATCTTAGCAGGACTTATACACTTAATGGTAAGGTCCTAGGGAGTGTTGCTGAACAAAGAGATCTTGGAATGCAGGTTCATAGCTCCTTGAAAGTGGAGTCGCAGGTATATAGGATAGTGAAGAAGGCGTTTGGTATTCTTTCCTTTATTGGTCAGAGTATTGAGTACAGGAGTCAGGAGGTCATGTTGCGGCTGTATAGTACATTGGTTAGGCCATTGTTGGAATATTGCGTGCAATTCTGGTCTCCTTCCTATCAGAAAGATGTTGTGAAACTTGAAAGGGTTCAGAAAAGATTTACAAGGATGTTGCCAGGATTGGAGGATCTGAGCTACAGGGAGAGGCTGAACAGCCTGGGGCAGCTTTCCCTAGAGCGTCAGAGGCTGAGGGGTGACCGTACAAAAGTATATAAAATCATGTGGGGCATGGATAGGATAAATAGACAAAGTCTCTTCCCTGGGGTGGGGAAAGTCCAGATGTAGACAGCATAGATTTAGGGGAGAGGGGAAAGATATAAAAGAGACCTAAGGGGCAACTTTTTCACGCAGAGGGTGGTACGTGTATGAATGAGCTGCCAGAGGATGTGGTGGAGGCTGGAACAATTGCAACATTTAAGAGGCATTTGGATGGGTATATGAATAGGAAGGGTTTGGAGGGATATGGGTTGGGTGCTGGCAGTTGGGACTAAATTGGGTTGGGATATCTGGGCGGCATGGACGGGTTGGACTGAAGGGTCTGTTTCCATGCTGTACATCTCTATGACTCTAATTACTCAAAATTACTTGATGGAGATAGCATCAGATCAAGGGTCAAACTTCACATCAAAATTATTCAAGGGAGTTATGGATAGCTTAGGTATAAAACAATGCAAATCTACTATGTACCATCCAGAGTTGCAGGGAGTGCTAGAAAGGTGGCATCAGACATTAAAGATTATGTTGAGGGCTTATAGTCAAGACTATCCAGATGATTGGGATAAGGAAATTCCATTTGTACTTTTTGCCATCAAAGATGCACCAAATGAATCAACCAAATTCATTCCATTAGAATTAGATTTTGGGCATGAAGTGAGAGGACTGCTAAAATTGATTAAGGAGAAATTGGTAAGTTGGAATTCAGAGACCGCATATTTGGACTATATGTTAATTTTTTGGGAATGATTAAATAGAGCGGGGGAGTCGGCTAGACAGCATTTAAAAGTATCACAGCATATAATGAAACAGGCAGCAGACAAGGAATAAAAAAATTGCAATTTTGCTATTGGGGATAAGGTGTTAGTGTACTTCCAGTGATAGGTCAATCTTTAAAAGCAAGGTTTAGTGAACCTTATCAAGTCAAAAGGATATTAAGTGAAGTGATATACATAATAAGGACTCCAGACAGAAAGAAATCTCACAGACTGTGTCACATGAATATACTCAAAAGGTATTTTAACAGGGAAGGAAAGCAAGAGCAGAATGTGTTATTGGTTACAACACAGAGGGAAAAACCAAGTTCAGAGGATTCTGAATTGGACATGCCTCAAATTAAATTGGACAATGCGGAAGTTGTGAAAAATTAGAAAAAAAATATTGAGTTACCTTCCAGAGGAGAATCAAAAATGACCTGCAAGAGTTATTACTATCACATGGGGAAATATGTGGAAATACGCTGGGCAGTACTGATCTAACTTCTCCACAAACTTCAATGGGTTATGATTAGTGTATATAATTGTCTCAGATACGTTACTGGTAACATAAACATTGAAATGTTGTAATGCCAACACCAAGCTCAAAGTCTCCTTCTCAACCATCAAATGTGTGGGCAGCATAGTGGCACAGTGGTTAGTACTGCTGCTTCACTGTGCCAGAGACCCGGGTTCAATTCCTGCCTCAGGCGACTCTCTGTGCAGTTTGCCTGTGTCTGCAGGGGTTTCCTCCAGGTGCTCCGGTTTCCTTCGACACTCCAAAGAAAATGTGCAGATTAGGTGAAGTGGCCATGCTAAATTGCCCGTAGTGTTAGGTGAAGGGGTAAACGTAGGGGAATGGCTTTGGGGGTGGGTTGCGCTTTGGCACTTTGGACTTGTTGGGCCAAAGGGCCTGTTTCCACACTGTAAGTAATCTAATCATGCATGATATAGATATAGGAGATGCTGCTCCAATTAAGTAACATTCTTCGAGGCATAACCCTTTAAAGTTGGCACAGCTAAAAAAGGAATTTGAACGCATGCTTCAAGACAACATAATTGAAGTGAGTTACAGTGACTGCCAAACCCAGATGGTACCCAAAGGTTATCTATGGACTATCGCAAAATCATTGCGATTATAAAGACTTATGCATATCCAATTCCACATTTGGAAGACTGTGTTGAAAAGGTGGGACAATCAACTTATATTTCAAAGTTGGTCTTTTTCAGAGGATACTGGTAGACACGTTTTCGGAAAGAGTGAGGTAATTTCAGCTTTCATAATGCTGACTGGACTGTATCAATTTAAAGTCCTGCCATTTGGTATGAAAAATGTGCCAGACACATTTCAGAGACTAACCAATGAGGTCATTGCTGAATTGTGTTGTATACATAGATGACCTGGTGGTTTTTAGTCACACATGGAAGGAATATTTGCAACGTTTATCAGACTTGTTTGATCAACTTAGAAGGCAAGCTTGGTGATAAATCTGGCTAAAAGTGAATTTGCCAAAGCCTGAGTCACATTCCTGGGTCATGTTATTGGACATGAACAAATGGCTCCATGGGATGCAAAAACAAAGGTAATTGGGGAGCCATCAACAAAAAGTGCAGTACTACAATTCCTGGGATTGAGCAGATGTTATCAAAAACACCAAATGTTAGCAGTGTGGCTGCTCCACTCACTGAATTGTTAAAGGTTGGCAAGAAGTTTTAGTGGACAGCAGATTGTCAGAAGGTATTTGACAGTCTGAAAGTTGTGTTAACCACTGCCCCAGCATTAGCCACACCTAATTACGCAAAGCCATTCAAGATTGCTATCGATGCAAATGATGTGGGTGTTGGTGCTGTGTTCTTGCAAGAAGATGGCAAGAAGACAGAAAGACATACAGGGTATTTCTCCAGGAACCTAAACATTCATCAGCAGAAATATTTGATGGTTGAGAAGGAGACTTTGAGCTTGGTGTTGGCGTTACAACATTTATGTTACCAGTAATGTATCTGAGACAATTATATACACTGATCATAACCCATTGAAGTTTGTGGAGAAATTTGAGGACAAAAATGTCAGACTATTTAGATTGAGCTTGCTGTTACAGCAGTTCAATTTGAAAATTGTGCATATAGCAGGATGGGAAGACATGATTGCTGACACATTGCCGAGGCTTGAATGAGAAACAAAAGCGTTCGGTGGCAGGATTACAACAAACTGAAACAGTATGTAGTTGTGCTTGTTTGCATGTTTATAGTCAATGTAGTCTGTATGTGTTTTGTGGAGTATTAACAGTTTAAGATTAAGGATTTTAAAATGAAGCCATCTTTGGATATTGTTGGTTCATCTTTTTAATGGGAGAGGCGTGACAAAGCTGCTCCTTTAAGATTATGTTATCCTTGTTTTTTTTCAGAGAGGTCATAAAAGACACAGACTCTGAAAAGTCTAAGTTGAAGGATTTTAGGGCCAGTTTGACCATAGCTAACAGATACTGCTTCAGGCAACAGGCTTTCAAGTGTTTTGGGGAAAAAAAATACTTGAACAATGCAAGGGAAGTAGCCAGTTCACCCATCTCAGTTTTTCCTCTGGTTTGGTTTGGGTTTTAGCAGTAGTATTTAGAAACTGCTGGACTCAAAGAAGCAGGTCCAAGCTGATAATCTCTCTCTCTGACTTCTCTCCTGTAAGACCCTGTGTTTCACATTTCCTTTTGTGCCAAGGGGTGTTTATGTGGATTGTTGCAAATATTAGGAATAGCAGCATTAAGTTGGGACAATCTGTTGGGTTTTCAGATAAGTTGTTATTCTGTATTCTGATCTTCTTTGTTTGTGTTTCATTCGATAATCTTGTAAATAAATTCTGTTCTATTTAAAACTAAGTGGTTTGATCAGCGACATCTCTCCTGGAATATCTGCTATACACCTACTTATAACAACTAGCAAAGTTAGGGTCTGGGCTACCTTCTTGAAATGTTTTGAGGGGTCTGGCCTGGTCTATAACACTTCTAAAAGCTTTCTGCACTCTATTACGTGTCCATCTTTAATTGTGTGTGCTTCCATTTCAACATTAAATATCGCTGCACAGTGACAATGAACTCACAACAACTGAACTTGTACTGTGTCTTTATCGAATGGGTAGTAAAATGGAATATTATGTGAATGCTTTAGAGGTTATTTGACTATCCTCAAGCCAGGTGACATAGTGTGACATAGCACTTTTATCCTAAAGAATGTTAGATTTCTTGGGAGCTGTCATGAAACTTCCATACTAACACAATCCAACATCACAAAGCATTCTGTTTCAGAATATAACGAAAGGTTGGTACGAGATACAAGAAATATTTCCTTCAAAGTTGACACTCCAAAATATTCCAAGTTCATCTATTAATGTTTCAAAATATTTCAGTGACAAATCCAATTAGTAGCAAAAGATGCATGGTGGAGAATTGTGCATAATGTGGGCCAGCATACATAGCACTCCTTTATACCTGAATCTTTTGTTTGTTGGTTGATTTGTCCTGCATACTCATCCAAGTTGAGTGTATTTCATCACATTCCTGATTTGTATCTTGTAAATGGTAATTAGGTTTTGGGATATCGTGAAGCGAGTCCACTAAACATGAAAACGTTGAGTCCTGGTGAGTGCATAAGTCAAACCAGATTGCACATATTTCGACTGACAAACCAAGAGGCCAAAGCACAAGACAGCATCACTTGGACTTTTGACTGCTAGCAGAACTTCGACAAATAGAGATAACATTACATGTCCAAAAGATCCAGACGACATCAAAAACCAAACAACACAATATACCACTTTCACGTCATCAGATTGGTTCTTTTTGCGACAGTCGGCAGCGCGCGCATGTGACTTTGCGACTTTGCCTCGTTTTTGCGGATCATGTCGGAAAGTACGGCGCGAGGGGACATGCCGAGTAAGAGACAGAAATTGAGCGACGAGAATAGCAATCCGGATGTATCTGGGGATGAAAACGTGAGTATAGTTAATGGAAAGGTAGCTGCAGTAGTATATCCCCCCTTTTCCGTGTGACCGTTTTATTGTAAGCTCCCCGTTGGTCGGGATGCGGAGCAGTCTCCGATGCGGCGGGAAGAACGTGGAGAAGCGGCAATCTTTGCTCGGAGCCACGGCGCTGGCTTTCAGCCGATATCGGGCTCAGTCTGGTGTTGGCGATGGGTGATATCGGGGGAGGGGGTTAAACCCGGAGTCACAATAGGCTCTGCAGCTGGACTGGGCATCGCTTCGCCATTCTAATAACTTAGAAATAACCATTATTAGATAAGTCTCTGAGTATCATGTTCAGTACAGCGCAGTAATTTTTATGTACAATCTTGCATTCTGATTACTGGTGTCATGTTGTGGCTTCTGGAGGTGCCCTATCAGCTGTGATCATGTTTCTGCAAGCTACTATGACAAGAATTAGCTTGGTCCAACTTGTTGAACTTGGGTTTAACTGCTGCATACGTTTGTTTTGACGTGGCTAGATAGCCCATAATCTGGGTGATTTTTTTCATGATGTTAAATTGGAAGTGTGCTGAGCTGTGGAAAATTGATGAATTTAGTTATTGCAATGTGATTTTTCACTGGAGCTAAAGTGGGACTAGGAGAGTGATAATATTACTGACGCTAACTCTCATGCTGTGAGTGTCCTACAGCAATACTGCATGATGCTGTCTGGGAAGTGTGTTAAAAATGACATGGAGGCAAGTGGAAGCAGCTGGTTGGATGATTATCACTTATAGCTTGTGAAGTGTTGATTTTGGGTTTATAATTTGTAAAGATAATGGAGCAGAGGTCCAAAGCAGAAAGGCCTGAAGAATTATTTTTATTTTAAGTGAAACCTAAGGGTTTAATTGAGAGCATGGAGGTGAGCTCAGGCCTGAGGTTATAAGGAGGAACCAAGAGATGGTGGATCAATTAAACACTTAATTTGCTTATATCTTTACAAAAAGTACAAGTAATATCCCAAAAATGTGGAAAACAGGGCCTAGTGAGAGGGACTAATTGAAGGAAATCAGTACTAATAGGTATTGGGCATATTGCAGAGATTAAAGGTTGTTAAATCCCAGGTCCCAATAATCAACATCCTAGAGTTATAGGGTCATAAAGATGTATAGTACGGAAACAGAACCTTCGGTCCACTTGTTCATGCTGATCAGATATCTCAACTCAATCTCGTTCCACCTGCTAGCACTTGGCCCATATCCCTCCAGACCCTTCCTATACCACCCTCTACATGAAAAAAGTTGCCCTTTAGGTCTCTTTTATATCTTTCCCCTCTCACCCTAAATCTATGCTGTCTACATCTGGACTTTCCCCACCCCAGGGAAGAGACTTTGCCTATTCATCCTATCCATGCTCCTCATGATTTTATACATTTCTGTACGGTCACCCCTCAGCCTCTGACACTTCAGGGAAAGCTGTCCCAGGCTGTTCAACCTCTCCTTATAGCACAAATCCTCTAACCCTGGCAACATCCTTGTAAATCTTTTCTGAACCCTTTCAAGTTTTACAGCATCTTTCCGATTGGAAGGAGACCAGAACTGCACGCAATATTCCAACAGTCGCCTAACCAATGTCCTGTGCAGCCGCAACATGACCTCCCAACTCCTGTACTCAATACTCTGACCAATAAAGGAAAGTATACCAAATGCCACCTTCACTATCCTATCTACCTGTGACTCTACTTTCAAGGAGCTATGACCTGCACTCCAAGGCCTCTTTGTTCAGCAACACTACCTAGGACCTTACCATTAAGTGTATAAGCCCTGCTAAGATTTGCTTTCCCAAATGCAGCACCTCGCATTTGTCTAAATTAAACTCCATCTGCCATTTCTTAGCCCATTGACCCATCTGACCAAGATCTGTTGTAATTTGAGGTAACCTTCTTCGCTGGGACAAAGTGAGGACTGCCGATGCTTGAGATCAGAGCTGAAAATGTATTGCTAGAAAAGCGCAGCAGGTCAGGCAGTATCCAAGGAGCAGGAGAATTGACGTTTCGGGCATGAGCCTTCTTCAGGAATCCTGAAGATTTCCTTCTAACTCTTTCTTTTAAAAATAGTGAAGCAACATTAGCTACTTTCCAGCTTTTCCAGCAACACATTTTCAACCTTCTTCGCTGTCCACTACGCCTCCAATTTTGGTGTCATCTGCAAACTTATGAACTACACCTCCTACGCTCACGTTCAAATCATTTATATAAATGCCAAAAAAAATCCTGATGAAGGGTTTATGCCGGAAACGTCAAATTTCCTGTTCCTTGGATGCTGCCTGACCTGCTGTGCTTTTCCAGCAACACATTTTCAGCTCTGACTTCCAGCATCTGCAGACCTCACTTTCTCCCCAAAAAAGTATTGGACCCAGCATCGATCCTAATGGCACTCCACTGGTCACAGGCCTCCAGTCTGAAAATCAAATCTCCACCACCACCCTCTTTTACCTTTGAGCCGGTTCTATATTCAAATGGCTAGTTCTCCCTGTAATCCATATGATCTAACCTTGCTAACCAGTCTCCCATGGGGAACCTTGTTGAACACCTTACTGAAGTCCATATGAATCATTTCTACCCTCGTCAATTCTCTTTGTTACTTCAAAAAACTTAATCAAGTTAGTGAGACATGATTTCCCACACACAAAGCCACGTTGAGTCCCTCAGGATTCCTTCCAACAACTTGCACATCCCACCGCCCCAACACCGACATCAGGTTTATTGGTCTATACTTCTCTGGCTTGACCTTACCACCTTTTTAAAACAGTGGCACCACATTAGCCAACCTCTTGTCTTTCAGAATTCCATAGACTCTGGATCCGTTCCTATGGATTAGAAAGTAGCTAACGTAGCTTCACTATTTTTAAAAGAAAGAGTTAGAAGGAAAATGAGAAATTATAGATTTGTCAGACAGACTTTGTTTGTTGGGGAATGCCAATACAGTCCATTATAAATGATGTAGCTGCATTTAGGAAACAATGAAAAGATCTGACAGTCAGCATGGAATTAAAAAGGGAAATTGTGCTTGACAAATCTACAGGAACTATATGAGGAAGTGACGAGTAAAGTTGAAAAAGGGGAGGCAGTGTTTTGTGATTTACTTGGACTTTCAGAAGGCTTTCAATAGAATTTTTGCAGTATGGAAAGAGGCCTTTTGGCCCATTGAATCTGCACGCAGCTTCCGAACACCATCCTACCTAAACCCTCACTCTATCCCCGTACCATGGCCAATCCAGTTAGCTTGCAAATCCTAGATACTATGGGGCAATTTAGCATTGCCAATCCACCTAACTTCCATGTCTTTGGGGTGGGGGTGGAAACGGGAGCATTTGGCAGAAACCCACACAGGCATGGGCAGAATGTGTAAACCCCACCTAGACAGTTGCTCAAGGCTGGAATTAAACTCAGGTCCCTGCACTGAGGCAGCAGTGCTAACCACTGAGCTACTGTGCCACCTGTAAGATACTAGCGTATAAAATTAAAGCACATGGGACTGGGAGCAGTGTACTGATGTGGATAGACATCTGGTTGGCAAACAGGAAATGAATAGGACTAGATGTCTATTTCAAAATGCCACACAGTGACTATTGTACCTCAGATGCTACAACCCCAATTATTCACAATACATATTAATAATTTGGATGAGGGAAGTAAATATAGTATCTGAAAACTGAGGGAAGTAAATGTAGTCAACGTCTAAAAACTAACCTTCCAGCTCAGCTAACAAACTTACATCCAGAACCTCAACCTGAGCTACAATTGTCCTCAAAACTCGCTAAATGTAGTATCTCCAAATTTGCAGACAATACAGATTTGGATGAGAGGATGATCTGTGAGAATGCAGTGATGCTTCGGTGTGATTCAGCCAAGTTGAGAGAGTGGGCAGATGCAGGATCTTGTGGATAAATGTGAGTTTATCCACTTTGGTAGCAAAACCAGGAAGGCAGAGTATTACCTGAATGGTGATAGATTGGGAAAGGCGCGTAATATACTGGAAGATCCGCATGTACTTGTACACCAGCTGTTGAATGTGAACTTGCAGGCGCAGCAGACAGTGAAGATGGCAAATGACATGAGAGGATTCAGTTCCAGGAGCAGGGATGTTTTGCTGCAATTGTGCATGGGTTTGGTGGCTTTACTGCTGGAGTATTGCATACAGTTTTGGTCTCGTTACTTGATGGAAGATCTATCTATAGAGGGAGAATGACAAATGTTTACCAGCTTGATTCCTTGGATGGCAGGATTGACAAATTTTGAGAAACTGGATCAGTTAGGATAATAATCACGTTCAAATTTGTAAAGCACTTAAAACTATCATTAGTTGCAGTGTATGCATAACTTGCCTATGGTTTGTGTGTTTTTCTTTAGGTGCTGAGTTGATTTGAGTTATATGGTGTTGCATTGAATGACACCTGTGCTCTTTACGGACTTCACAGGTTCCTATTACAGTGGTTGTGTTCTTCTGCAACCCCGCATTATCGAAAAATTGCGCTTTAGAAACAGTGTGCCCAATTTGTCAGTCGCAATGCAGTGAATTTGCATTAATGAAACATGTGTTACAGCAGAATGACCTATACTGCTTTAACATTAGCAAATATGCAATGCAGCATGGGGCCCTTGGGATTAAAAATATTGTGGCTTCAGAAGGTTTCACAATTTTGATCCTTCATTTTGCTCCTGCATCTGTGATAAACTCTTCAGTTCATGATATGAGTTGTATGCAACTCAGGTTACATCTTTATGATTCCTTTGCTTCTGATTTTCATTGTTTGCATATTTACTTAGTTTACTTATGAACCTTGTTGTCCTAGAGTTGTAGAGGTCTACAGCACACAAAAAGCCTTTTGGTCTATCAAGTCTGTTTTGATCAAAAGCAACCACCTAACTGTTCTAATCCCACTTACAGCATTTGGCATATAGTTTTATATGCAATGATATTGCAAATGCACATCTAAATAGTTGTTAAATGTTATGAGAGTTTCTCCCTCTGCCACCCTGACAGACTGTGGTTTCCAGATTTCCACCATCCTCTGGGTGAAAACATTTTTCCTCGCACTTCCTCTACACCTCTTGCCTCTTAACTAAATCTGTGTCCTCGTTGATTGATCTCTCCAACAAGGAGAAAAGTTTCTTTCTGCCTATGCCCCTCATAATTTTACACCACAATCTCGTGTATCCTCCATTGCACAGAAAGCAACCTCAATCTATCCAATCTCTCTTCATAAACTAAAACTGTCCATTCCAGGCAACGTTCTGGTAACTCCTCCGCACCTTCTTCAGTGTAATCACATCCTTCCTGTCATGTGAATTCTAGAACTGCACACAACACTCTAGCTGTGGCCTAACCAACCAATGGAATTCCGGCATAATGTCCCTGTTCTTAATTATTGCCTTGACAAGTAAAGGCTAGTTGGAGAAAGTAAAGGCAAGTATCCCATATAATACCTTCTCCCCTTTATCAACCTTGAGGTGGAAGTGCACACCAAGGTCCCTCTAATCAGTGATGCTTCCCAGGTTCTTACCTGTATGTTCCCTTACTTTGCTTGTCCTACCTAAGTGTGTCACATCTCACGAATCTGGATTGAATTCCACTTGCCACTGATCAGCCCATCTGACCAGTCTGCCTATATCCTGTTATCTAAACCTAACCTCTTTACAATTTACCAGATTTTATACCATCTACAAATTTAATGGTCAAGCCTCCTATGTTCAAGTCTAAAGCTTCTATATACCACAGACAGCAAGGGCTCCAACACTGATTGCTGTGGCACCCCACTTGACAGAGGTTTCCATCTACATAAAAACGCGGAACCCCACTTGACAGAGGTTTCCATCTACATAAAAACCCTTCAGCCTCTGCTTCCTGCCCCTTGCAAAATTTCCTTCACTATCAGTGTTCAATGCAGGACCTTATCAAAAGTCTTGTTGAAGTCCAAGTAGATTATGTCAAATGCATTGCCTTCATCGACACACCTGGTCACCTCTTCAAAAAATTCGATCATATTGGTCAGAAATGACATCCCTTAGCAAAACCATGCTGACTGTTCTTGATTAATCGCTGCTTCTCCAAATGCAGATCAATTCTGTACCTCAGAAATGTTTCTAATAGTTTTGCCACCACAGAGGTTATATTGACTGAACTGTAGTTTCCTGGTTTATCCTTGCTCCCTTGTTCAATAACAGTCCCATATTGGTTTCCTCCAGTTATGTTGCACCTCATCTGTGACCAAAGAGGGATTGGAAATTATTGCCAGGGTCTCTGCTATTTCCTCCTTTCCCTCGTTCTGTAGCCTGGATAGATTTAATCCAACCTTGGAGACTTACTTACTTTTAATTCATCGGACCACTCAGAACCTCCTCTCTGTCTATACTAATTTTTTAAATTATGTCCTGCTTCCTGATTTTTTTATACCCACATTGTCCCTCTGTGGTGAACGTTTACACAAAGCTTTCATTTAGAAGCCTACCTATGATCTCTGATTTTTTTCCAGGCAAGTACTATTTTTGAAATCATCAATTAATCACTATACTATTTTCTTGTGCTGTTCATGTTTGATTTGCTTCACCAATCAGCTGAAGCTGCAGCTGTTAAACTAGGGCACCGCTCTTCCCCACCCAAAACAAAACCCTTTGCTCAGTTGAATCTGAAGTGATTAGCACCGATCCTAAGCCTCAACTTGTCCTCTTTGCTTAGTTCAAGCTGTATAGCCTTACAAACGAGAAACCAAAAAGAAAGTACCTCTTGTCCTCTGCACAGCATTCCCATGGTGCTCCAAATCCCTAGAAATATGCACTCATTTTGCTGTGTTTCATTCAGGGTGCGGTCTCTTTGGTGCTTCTCTGGAGCTTCCTGTTGTTCATGTGATAAGATGTGACTTGATGCTTCATTGTGTTTCTTGACTTTGTTTAGCATACTGAGTTGATTTTTTGTATTATATATTGTTTCCATTTAAGCAGCTTTCAAACCCAAATTTGCCAACAAGAATTTGGTGTTAAGCTATGAAACATTATGGATCTGATGTGCTTCTACCTGTGGGAAATTGAAGTAATGTGGAAGTGAAATAAGGTTTAAAGTTTGGGAGAAGACTTGTAGGTCAGGTGCTCGTTGTTGTGGTTCTGTTCGCCGAGCTGGGAATTTGTGTTGCAGACGTTTTGTCCCCTGTCTAGGTGACATCCTCAGTGCTTGGGAGCCTCCTGTGAAGCATTTCTGTGATGTTTCCTCTGGCATTTATAGTGATTTGTACCTGTCGCTTCCGGTTGTCAGTTCCAGCTGTCCGTTGCAGTGGTCGGTATATTGGGTCCAGATCGATGTGCTTATTGATTGAATCTGTGGATGAGTGCCATGTCTCTAGGAATTCCCAGGCTGTTCTCTGAGGAGAAAGTGAGGTCTGCAGATGCTGGAGTATCAGAGCTGAAAATGTATTGCTGGAAAAGTGCAGCAGGTCAGGCAGCATCCAAGGAACAGGAAATTCGACGTTTCGGGCATAAGCCCTTTATCAGGAATGAGGAAAGTGTGTCCAGCAGGCTAAGATAAAAAGTAGGGAGGAGGGACTTAGGGGAGGGGCGATGGAGATGTGATAGGTGGAAGGAGGTCAAGTTGAGGGTGATAGGCTGGAGTGGGGTGGGGGCGGAGAGGTCAGGAAGAAGATTGCAGGTTAGGAAGGCGGTGCTGAGTTTGAGGGATTCGACTGAGACAAGGTGGGGGGAGGGGAAATGAGGAAACTGGAGTAATCTGAGTTCATTCCTTGTGGTTGGAGGGTTCCCAGGTGGAAGATGAGGCACTCTTCCTCCAACCATCGTGTTGTTATGGTCTGGCGATGGAGAAGTCCAAGGACCTGCATGTCCTTGGAGGAGTGGGAGGGGGAGTTGAAGTGTTGAGCCACGGGGTGGTTGGATTGGTTGGTCCGGGTGTCCCAGATGTGTTCTCTGAAACGTTCCGCAAGTAGGCGGCCTGTCTCCCCAATTTTGAGGAGGCCACATCGGGTGCAGCGGATGCAATAGATGATGTGTGTGGAGGTGCAGGTGAATTTGTGGCGGATATGGAAGGATCCCTTGGGGCCTTGGAGAGAAGTAAGGGAGGAGGTGTGGGCACAAGTTTTGCATTTCTTGCATTTGCAGAGGAAGGTGCCGGGAGTGGAGGTTGGGTTGGTGGGGGGTGTGGACCTGATGAGGGAGTCACGGAGGGAGTGGTCTTTTCGGAACGCTGATCGGGGAGGGGAGGGAAATATACCCCTGGTGGTGAGGTCCGTTTGGAGGTGGCGGAAATGACGGTGGGTGATGCGCTGTAGGCGGAAATGACGGCATCCAATCCGCATCCATGAACACCAATTAGCCACGAAACGACACGACCAGCTATCCTTAGTAGCCACACACGCAGATGACAAGCAGCATGAGTTTGACTGGGACAACACTACTAGTATAGGACAAGCCAAACAGAGAACAGCCAGGGAATCCCTCGAGGCATGGCATTCATCCACAGATTCAATCAATAAGCACATCGACCTGGACCCAATATACTGACAACGGAAGCAGCAGGTACAAATCGCTATAAATGCTGGAGGAAACGTCACAGAAACGCTTCACAGGAGGCTCCCAAGCACTGAGGATGTCACCTAGACAGGGGACGAAATGTCTGCAACACAAATTCCCTGCTCGGCGAACAGAACCACAACAAATAAGGTTTAAAATAAATTAAATATTCATGTATTATTGGTTATTATTTGTAAGTGGATAAGTTGTCAAACTAATCAGTTCCTGATGTATGTTTGACAGGTTTTATTTTGATTGGCATTTTACACATCTGGTGTTTCATGTTGAGACTAAGCCGAACAATGGAGCTATAGCAGAACTATTCTGCCGCTGATTTGACCATAACTAATAGAAATGTTGCTTTTTAAATTCAGTGCAATTTTTCTTAAATTACCATTGCTTGTCAATTTGATCAGTTGAGGAAGACCTAAAACTATCACACATTCTATGGGAATAATAATGGTTTTTGACCCTTGTCCCATGCTATTGTGTATTGTTCAGAGCAATGAAAGAGAGAGAAGTTTGAACTGTTTATCCATCTTTTTTATTTAGCTTGCTGCATTTTTATGTTTCTTTGCAGGATGATGCTGCCAGTATAGAGAGTGGTACAAACACTGAGAGACCAGATACCCCTACAAACACACCAAATGTTCCTGGAAGGAAGAGCTGGGGGAAGGGCAAATGGAAGTCCAAGAAGTGCAAATATACTTTTAAATGTGTCAACAGTCTTAAGGTTTGTGACTGGAAGAATTCATTAATGACTGTCAACTAAAATTATACAGCACAGAAGAATGCCATTTGGCCTGCCCATTAAAGCAATGCAATTTGTCTCATTTCCTTGAAACTTGAGTTTTTTATTTAAATTCTTATGCAATTTTTATTCAACATTACAATTGAATCCGCAATTTCAAAAGTCCAACTGCCAAACTTTTAGTTCTTTTATTCACAGCTACATTTCTGCAGCTGCATGTTTACTCAACAATGCTCTCACCTCTATCTTTTCTGTTGTCCTCAGTAGTTCTCTTCATGTATCTCACCCTGACTCTTCCCACTGGTACAGTATCTTTTCCTTCCCTTGCTTTTATACTGATGCTTCCATTTACAAATATTTTAGCTGTGCAATGCATTTGTTCTGCTATATTCAAAATTTTTTAACGTTGTTCATGAGACAGGCCTTAACCAATGAGGCCAACGTTTATTGTCTAATCCTAGCTGCCCTCATGCAAGTAGTGGTGATCTGCATTTTTGAACCACTGCAGTTCACTTAGTGAGGGTACACTCACATTATTTTAGAAAGGGAATGCTAGGATTTTGACTGAGCAATACTGAAGAAATTATGCTGCATTTTTAAGTTGGATGGTGAGTGACTTGGAGAGGAACTTGCAGGTTGTGGTGTTCCTGTATATCTGCTGGCGTCCTTCTGGTTGATAGTGGTTGCATGTTTGGAAAGTACAGTCTTTAGGACTCTTGGTAAATTTCTGTGGTACATCTTGTAGAGGGTACATAGTGCCACTGTGTACATCAGTGTTGAAGGGAGTGAATGTTTGTGGATTCACCAGTCAAACAGGCAACTTTGTCCTGGATAGTGTTAGGGTTTTTTAAGTTTTATTGGAACCATTCAGGAATGTGGAGTATGTCCTATTAAATGCTTGATTTGTGCCTTGTAGATGGAACACAGGATCTGGGGAGTTAGGAGGTAAGTTACTCTGCAGGATTCCTAAACTCTGAACTGCTCTTGAAGGCTCAATATTTGTTCCTGGTCAATGGTAGACCTCCAGGATGTTGATAGTGGGAAGATTCAGTGATGATAATTTTATCAGTTATCAAGAGGTGATGGTTAGATTCCCTGTTATTGGAGATGATCATATTCTGACTATTGTGTGGCAAGAAATTTTCATGCTGCTTGTCAGCACAATCATATATGTTGTTCCGATCTTGTTGCATATGGATGTGGACTGCTCTCATATCTGAGAGGTCATGAATGGTACTGAACATTGTGTCGTCATCAGAGAATGACCCCGGGTTGGAGGTTTTAATGACGGAAGGTCAGCTGAAAGCAGCTGAGTTTGGGGCATTACCCTGAGGAACTCCTGCAGTGATGGCTGGAAATTGAGGTGGCTGACTTCCAACAATCTAAACCATCTTCTTTGTGTTAGGCATGAAGAGTTTTCTCTTCTTTATTCTTGATGAAGGGCATATGCCCGAAACATCGATGCTGCTGCTACTTGACCGGCTGTGCATTTCCAGCACCACATTCTTGACTCTGATCTGCAGCATCTGCAATTCTCACTTTCTCCTCCATGAAGAGTTTTGTCCTTGATTCTGTTTGACTGTAATTTTGGCAGGGATCCTTGACAATACACTCGGCCAAATATGGCTTTGATGTCAAGGACAGTCATTCTGACCTCATTTCTGATGTTCAGCTCTTTTGACCCTGTTTGAACTCATGCTGTAATGAGGAAAAGAACTCAGTAGCCGAGGTGAAACCCAAAATGAGTGTCATTGTGCAGTTTATCATTAAACAACTGCTGCTTGATAGTATTTTTGAAGACTCTTGTTGCTTTACTGATGATTGAGAGAACAACAATTAGCGTGTTGGACTTGACTTGCTTTTTGTGTACAGGTTCTACTATAACCATATTCCACATGGCTGGATCCTTGCCAGTGTCGTAGCTGTACTGGAACATCTTGACTAACAGTTTGGCAATTTCTGGGGCACATCTTCAGTGTTTTTACCAGAGTGTTGTCAGGACTCATAGCCTTTACACTGTCTGTGCTTTCTGGGTGAAGATTGTTGCAAATGCTTCACTCATATCTGTTGAATCCTTGTTACTTTGTTAATTTTTTTTTCTTCTTGCACTTCTGGGTGCCAATATGAGGAGCCATACAGTCACTACTTAATCTAGTGTAAAAGTTAGGGAATATTCCTTTTTCTGTGAGGGGTAAGAATGCTACCATGCGGAAGTGTTTGGGACAAATAATATAGTTGCATTCAAGGGACGTTATAAAAATACATTAGAAAAAGAAGATTATTCTAATGTGATTAGATGTAATAAGGTAGGAGGCGGTTGATGTGCAACATAGACATTACATGGACTACATCGGGTTAAATAGCCTACTGCTCTACAGTAAGATTTTGTGTAATTCTAGGTTTTCCTGAATTTTCCTGTTATCATTCTCACGTCACTTCAAGATTGAAAAGCCTTGTTCAGGAAATTTCCTGAAGAAGTCATACCTCAAAATTTTTAAAAATATGCTTATGCAGCACTAAGTCCCAGTCTCAAAAATTTAATGTGCTTTTGAGATTTGGTGTTACTTACATGGCAGCCTTGCTGTCTGTCCAGTAATAATTAGTTATTACCATTTCACACATTAAGGAAATTAATCTTTGTCTCAGAACTTGGCAATGTTCTTCCAACACGCCAGCTATTGGACATCTTTGTAAAATGTCAAAGGTGGCATTTAAATTTTGAAAAGGATTTTAATCTTGTTAGCAGAATGAAATTTTAAAGTCTTCTGTTGGATATCGGCTGACCAAAGAGTGCAAGTGTTGGAAAATGGTATCTTGGTATGGCCAGTCCTGAGCAAAGTATCCCCAATTTATGATTCTAGGTGGGATACCTCCAAATGATTGTGCTCCTGGTTGAGGAGTGATGAACTGCCTCTTCTCTCAGTCCCTTCCTCGATTGGGTTAGAAAAGATCACTTCCATCGTGGACATCTTTTCCCAACCCAAGTTTTTTTAGATAGGTTTTGAAAGGAGCCAGTTTAATCAGACATTTGAGTTAAATAATGCGTTGCATATTAACTAATAAATACACCACATTAGAATCTAAAGAGTTTCTTTTTAAAAGTGCTTTTAGTTTGTCTGTTACGAATAAATGTGAAGTGTTGCATCCATTAAACTGGGTACTTCCAATGATACTGACTTTGCCAATTGACTTGTTCTTTGGAGATTCTTTGGTATGGCAATAAGTTGAGAGGTGCCTCTCGGATTGTGCAAAAGTAGTGTTGCTGACTTGACTCGTTTTTAGCAATCATCAGAGGACTTTATTTCTTTTTATCCACGTACACAGGCATATCTGGTGCAAGTTCTAAGCTGTTCCTCCTCACTGCACACTTCAGCTCAGAGAAATCTTGACCATTAGCTAGTATATAGAGACCAGGGATTGCAATTTGTTTTTAATCCACTTTCTTGTGTATTCATTGGAAGGGTAAAACACAAACATGCTTCTTCCTGTTGGCAAATGGGACTAGGTCAGATTGGGATAACTGGTTGGCGCTGACAAATTGGACTGAAAGGTCTGTTTCTGTGCTATATAACTATGACTGTCTGCATTCTGGGGTACAACTCATAAGATCACTAATCAGTTTTTGAATAACATCTTTCCCTTTTCTGTCTGAAAAGCGGTTGACATTTTTGGATGTGACATTCTATGCTACCTCTCGGGGCTCAGTGTCATTCTCATGGAGTTTTGGATACCTGCTAAATTTACATCCTCATATCATTTGGCTTGTATGTCTTTTTTTAAAACACGTTACACTTTGAAGTTTAATGTATCCATAAGGTTATGATCTGTTCGCATAATCACTTGATCTTATTTTACTTTGGTAACCTAAGATAGGGCTTATAGTTGGCCAGAAACTGGAAATCAATTTTGAAATCCTTGCTTAAATACAATTATTTGAACTTGTCCAACACTAGTAAAGTAGATATGTTCAGAAATTATTTTATGCAGGTAATACCTCAAGTCGAGTGACTAAATTATGTTGAGAGATGCCTTGTTGCTCCAAGTTATATGCTGATAATTTAGAAAGATGTTCAAAAAATGGCTTCTTGAGTAGAGTCTTATATTTGCGATTCTCCAGAATTAACCTTGGTACAAGGAAAAATGACATTTTGTGTTGTTTTTTGTAGGAGGACCATGGTCAACCACTTTTTGGAGTGCAATTTAACTGGCATAGCAAGGAAGGCGATCCTTTGGTATTTGCCACAGTCGGTAGCAATCGGGTCAGTTTCAATGTGCAAGTAACAAAAAGGTTTTCACTTTTCAAAGGATCAATGTAAACTTGGATCTTATCCTTCCTGACAGATGCATATAACTGAGTGCAGTTTGCATTTGCCAAGAGATGCTGGGGCAATGATGAGGCGAGTATAGAAGAACATATAGAAATGATATAGGTTTGCTTGCAGAGCTGGAAGGTTCAATTTCAGACCTTTTGTCACCATACTAGGTAACATCTTCAGTCAGTCTCCAGATGAAGTACTGGTGGTGTAGCCTGCTTTCTATTTATATGTTTGCGTTTCCTTGGTTTGGTGATATCATTTCCTGTGGTGACGCCATTTTCTATGGTGATGTCATTTCCTGTTCTTTTTCTCAGGATGTGGTAAATGGGGGGAAAATCACCTATAAAGTGTATTCAAAAAGAATGGGTACCCAATGAATAAAGTCAGCTAATTTCTCAGCAACAAACTCAAAGAAGCAGACAAAAACAAATCCAGAAACCTTAGCCATTCTCAAGTACATCAAAGACATCTCTGAAATGACAGCCAGACTACATCTTTGGCATGATGCTAGCCCATAGACCCATCAACATACTAAAACAACAGCTAATGAACTTGAAAGACCCTATACAGACAACAATCAAAACTAATGTCATTTACAAAATCCCGTGCAAGGAGTATAACAAACACTACATTGGACAAACAGGCAGAAAACTGGCCACCAGGATACATGAACATCAACTTGCCACAAAAAAAGATCCACTCTCATGAGTATCCTTACATACAGATGAGGCAGGACACCTTCGACTGGGACAACACATCCATCCTAGGACAAGCCAAACAGAGACATAGAAGAATTTCGAGAAGCATGGCATTCCAACTGGAAGTCAATCAACAAACACATTGACTTGGATCCCATTTGCCACCCCCTGAGAGAAAGAACAGGAAATGACATCACAAAAGGAAATGACATCGCCGACTCAAAGAAACCCAAACATATAAATAGAAAGTGGGCTATACCACCAGTGCTTCATCTGGAGGCTCACTGAAGACGTTACTTAGTATGGTGACGAAACATCTGAAAGTGAACCTTCAAGCTCAGTGAGCAAATCTTCATCGAGAACATCAACCTGAGCTACAAATTTTCTCAAAACTTGCTTTCGAAATGAGAAATGCAATGCGTAGTCAACATGGATGTCTAAAGAAAATTTCAACTTGCCTTTATTGGTTTTCTTTTCAGAAGGTGACAATAGACAATGATAATGCAGTAGATGTAATTATCTGGATTTTAAAAATAATTTAGTAAAGCTCCCCTAAAATAGACTGATAACCAAGACTAATAAACAAGGCCAAAGAATGTGGAGTCAGGGAACAAGGGGCAGAGTAGATTGTTAGTTGGCCTGAAGACAAAGTAGATAATGGAATAAGGATAGTTATTCGGGGATCCAAGATGGTGGCGACCCAGCAAGACTGAGTCCACAGTGCTCTACCCAAAACTTGGGCAAAGTGGGCTATCCACCCCCACCACACTCACTAAACCATTTATAATAGTTGTTAACCTTAAATAGTTACCTATTAGTACATTTAAATAGTCTAATACTAGCTGGAAAATGAGTAAAGGGAAGGGAACAGGCGGCTCTAAGAAAGCAGGGACCCCTCCCCCACCCTGTCCCTCCTCAGCTGCAACAAAGGTGTCTTCAGCTACTTCAGGAGATTTACCAATGAAGATGAGCTTTGAGGAGATGTTTGCCAGGTGGGAGGCGAAGATTGATGCTTTTATCGATGAGTCTCGGCAGAGTAGAGAAGCACTATCAGCCGAGCTGCAGAAGCAGGGCAGAGACATTCAGGAACTGGAGTGCCGAGTCAGAGAGGTGGAGTCGAAGGCCGCAGCCTCAGAGACTGCGATAAAATCGGCAGCCGACCACATCCGTTTTCTCGAGAATCGAGTCCAGAACCTAGAAAACCACATTGATGACCTCGAAAATCGATGTCGTAGAAAAAATATTCGGTTGTTGGGCCTGCCCGAGCAGGAAGAGGGAGGTCAGCTGACAGCATTCTTAGAGCATTGGCTGCCACAACTTTTAAATCTGCATAATGGATCAGGCCAGGTAAGGGTAGAATGGGCCTACCGGGTCGCAGTACGTGGGCCCGGCTCAACCCAGCGCCCACGCCCGGTCCTGTTCCAGCTGCAGAGCTATAGGGAGAGGCAGATGCTCCTGGAAGCCTCAAGAAATCTGGGAAAAGATCCCCAAGCTATGACCCACAAAGGATCCAGGATCATGCTGTTCCAGGACTTCTCCCCAGCTTTGGTCTGAAAGAGGAAGGCATTCGATGAGGCGAAGAAGCGTTTAAGGGACTTAAATATTCAGTACTCCTTACGATATCCAGCGACGCTACGCCTTAGCCACGAAGGATCCATATATAACTTCGGATCACCGGAGAAGGCTAAGGAATTCTTGGACTCTCTTAAATAAACTGTAAGAGATTGTGGACGCTGGTCTGCCTTTCCCATTATTTTGGTTTACATCCCTTCATCTTTTCTTATCTTTCCCCCTATGTGTGTATGTATATATATATATGTTGGGGCGTTTGGTTAATGTTGATGGGGAGAGGTGGTTACCTTATTCTATTTTACTTCTGTTTTTAGGAGCGGGGTTGTTTTTCTTTCCCCTGTTATTTTGTGGTATTATATTTAAGTATTACATGTTGAGATTGAAATCTTATAGTTATATATGGTATTCCCAAATATATTTAGATGTGGGTGGGGATGGGATGTTCACTGTTAACTCTAGCTTTATATTATATTTGAATTCTCCTCATTTTATTGAGGAACACCTGGGTCAAGGGTGGGGCACTGGTTGGAAGAGGGTAAGATGGACTGTGGGAGAGGAAGTGACGCTCCCTGGGAACAAGGGAGAAAATCTCCAATTCGGAATGTTTTATATCTTTTATACTTAGAAAGAGTTTTTTGTTATATTGTTTTGAGTGTATCAGAGAGTCTTTACTTTTGTAAATCTTGTATGCTCCATGCTCGGGATGTTCTAGATAGGGTTTCCCCTCCTGAGGGGTCTCGGATCTGTCCAGATGATTATGGCTGAACAGTCGGTTAAGTGGTGCACCTGGAATGTCAGGGGGAGTAATTCGCCAGTTAAAAGGAAGAAAATATTATCAAATCTTAAGAAGGAGAGAGTTGATATAGCTCTCCTACAGGAGAGACACCTGTCGGATAAAGAACACTTAAAATTACGACAGGGCGGATTTGATCAGGCCTTTTTTTCCTCCTTTTAATTCAAAAAGCAGGGGAGTCGTTATCCTTGTCCGGAAGAACTTCCCTTTGAAAATTCTAAATCAGATAAAAGACGAATCTGGACGATATATTTTGATTAAAGCCCTCATAAATGGAGAGGAATATGGGATCTTAAATGTGTACTGCCCCCCGGCACACCCCTTTAAATTCATAACGGAAGCTTTTTCAAAACTGATGGCCTTTGGTGCCCGTCATACAATTATAGGGGGAGACTTTAATTGTATTATGGATCCGGAAATAGACAGGATTCCCAAGAGTGCCGCT
Source organism: Hemiscyllium ocellatum (assembly GCF_020745735.1). Taxonomy (NCBI): domain Eukaryota; kingdom Metazoa; phylum Chordata; class Chondrichthyes; order Orectolobiformes; family Hemiscylliidae; genus Hemiscyllium; species Hemiscyllium ocellatum. The sequence continues at coordinate 60,440,815 of NC_083406.1, read as the reverse complement.
GGAGTATCTCCCAGATCTAGACAACTGGTGGACCTGAATAAAGAATTAGGATTGGTAGATGTATGGAGATGTCTCCATCCACAGGGTAGAGATTTTTCTTTCTACTCTAATCCACATAAATGTCACACAAGAATTGATATGTTTTTTGCCCCATCGATTTTTCTAAATTCTATAGCAACCTGTAAAATAGGTACTATAGCAATCTCTGACCATGCCGCTGTATACATGGAAACTAAGGTAAAGAACAACGGGACATCCGCTCGGCATTGGTGTATGGACCCCTTCTTGATAAAAGATAGCAAATTTTTAAAGTACTTCTCCCAAGTACTTAAAACTTTTTTAGAAATTAATACTGGTACGGCTAGCAATCCGTCAATGATGTGGGAGACCATCAAAGCTTATGCACGAGGTTTGATCATCTCCTATTCAGCGACCCAGAGGAAAATGAAGGGAGAGCAACAGCGTCTGCTCGAAGCTCGCCTAAAAGCAGCCGAAACAGCATACGCTGATAGACCTTCTATCACAAAATTGCAGAGGATTACAGCTCTTAGGACAGCTTTAAACACCGCGCTTACTCAAACGGCTAAAAGGGAAATATTATTTGCGAAACAAAGATTATATGAATATGGCGACAAACCGGGTAGATACTTAGCATTTCTTGCAAAGAAAAAGAAAGCCCCTCAAACTATTCCGACCATCAAGGAAAGTACAGGTACCCTGACTCATGATCATAAAAAGATCAATGCGACCTTTAAAGAATTTTATTCTGAACTATATAGATCGCAGGATTGTGAAGATAGGATTAGGAGGATGCAGTCATTTTTTAAAAATTTGACCTTCCCAGGCCTGACTCCGTAACAGGTGTCGGCCCTAAATACCCCTCTAACAGTCCAAGAAATACTTGAGGCAATTAGGCAACTTCAGAGCGGAAAAGCACCGGGCCCGGATGGTTTTCAAGCTGAATTCTATAAAGAATTTACAGGAATATTGGTTGACCCACTTATGGATATGTATAATTTTGCGCATAGTCAGGTCTGTCTCCCGCCCACGCTGAAAGAAGCAAATATTTCTCTTATCCTCAAAAAAGGAAAAGACCCAGAAGATTGTGTATCTTACAGACCAATATCCTTACTAAGTGTAGACTTTAAAATTCTCTCAAAAATGTTAGCACTAAGACTAGAAAGGGTACTGCCATATATTATAAAGGAGGACCAGACGGGATTTATTAAGGGCCGCAGATCATCCAATAATATCAGAAGGGTCTTGAATATGATCCAAGCCTGTCATCAGGGAAAGATACCAGGAGTAGTAATTTCACTGGATGCGGAAAAGGCATTCGATAGGGTTGAATGGTCATATTTATTTTACACATTGGAAAGGTTTGGCGTTGGACAGGTGTTTACCAAATGGGTTTCAACATTGTATAATGACCCCAAAGCAGCTGTTATTACTAATGGGTTAAGATCGGATGGCTTCAGTGTGGGTAGGGGCTGCCGTCAAGGATGTCCTCTCTCACCATTGTTGTTTACACTGATAATCGAACCATTAGCAGAAGCCATCCGGACTGATCCTAATATAACGGCCCCGAGGATTGGTACAGGTAAACACAAAATTACCCTCTATGCAGATGACGTTCTCTTATTCCTCCGTAATCCGTTAATGTCAGTGCCTCGTCTAATTCAAGTTATTAATACATTTAGTGCATTCTCAGGCTATAAAATTAATTTTTCAAAATCGGAAGCCATGCCAATGGGTGGTCTGGCTATGATACCCCACTTAATGGACGGATCCCCTTTTCCCTTCCGTTGGTCCCTGGAGGGCTTCTTATATTTAGGTATTTTTATCACGCCAGTATTTGATCAGCTGTATAGGGCTAATTTTGTACAATTAATGGAAAGGATAAGGCAGGACCTCCAGCGATGGAGAGACCTTCCGACTTCCTGGCTAGGGAGAATAGCATTAATTAAAATGAATGTTCTGCCCCGTCTCTTATATCCTATGAGAATGCTCCCGCTGATGCTGCCAAGACTAGCCCTACGTAAATTATATGGCTGGTTGGGCTCCTTTATTTGGAACCATAGACGGCCCCTTATTAAGCTGAAGAAGCTACAGCTTCCACAGGCAAGGGGAGGACTGGACTTCCCAGACTTTAGGAAATATCAGTTAAGCTCCCTACTAAGTTACATAGCTGATTGGGTTTCATCTGATCCACAATCAATTTGGCTGGATATCGAAGCCTCCCAAGTAAAATACCCACTTATTAACCTTTTATTTTCAGATAAGAGGAAAATCATTACAGACCACTGTAAAAATCCCATAATATTAAACACAATTAAGGCCTGGAATATAATGCGGCAAAATGAGGGTAACTCACATAAAACATCCCCCCATGCACCAATAGTAGGCGCATGGGGATTCCAACCGGGGATTACAGATGCCACCTTTAAACTCTGGAGATCCAAGGGCATCTCATGCTTAGGGGACCTATTTAAAGATGGGATCCTGATGTCCTTTGAGCAGCTGCGTCTGAAATTCGGAATACCTAATGGGGATCTCTTTCGATACTTCCAAGTTCGAGATTATATACAGAGGAAGACTACATTAATAGATAGTCTTTATAAATCAGACAGAGAACGTAATGTCTTACGACCAGCGGGGGCATCCTCCGTTAGTACTATATACCATTTGCTACATGATGGAGTCTCAGGAGACATGGATGACCTGCTTAAAACATGGGAGCAGGACTTGGGGCTAGAAATCTCTGAGGATATGTGGAATGACATTTGGGAAAATGCTAGAAGAATTGCTATCTGTAACAGAACTCAGGCTATCCAACTAAAGATACTTCATAGGGCCCATATAGCTCCGGCTCGACTGGCAAAATTTAAGGCAGGAGCATCTCCAATGTGTCCCAAATGCAAAATAGAGGTGGGTACTCTTGCACATTGTCTGTGGACTTGTCAGAAAATCTGCAGATACTGGACTAAAGTGGCAAATACCCTGACAGAAATTTTAGGAACGGAAATTAGGGTGGACCCTGTATCTCTCCTTTTGGGCTTTTCGAACCTCTCATCTCTGGGTATGCATGGGAAGAGACTATTTTCTATTCTCTCTTTCTGTGCAAGGAAAAATATTTTGGTGAACTGGGTGGCTGAGGGCCCCCCTGGACTTTCAAATTGGCACAGATTAATTATGGAACATATCCCCCTTGACTTCCTCACAAATATGGTGCACCGAAAGACTAAATTATTTTATAAAATATGGCAGCCCTTTTTGAATTATATAAATGAAGATATTTCGGCTATCCTAACAAGGGCTTTTATTTAGTAGTGAAGATTTCAGACCGGGCTGCTCCGGGGCCCCTTGGGAGAGGAATCCTGCGCGAATACGGGTTTTATTATATTTGATGTTTATACATTCCGAGCATGTAAGAGACTTAGGTATACACTCTGGTTAGTTATAGGTTAGATTAGTAGAAAGTTGAGTTTTTTTTTCTTTCTTTTTTCGTTTTTTTTCTCTTTTTGTTTTCTTTCTTTCTCTTTTCTTTGTTAAATTATTACTTTTGTATATATGATTTAATTGTACATCAATGTTTGTATTTGAGAGTTTTGTTTATTTTTGTAAATTTGCAAAAATGTTAAATTTCAATAAAAATATCTACAAAAAAAAGGATAGTTATTCAGACTGGCAGAAGGTGGGAAATGGTGTTCCACCAGGATTTGTGCCACATCTGTTACAATTCACAACTTGTGTTAATGGTTAGGATGTGGGAATCACATAGTAGCAAGTGTAGACTAGTTGCTCTGAATTAGGTGTTTTTCTGCTGTATATTCTATGTAATGTGATGCATATGGTTCTTTTCAAGTTAACGTTTGGATGCAGCAAAATTTGGGCCAAGGATAAGATTTTTGTTTGCTAATTTGCTTTCTCCTGTATAAATTATCCCAGAAGCTCAGTTTACGTTCGATAAAGTTGAATATTTTGAGAGTTGTGCCTGATTTTAAACTTCTTCACAGTATTACTTAACATAATTGAACTTTCCTTGCTCACAAAAATGCCAGCATTAAAATAAATGGAAAAGAAAAGGCCACAATTTTAAACCCAAACTAAAATTAATCCTATGGATTATCATCTTGACAGCACATGGTGTGTGTTGCTCAGGTCAAAACTTATTACAGACTTATGTAAGAAATGCCTTATTTTCCTTCCCTTGCTTTCTCCTCCAACCTCGACAACCCCACCAAAGAAAGGTGAATGTGTTTGGACAGTTTGAATTTAGTTAAGAAATATTGTGGTGTTTCATAAAATATTCATATGTATTATAAATTATTCTTTCTTTCTTTCTTTCTTTCTTTCTTTGAGATAGGTCACACTTTATGAATGCCATTCGCAAGGGGAAATACGATTATTACAGTCGTATGTAGATGCTGATGTATCCTTGGAATATAAACATTTAATTACTTAATCGCAAAATTGATACTTTAAGTGGAATTTAAACCAATAGGCATTTATTTGGCAATAATTTGAAATGTTAAGATTCTCTGCTCTGCCTTTTTCAGGAAGGAGTGTTAAGTTCAGAGGCTTGGTTTCATCCAACGGTAGAACCTTTCTAAATTACTGAATAGTCCTTTATTGCAATCCTTTATTGATCAGAAAAACTTGAGTATTACTGGAAAAAAAAGATGTTGTTGAAACCTGTGTCTTGCACTGAGCAGGGCAGTTGGTAAGAAATACCAAAGTAAAAGGAACACAGTAGGAATGCTTTTTGAGAGGAATGTGTTGATTATTTAGCAAGTGAACAGCTTCCATGTGACAACTAGATTATTAGCAAAGCTTTTAATAAGGTCCCATGTGGCAGACAGGTTTTAAAAAAACAAGCCCATGGGATCTAGAGAAACGTAGCAAACTGGTGACAGAATTCATTCAGTGGCAGGAAACAAAGGGTAATTGTGAACAGGTGTTTGTACAACTGTTATGCACAGCTCTGTACGAGTCCCTGCTTTTGTGCTTTATAATAATGATTTAGATGTAAATGTAAAAGGCATGATGGATATGTTTGCAGAAGGCACCAACATTGGCCACTTATTTAATAGAGAGTAGAAAACTGCAGGAAATTGTCAATGGATTGGTCTTGTGGACAGACAAGTGGCAAATGGAATGCAGCATCCACAGATGTATGTGGAATGGCACAGTGGCTCAGTGGTTAGCACTGCAGCTTCACACCACCAGGGACCCTGGTTCAATTCCATTTTTGGGTGACTGTGAAATCTGTATGTTTTTCCCGTGTCTGCATGGATTTCCTCTGGGTGGTCTGATTTCTTCCAACAGTCCAAAGATGTGCAGATTAGGCGGATTGGTCATGCTAAATTATCCATAGTATCCAGAGATGTGCAGGCCAGGTGGATTAGCAGAGTTACACTGATAGGGTTGGGGGGATGGGTATGGGTGATATGTTCTTTAGAACTTTGGTGTGGACATGATGGTCCCAGTGGCCTGCTTCCACACTGTAGGGATTCTATGATAATATGTACATACATTTTTCTGACTGCAAAGGACAGGGCATTGTATATTAAAGCTTCCAGTACATTTAAGACTGCCACACTACAAGTTGAACCGACAGTCCTAAATTTATTGCCAAAATTGACAGGGCACATTTTAAGAACTGAAACTGATTTAGGGTGTAGGTTTGCTCGCTGAGCTATAGGTTTGATCTCCAGACATTTCATTACCTGGCTAGGTAACATCATCAGTGGCGACCTCCATGTGGAGCAAAGCTGTTGTCTCCTGCTTTCTATTTATATGTTTGTCTTGGATGGGGTTCCTGGGTTTATGGTGATGTCATTTCTTGTTTGTTTTCTGAAGAGTTGATAGATGGTATCTAGATCTAAGTGTTTGTTTAAGACATGCCAGAGAATTCCTAGACGCCTGGCACTCCAACCACAACGCCATAAACAACAGCTTCGCTTCACTTGGAGGTCACCACTGATGATATTACCTAGCCAGGTAATGAAATGTCTGGATATCAAACCTACAGCTCAGTGAGCAAACCTACACCCTAAACCTCAACCTGAGCTACAAACCTTGCACTGAAACTGATAGCAATACAACTGTTTGTGTGTTTGCAAATATGCTTTGAGAAATCATTTGATCAGGGCAAACACTGAAAAGTGGCCACTCAAAGTTGAAATTACACTGCGTTTGTTTAAATTCCCACCAAGTAGATGATAACCATTCTCTGGTTCATTGCTCAGGGCACTGCTTTGACACATGAGGTGCAACCTGTCTGGTTTATATGTAAACAAAACTGTACAGTTAATTGTCAGTCGTCATTAGCTGGTGCATTTTTCATAGCAGGGAAAGTGAGGACTGGAGATGCTGGAGATCAGAGTCGAGTGTGTGGTGCTGGAAAAGCACAGCAGGTTAAGCTGCACCCTAGGAGCAGGAGAATTGATCGTTTGGGAATAAGCCCTTCGTCAAAATCCCTTCCTGAAGAAGGGCTTATGCCTGAAACATGGATACTCCTGCTCCTCGGATGCTGCCTGACCCGCTGTGCTTTTCCAGCACCACGCTCTCAACTCCTCATAGCAGGGCACTGCCCAATCAGTGCTCTTTGCCTCATACAATGTAATGTTGTTTTTCAGTTATTTTCATACTTGCTTGTGAATTATCCTGATTGTGGAGATGGGTGGGGTGTACCAGATGAAATTTTTGACAATATGTCTCCTTTGTCAGCAACACTTCAATTCTTGCATGTATGAAGGTAGGTATGCTCACAGAAAGGTTGATTTTTAAAAATAATTTGCAAGTTTTTTGATCATTTTTACTAGTGGCTGACCAAATTTGGAAAAAGCTCAAACTAATTTTAAAGGGGCAGTAAACTTGATTTAACTACTTGTTTAGTAACAGAAATCTGCACGACGTGCTTGTGTGTGTGAGCCGATGAGCTTTTCGGAGAAATGGAGAATATTTACCTTGTCCATTTGAGTTCTCAAGTCCTGTTGATTGTATAGCCAAAATGGAACCAGGATTTGTCATGGATAAGTCTGAGCAAGATTTTTTTCATAGTCCTCACTGGAGGAGGAGTTATAAGTTACAAAAGAAAAACAGGGACAAAAGGAAATTACCAACAAGGTTTTATTCTGTATTGACTCTAACTCTGGAGCTGTTCAGACAGACGAAAACTTCTATACATGTGCGTGGACCTATGACAGTAATACAAGCCATCCTCTCTTGGCTGTGGCAGGATCGAGGGGCATCATCCGAATTATTAATCCTATCTCCATGCAGTGCATTAAGGTGAGTGCAAATAGTTGTAAATTGGATACACTTATTTCGAATAACATATACAGAGGAGCCTCGATTATTTGAATGAGATGAGCGGGTACTATTTTGTTCGGATAATTGATTATTCAGTTAATCGGTTCAGTGTTTTTCCTCTGGGGTTTGGAGACTTTTCTGAAGTCTGGTCCCTGTTCAGGAGATAAGACAGCAGCACAGTGCGTGTGGGGAGGCCCTGCCTGCCTCGCGCCCCCCCACGCCTCCACATGCCTCTTTCCCCCCCCCACCAAACTCTGTCCAACACTGCCCACCGCCTGCCCCCACCACGACCCCACACACCGCGCTCCCTCTCCGGGGCAGCCGGGCAGGACACCAGCAAGACTGCTACTGCCTTTTGGATGCTCCAAATAGCGCGCACAATGTTTTCCTGCAAATATTTGATATGTTCCACCTTTGCCCTGTACAGGGCAATGTTAGAGAGATTATCTGGGGAATTTGGGGGGGGGGGGGGGGGGGGTGTTATGGTATACGTCTGTGTAGAATTCCAGGGAAGTGTGGGGGAGTGAGAGAAAGGTGGTGGGGGGGGTGTCGGTGAAGTCAGTAATTCAGACAATGCCTATGCTCCCATCAGTCCAGATTGTTCTCGGCAGCACTTTTGATCTGTGTAAACAAAAGACGCGATCAGTATTGGACACACGTCTTTGATGTAATGTTTCTGTCGAGACTTTGAGATCTCCTTTGAATAATCAGATTTTTTGGAAGTTGGTATTCGGATAATCGAAGTTCCTCTGTATATGAATATTTGAATTAGGAATAGATTCATTGGCCCCACAAAGCTGCTCAACCATTCAATTTGATCATTTCGTCAGTTGTTCAACTTTCTGCACAATGCCAAGCACAAGACAGAATGTTATAAGTAATAACAAGTAAGATATTCGGAAGCAAGTTCAGAGAAAGGAATTGGTCTGCAGAGATTAATTTGGAAAAAGCACTTCAGCAGTTTAATGAAGATCAAGAAAGGATAGCTGTAAAATGCTTCAGAGTATAGAGGGAAGATTTGCAGGAATGTTCAGTGTTTGAAAACTGCAGCTATGAGGAAAGATGCGATAGGCTATGGTTGTTTCCTGTCGATCAGAGGTAGTTGAGTGGAGATTTAGTTCATATGTTTAGAGTAATGTGGGGCATGAATAGAGTGCACAGAGAAGATCTGCTTCCCTTTGTGGAGAAGTCAGTTACTACGGGGCATAGATTTAAGATGTTTAGAAGGCTTAAAGGGATGTTACAAAATAGTTTTAACCCAGAGGATGGTGAGTATCTGGAATTCATTGCTAGATTTGGTAGGAGAGCTGGAAATCCTCAATTTATTAGGAACTTGGAACTGCACGTGAAACTTTGTAACCTGCAAGGTTATGGTCCAGGTATTGGAAAGTGGGATTAAATTGAGTGGTGAATTTGTCTGTGTCAGCTGAGTAATGGGCTGAATGACCATTTTTTGTCTTTTCTATGGTCCTTTGGATTTAAGTCTGCATCCTTGTACATGTAGACAGGTGTCATTAAACGTAGGCAGTTGTCACTAGCACCTCCACAAATGCAATTAATTCAGGAAACTTTGAGAAAAATTATTTTGTTCGGGACTTTTCAGAAGAGCTTGATCAGTGTTTCTGCTATCACATTTGACCTTTTGGATGGCTTTTTTAAGAGATAGAAT